>NC_080691.1:79901266-80208221 GCF_030445035.2 Dasypus novemcinctus | reverse complement strand
TCGCGTAGACGGTGTCTCCCCCTTCCACGTACTGCACCTGGGCTGGGTAGACGTGCTGCAGGGGCTGGACCTGAAACAAGCAGCAGGCATTTCGTGTGATGGACAGCAGGTTTCTTACAGATCATTTCTACAACGTGCAAGCTGAAAATACCTTCTATTGCCCTGTGTCTACACTTGGAGGACTAAATCAGGGTTTTCTTGCCCCTCTTCAGCACTTCCAGAAAGGAACCAGGAGGGAAGTTACGAGAAGACCGGGTATTCCAAATGAGCCCAGAGAGCCAGAGGGCCGCTGCCCAAGCCGTGCTGTGCGGCTGCCGCAACGCTGGCACCTTTCTCCCATAGTGCACGAGGGAAGCGAGGTCGGGGGCTCCTGATCTTACACGTGGGGGTGGGAAACCGAATCGTGGCTCCTGAGCAAAGCGGGGCTGAGGGATCTGGGGAGAGGTGGGGGAGAGCCTCCTGAAGCCCCAAGCAAAGCTGCAGAGCAGAGCTGGGAAGACCCCGCAGCCTGCCTGCTCCCAGTCACGACCCCCAAAGGCCCAGGACCCGCCAGCCCCTGGGGCAGAAGGGCCTCCCAGCGCAGGGCAGAACGGTCCAGCAGGCCGCCTTGACCTTCCTGGCAGAGGGCCGGGGCCCGGGAGTCTTCCCTGGGGGGAGCCCAGATAGGGAGATGGAGGGAGGAGGGCGACGGGGAGACACCTCCCCCCATTCGCCACCCAGCCAGGCCTCGGCTAATGACCCCCAAGTGTGTGTGCAGAGGGGCTCTTCACAGGCACCTAATTCCACCTAATTTGGGGGGATGAAAATCAAGGGCAGTGCCCTCAGGACTGCCCCTCCCAGCCTTTACTTGTGGGCGCAGGGCCTACCAACCCAACCGTGGCATTTGCCCTGGGATGACCAGCGTGCCTCAAGAACCTCCCAGAGGTCATTTACCCAGGGGAGGAAAGCAACACCTGGGGACCGGGTAGAATGCAGAAGTGACCGAGCCAGTCAGAGACACCCAGAGGGAAAGAGCTGGAGCCGGCCCAGCCCCAGTGTTGGGAAGCTTCTAGAACCAGAACATTACTTTCTCTCCCCTTGCAGACCACATCCCAGGGTGGCTGGGAATGGCCTTGACAGAGGTGAGGGGATAAGCCACAGTCCTGGTTCCCTGCTGGGCCTGCCTTGGCCTCTTTTCCGTCGCCCCACAAACCCGCCCAAGAGGCACAGCTCTAAACCCACGACCCTTTCAGCAGGAGCCCCCTGAAGAGAGACGCCTTCTCCGGGTGTGCAGGTGCCTCCGTGGTACCCTCATGGTTCTTTTCAGGCAGGGGCTGAAGGAATTTTTTTTCAGGAGGTACCAGGGATTGAACCTGGAACCCCTGAGCTACACCTGCGCCCCCTGAAGGAATTTTAATTCAGCACCTTACCGAGCAGGGGTCGGCAAACTATGCCCCACATGTTTATTTTCTTTTTCTTTTCTCCTTTTCATAGGAGGAAACTGGGACCTTGTCCATGGGACGCAGGCGCTCAACCCACTGAGCTACACCCTCTCCAACCACCCACTTTTCTATGGCTCACGAACTCAGAATGGTTTGGTTGGCCGATTTTAAATGCCAGTGGGTGGGGGGAGGTTGGTATCAAAAGAAGAAAAATATTTTGTACTGGGAAATTAGAGGAAATTTAAATTTCAGCGGCCATAAGTGAAGCTTTCTAGGCACGCAGCCGGGCTGGCTCGTCACGTGCCGTCTGCAGGGGCTCACGTGCTCCCGACAGCGGAGGCGAGCAGGTGCCCTAGAGACCGCCTGGCATGGGAAACCCACGACATTGGCTACCTGGCTTTTTAAGGAGAAGGTCTGCCGACTGCTGCTCTAGACTTGATGATCTGGGCCATCGTCTGGCAGGTCAGCCCGTGCTTTCACGCTGTATTCCTAAATAATTTACTTTTGGAAGAGGCGCCATCCTCTGTCATGACCCTCTTCCGAGGCTCTCCCCCTGGGGGGCTCCCTGTCCCTGAAGCTGTGGACCCTCGGTGCTTCTCCCTCGGCACCCTGAGGCTCCGTGCAGCCGGCACTGGGTGCCTGCTCGCTCCCCAAAGACCTCTGGATTTATGGAGGAAGGAAAAACTGAACACCTGCTTTTCTGGCTTGTTGCAAAACTATGTGCAGCAAAGGATTTTTTTTTTTTAAAACATAGCTGCCAAAAGAACCTTCTGGATGCGGAACTGCAGAAATCACGTGAAAAGGAGCAGCAACCACCGAAAAGGGCTCATTGTTAAGACACTGCTCTGGCTTGCTCAGCACCGGGCGCTGTCGTTACCTGCTGCGGCACCTGCTGGACTCGGGGGAGGGAGAGAGGCTGCATCTGGCCCCCTTTGGGAGCGGAGCCCGCTGCCTGGACCAACACTCTCTAAAAGGGAAGGGAAGAGAGTGACATTTAGACTCGGCAGAGGTTAGAGTCCTCAGCACAAGCAGAGAGCACGGGAGCTGCCGCCTGTCCAGCCCCCCGCTGTGGCAGCAGAGCCCAAGGGTGACTGGCAGGGAAGGAGAGAAGGCAGACAAGCGGGCCCACGATGTGGGCAGACACGACTGACTGCACATGTACACAGCGGGCACACCCCCCACCCCAAGCACCATGCACACACATGCAGCACAGACTCACACGTGCAGACTCTTGCGCACACACACAGGCACACCCAGCCCGTGGAGGCTGCAGGCTGCGAGGGGACGCAGCCCATCCCTGACACCCAGGGGAGCTGGGAGAGGAGGAGAGCCATCCAGGACCCTTCCGCACCACCTCCCTCTCCGATGGGCTCTGGAGCACACCTAGGTCCTCTGGAACACCCTGGACTTGCTCTGCCCGGGGGAAAACGAGGCCCTGGGTGTCCAAGTGGCACCTCGCTGCCACAGAACACTGACGCCACGGACGGGACTGAAGCCCGGGTCTTCTGAGTCTGAGACCTTGTCGGGCCCGCCCCCTGGTCTTGGGACTCAGATCTTCCCAGCTGTTTCCGTTATTTTCCTTGGAGAACTGACTGGCCACACAGAGCTATGGAAACGCCAAGGATCAAAACGTATCCCAAAGGCCAGAGGCAAATGGAAGGAAATGTTTACTTAAAGCTGTGCCTTTAGAGCCACTGATGCGAGTCTCTAATATCCTGGACCCTGAACGGCCCTGGCAGGGGGGATACTGCGATGCTCTGCCTGGTAAACGTCCCTGGGGTCTCGCCCCCGCCACCCCCGCTCCCCACGAGGGAGAGGACGCGCTGGTCCTCTGCTGTTCCAGGCCTGTCGCTGAAACACCCGGCAGCCGGCACTGCAACATCCAGCTGAGCCGGGCGTGAGCTAAAATCACCCAACAGGGACCCGGTACCCACCCCCACCCCGGAGCTGGCAACCAAAGGCAGAGAGGACCCAGATGGCACAGATAACAAAATGCAGGGCGTCCAAACAATGAAATAGTACTCAGCCCTGGAAAGGAGCGCAGACTAGCTCCATGCCACCATGTGGAGAGAGTTTGAACCCCTGATCCTAAATGCAAGAAGCAGACTCAAAAGGCCCTACTTAAGTGAAAGGTCCAGAACAGGCAGAGCCGTGAAGACTGAAAATAGATTAGTGGTTGTTTGCCCCCGGGCTGAGGCGTGACAGCTACTAGATATGGGCTTCTTTGTAGGGTGATGAAAATATTCCAGAATTGGGTAGTGCTGAGGGCTGCACAACTCCGGGAGTGCACTGAATGCCGCTGAATTGTACTCTTTAAAATGGTTAGTTTTATGTTATGGGGCTCTCACTCCATTCAAAAAAATCAATGAAAGGAATATTAAGGGCTTACACTTGCATACTCTAAACCTGGGCTGTCTGATACGCTAGCCATATACTAGTGGGTGGCTATTTATGTTTAGATTGGGTTAGACTGAAATAAACGATAAACCTCAGGCCTTTGGTTGCCCGGGCCCCGTTTCGAGGGCTTGAGGGCGGCGTGTGGCAGGGGCTCCCAGACTGGACGGCACAGAGACACAACGCTGCCAGGATGCACAAGTGGGTGCAGGAGAATTCCCTCTTTGTCACGCAGGAGAGGCCCAGGCAGGACCAGAGCTGCCTGTTTACAGAGAATTCAGGGCAGGAGGCGAGTGGCTGCAGGAACTATGAGCAGGGGTGTGAGGGGCCTCTGGGGAAGGAGGCTCAGCCTGGACACTGCGTGCAGGGGGAGGCAGAGGAGGGAGAGGAGCAGGGCAGGCTGGTGCAGGAGGCTGCGGGGAGGCCGGGGAGGCTGGGAGCCCCGCCTGGACCTTGGGGAGGGGCTGCCGTGGAGAAATGGGGATGGACAGAAGGCCTTGGTGGGGACCTTGGGGCCAAGCTTGTGGAGAAGGACTGGGACAGCAAGGAAGGGGGGGAGGGGGGAGGGCCGACAGGACAGGCTCAAGGGAGCAAGGACACAACTCGCTGGCAGGAAGACGGCCCCCCAGCACCCTGAGACAGGCTCCCGAGACCCCCACCCCCTGGCTGCCGTATCTGAACGAAATAAAAGCTACAAGTATCTGACTGTGTGTTCTACATCAAACAAACTGCTCCTACGTGTGCCTTTTTGGTTTTTGGATATTTTTATTGCTGGGTTATGTTTTTTTTCTCCTTAATTGATTCATTTTGCCATGCTTCTAATTTTAGATGGCGGCTGGTAAATCAAGGGCGATCACGAGGTCACAGTGAATCTCTGCACACTTCTACCAGCTTCAAGTCCATTCCACTGGCTTCCGTTTCAGTGGTCTTAAGTCACTTACTCTGTTTATATCTATTTTATGCTTTATTTTAGTCCATGGTAGAAATCCAAAAGTCGAGAGAGCCTCAAAGGGACAATTCTTTAGCCTGCAAATTTCAAAGAATATCTTCATTCCAGTGCTAGCTTTGATTTTGAGCCAAATACTAAGAATTCTTTTTCGGTCTTATGCATAAAGTATTTCTATATGACAGGGCAATTTCCAATGCACAAGAAAATGTCCGTTAGAAGATAAATATAAACTCTTGAGTTAAACAATGGACGACAGTGAATAGTCCAATGATGAAGATGTTACTGTTAGGATGGTATAAGGGAATTCTGTATTTTAGGCATCATTGTTCTGTAAACCCACAACTTCTCTAATTAAAAAAAAAAAAGATAAATATAAACTTAGTTTATATTTATCTTTTGGTTTGGGAGTGTGGCTTCTTGTTCAGTTTCATCTCTTCCCTAGTGGGACTCACTTAACAAATAGTAGAAATGGGCAACTGTGTGACGGCAGGGGAAAGCCAGCGAAGGCGGGCTGCGGCCTTAGCCCGGTCTCCAGAAGTGGCTTCCTCGCTGTGCTGACTCAGGTCCTTTTCAAAATTAACGGGAGTGAGCCGCCACCGCGCGGGGCCGCGGTCCCCGGAAGCAGCCTGGGCGCAGGGCCGGGCCGGTCGTTACCTGCGGGGAGGCTGGCACGGGCTGGACCCCGGGCGCCTGGGCTGCCGCCGCCGGGTGCAGAGCCACAGAGGCCGGCGAATCCGCTCCACCCTCTGAATTCTGCATGCTCAGGTCTAAAGAAAGGCGGAGAGAGATTGAGTGGGGGAGGGTTGACATGGTGAAGCCCCCAGGGGACAGCGAAGGTGAGCGAGGTGGGCACGCACCAGCTCCTCAGCGGCAGGCACAGGCAGGCGCCCCGGCGACACTGGGTGTGAGGTGGGGGGTGGGGAGTGGGGTGCAGAGGCTGTGTTTCCCAAGAGAATACCAAGAATCCAGCTCTGGGAGCGCCCGTCACGGCTCGACGGCAGCCAGCTTCCTGGGAAGGCTGGGGCGACCGCTTCCTTTTCCGTTTGGCCACCTGGAACTATTTGAGGGGCTTGCACAACCGTTTACTGTTTATCCAGCAAGTCAGAAGCTCGCGGTGGCTGCCGGCGCCTAGGGAGTCCCCTTCCCGCCAGCCTTCTCCCAGTGCTGGGTGCTCAGTCTCGGCACTGCTGGCAGTTGGGGCCAGGTCGTCCTCTGGGTGGGGGTGTCCTGGGCACGGTAATGTGTTGAACGGTGTCCCTGGCCTCCACCCACTCGAGGCCAGGAGCGCCCCCCAGTCGTGACAACCCAGAATGTTCCCAGACATTGCCAAGAGTGCCCTTGGGGGGACAGAATCACCCCCGTTTGACAACCACTAGTCCAGGGAGAAAAGAAAGCCAAGAAGTGGCACGTTTTTATCCTGGGCTGCACACAAGTCCTTAGGCACTTGTGCCTTCCAGAAGTTCAGAGATCTTCCTGCGCCCTTACCCACAAATCAGGAAAACCTACTTCTTTGCTGTCAGAAGCAGACGATTTTCCAGATAAGGCCATTAAACAATTCCATAAGACTCAAATAGTAACAGGACAAAGTGCAGATGATACAAACGCCTTCTTTGAAGATACTAAAATAAGTCAAACAGTCCTCTCTTTTAAATAAACAGCTGGCTCCCTCAAGTCTTTGAGAAACAATTAAGCGCCTAACTTCAGAGCAGGGACGGTGGCGCTATGACCCATCCTGGCTCCAGGCAGGTCAATTCCCTGCATGTAAGATTTCTGCGGCCCCTGCCTTGTGGGGCTCCATGAGGACTGAAGCGCCCAGGGCCTGGGCAGGCCCAGAACTCGACTGGCATCTGCTGGAAGGCTGATATGTATCTCTATCACCCCATGGGCTTGCACCTCTAGCAAAAAGTGAAGGGTGAAAACAAGAAGGGCCTTCCTCTTTTTTTTTAATGGAAACAAAAACGAATAACAGGTTAAAATTATTTGCCTAAAGAAAGCAGAAAGGGGCGAGTGTGCTTGAATCCGAGTGTGCGGGGGTAATCGCCTCCTCGTGGAAGGGGAGTATTCCCAGAGCCCCCCACGCTCCTCTCCTCCTCTGTCAGAGCCTTGGGCACCCCCAGGAGCCACGGAAGAACCGAGGTCAGGGGCGTGTTTCTGTGCCGGGAGCTTGACTCAGGTCTCACCACTAGATGTCCCCAGAGCCGCGCGGTGGGCGGCTCCGACGCCAAATAAAGCCTTAGCCTGATGGGAGAGCGTGAATTTCCAATAATCTATTTCCCAGATCTCCAACTTTCTCTCTCTTCTTTATAGAACTGGCCTTTGCAAGTATTCTGTTGCGGTTGCTTAATGGAGGTGTCTTACTTATCGTTTTCTTGAAAAGTTTACATTGGCTATTTGCTCACCAGCCACCACTCTGTTCCCAGCCGAAGCCCCAAGCGGGTAACTTCAGTGATATCAGGAGGGCACGAGCGACTCGAAGCCTTCGTGAAAAGAATCCACTGATTATCAAGTGAGAAGGCTGACGTGACTGTACCACCAGCAGAAATAATTTTGCCCCCACCTCCGAGTCTCACTTAAACACGGGGAGCCCGTGAAGGTGCTGGGGAAACGTGGTGAGACCACGCTGCGTCCACTGGCCGGAGGCTTCGCCGAGGGTGCAAGTTCTTCGGCATCGGGCGGAGCTGTCACGCTAACGTGTTCCCCACGTGCTACATTTATCACTGTTTAACTTAGGTTGTCTAGACCAGGGGTCGGCAAACTTTTTCTGTAAAGGGCCAGAAAGTAATGTTTTAGGTTCTGTGGTCCAAACTGGACTTTGCCATCAAGTGCAAAAGCAGCCCCTGCTAATATGTAAGCAAATGACCTTGCTGTGCTCCCATAAAACTTGAATTCACAGGAACAGGCAGTGGGCAGGATGTGGCCCTGGACCGCAGTGGCTGGTCCCTGGTCTATATAATTTGGGTTTGATAAGGTGGTTAGAGTATACACCAACCCTAGTGCCAACCACAGGCTGAATAAACTATGATCCATGCGGTGCAGCAGTGCTCCAAAATGTATTCATCAAATGCAGTGAATGTGCCACAATGATGAAGGAGGTTGTTGTGGGAGGAGTGGGGGGTGGGGTATATGGGAACCTCTTATATTTTTTAATGTAACATTTTGTGTGATCTATGTATCTTTTAAAAAAGACAATCAAAAAACAAGATATCTAACAAAAAACAAAGGTGGTTAGAAAATCATCCTGCCTGGTTGCAACACTTTGAGGGGTCCAGGCCTCTGATTCAGTGTGTAGTTCCAGCGGCCACATCTTGCCAGTGTGACAGGACTGGAGGAGGCCCTAAGGCAGCAACTAAAATTATTGGGAGGATGGAGCCAGTGGCATTTCAAGACAAAGGCGATGCAACTGAAGCTGATAAGGTCATGGATAAAAATGGTTCATCAGGGGTAATCGAGAGCACTGAACTGTATAGGTAGGTAAAAGTGGTTTAAAAGAGGACCCTCGAGGGAAGCAGACTTGGCCCAGTGGTTAGGGCGTCCGTCTACCACATGGGAGGTCCAGGGTTCAAACCTCGGGCCTCCTTGACCCGTGTGGAGCTGGCCCATGCGCAGTGCTGATGCGCACAAGGAGTGCCCTGCCACGCAGGAATGTCCCCCGCGTAGGGGAACCCCACGCACAAGGAGTGCACCCCGCAAGGAGAGCCGCCCAGCGCGAAAGAAAGCGCAGCCTGCCCAGGAATGGCGCCACACACACGGAGAGCTGACACAGCAAGACGCAGCAAAAAGAAAGACAGATTCCTGGTGCCGCTGATAAGGATTGAAGCAGTCACAGAGGAACACACAGTGAATGGACATGGAAAGCAGACAACTGTGGGGGTAGGGGAGAGAAATAAATAAAAAGTAAATCTTAAAAAAAAAAAAAAAAAGAGGGAGGGTGAATATACTACTGGAATAAAAATGAAGATACTGTATAATGTTATGCATGTTTGTTTTGTAAGTTCACAACTTTTACTATACACTTATTGTTTATGGATGTTCATGTATGAATTATATACTTCAATAAACTGTTTTTGAAATGAAAAAAATTACAACAGTGAATCCTACTGTAGACAATGGACTATAGTAATAGAATAAGAAATGTTCTTTCATGAAGTTCAGCAAATGCTCAATACTAATACCAGGTGGTAATAACAGGAAGGTATATGGGGAAAATAGATACCTACTATAAATAATGGATGATAGAACTATTTTGATAATCTTCCATCAATTGTAGCAAATGTTCCCCACGAATGCAGGGTGCTGGTGGTGGGGTGGTAATATGCGAATCCTGCATTTTATGCATGATTGTTTTATAAACCCACAACTTCTCTAATCAAAAACAAAAAACTAAACAGCAACAGAAAAAAATGATTCACCAAATCCTGGAGCCCCAGGAGCCCGGGGTGGACCCTATGACTTAAGACAGCCGCTTGGGCACGAGGGACCGATCGCTTTGGGGCTTTCACACAACTGAGTGCACGCAGGAGGAAGACAGTCGCAGGACAGTCTTGGTGTAGTGCTTACACGTGCCAAGCAGGACACACAGGCATCGGGCAGTCAATACATAGTTATCCAATGACTCCTCTGGTGTTACAGCTGATACTAAATTTTGGATAGTGAGAGGCTCAGAGATACTTTACAGAACAGATACTAATAATATGTGGAATTCATATTTCAACAGGCAGTACAGTTGGAAAATATAAATAGGTTCATAAAGGTTTCATAAAATTTAAAAAGCACTTAGTTATTTATGGGCAGCTGGGACTATTCTGGTAAATGCAATAACCTTTTGAGGCTGCTGCTCTGCTCTCCCTCGGCAAGGCCCTTGACGGCAGTATCAGACAGACAGACTTCCAGACTAGTGGGCACCATCTGGCCAGCCTGGCTGCTCTGAAGCATCGACACACCCACAGCCTAGCTGGGGCAGAACGTGGAATCCTTCCTTAGCCACCCACGATGATCAAGGTAGTAAGTTGCACAGAAGTTGATCCACTTTTCTGAAAATTTTGTTTATTTAGGTCCCTAAAACACTCTCAGCACATCAAACTTTAGGTTTTTGTTTTTTTTTTAAAAGCGGTGCTTAAAATGCAGGCAACAGAGCGCTGGCTTTCCGTAATGGCAGAGGAGATTGGTTGGATTAACTCTCCCACAGATAACAGTGATAAAATCTGGGCAAGGTATCCTTTTAAAATCACAAGTATTTAAAGACACTGGAGAGTGACTGAAGCAGACAGAAACTGCAGTGGAGTGACCCCTTCAAAGGCCACGGCCACGAGGAAAACCTCTCAGTTGTGGCTTTCTGCCTGGGAGCACCCCCCAGTCCACAAATGCTTGGGCAGCAGAAAGCAGCAGCTGTATGTCTTGAGGTGTCAGAGGACAAAGTTCAGAATACTGGGGGGAAATCCTAGAAGAGAGGGAGCCACAAAGCTTTGGCAGAGTGACTAAACTACACACGTATGTGGGAGACACCTGAGGCCTTAAGGTAAAAGTAGCATCTTGAAGATGAAAAACATCTTCAACTGCTATCTGCTGTAGAGAGACAGTTTGAGTCCAGCCAAGTTAACTGCCTTCAGGGTAACACAAGAGAACCCAGGAACTCTACAACATATCATCTATAATGTCCAGCCTGCAATAAAAATCATGATCTATGAGCTGAAATAGGAAAATGTGACTCGTCCTTAAGAAAAGAAAGGAGTCGACTACAACCAAGCCTAAGAAAATCTAGATGATGCAGTGAGCAGGTAAGGACTAAAGCAGCTCTAAAAACATGTTCGAGAAGTTAACATAATGAATGAACATATGGGAATCTTAACTGAGAAACAAAAACGATACTAGAGTACCAAATAGAAATTATGGAGCTGAAAAGAACAATAACTGAAATGGAAATTTCACTGGATAGGCTTAACAGCAGATCGGGGGTGGCATAAGGAAAAGTCAGTTAATATGAAGACAGACTGATAGAATTTACCCAAGCTGAAGAAATGAGAAAAAAATAATTGATGAAAAACAAACAGAACAGTCTAACATATGTGTAACTGGAGTCCCAAAAGGAAAAAGAGAGAAATAATGGGAGAAAAAAATATTTGAAGAATGGCCAAAAGCCTCTTAAATTTGATGAAACATATAAGCTTACAGGTCCAAGAAGCTCAGTGAACCCCAAGAAGGATAAATACAAAGAAAATCAACTTAGGTATGTCACAGTTACACTGCTAAAATAAATTTTTAAAAATAAAGAGAAATTCTTGAACATAGAGAAAAATTGCTCATTATATTCAGGGGAAAACAATGGCACGAATGATGACAGACCTCTCATCTGTGACAACGGTGATGAGAAGACAACCGAATAACATCGTCAAAGTGCTGGGGGAGAAAACCTGCCAACCAGAGTTCCATATTCAGCAAAACTATTCTACAAAAATGAAGATGAAATAAAGATGTTTCAGATAAACAAAATCCAAGAAATTCTGCTGCCTACACTCTAACAAATTGTAAAGGAAGTTTTTGAGCCAAGGGAAATAACACCAGATGGGAATCTGGGATCTATAAGAAGAAACGAAGGTCACTGGAAATGACAAATATGTGGGTAATTATAAAATTCTATATATTCTTCTTTTCTTCTCTTTGTTCTTTAAAATACATATAACGACTTAATTTTAAAAAATTATATAACATTCTGTCGTGGGATTTATAACATATGCAGATGTAATAATATATATGACAACAATAGCACAGAGGAATTACACATGTGGTTCTTGTAGTTTACATGAAATAGTGAAATAGTAACTGTAGATTGTGACAAGCTAAAGATGCATAATATAATCCCTAAAGGTACTACTTACAAATAACCCAAAAAGTTACAGCTAAAAACTTGACCCTAACAGAGGACTCAAAATGAAACACTAACTGTATTTGATTATCCCAAAAGAATGCAAGACATGAAGAACGGAGGAACAAAAAACAGATGAGACAGATAGAAAACAAACAGCAAAAGGGCTTTCCTAAACCTATCCGTGTTAATAATTACATTAAATTTAAAGAGATTAAACTTCAGCAAAAAGGCGAAATGATCAGCCTGGATAAAAAAGAAAGAGCCCATTAAATATTGCTTAAAAGAAACTTGCTTTAAATACAAAGGCGCATGTAGATAGAGAATAATAGGATAGAAAGAGATATACTATGAAAACAATAATCCTAAGGAAGCTGGAGTGGCTATAATAATCAGAGATTATTATAATTATAATCAAGATGAAGAGTGTTAATTACCAGGGATAAAGAGGGGAGCGCTTCATAATAACATTATTAATTTATCAGGAACACAATCAATATAGAAGTGTAGGCACCTAATAAAACAGCATCAAAATATATAGGGCAAAAACTAAAGGGAGATAAAAAAAGCAATCATAATTGGGGATTTAAGCACCTTCTCCAAGTAATTTTAACAGAAGAGCTAAACAAAAAATATCAGTAAGGACATAGAATATGTGAAGGAAACGCTCACCCATGTTTGTCTGCTTGACATTTCTAGAACACAACAAACAAACCCCACACATTTTTTTCAAATGCACATGGTGTATTCCCTAAAATGGGCCATGGTTCTGGGCCAAAAGACAAGTCTTAATACATTTCAACAAGAAATTTTACAGAGCACGTATGTACTCTGACCACAATGGAATAAAATTAGATAGCAAGATGGTATCTAGAACCCACCCTCCAAATACTTAGAAAATGTAAACACATCTCTAGATATCTATCCAAGGACAATGAAAACATATAGCTTCTGAAGGACTTGTACAAGCATGTTCCTAGAAGCTTAATTCACAGCAGCCCAAGAGTGGAAATAACGCAAATGTCCATCATCAGGAGAACAGAGGAAAATGTTGTATAATGCATACACTGGAAAACTCTTCATGAACAGAAAAAAATGAAGTCTTGACACATGCAACAAACAACATGGAAGAATCTCAAAATCATCATGCTGAGTGAGAGTCTGGATCCAAAGGAGTATATAATGTGGAACAAAAAAACATTCTCAAGGTAAAACAAAACAAAACAAAAAACAGTGGGGGAGGGGCAGGGCCTGAAGGAACTTTCTAGGGAGATGGACACATCTCTACAATGACAGGAAGTGAGTTACATGGTGTGACTGTTTGTCAAGAGCAGACAGCTAAAATTTGTACATATGTAAATTTACCTTAAAAAACTGCAGAACTATATTAATTGAGCAGGGGTGGGGAGTGGGTAGAGGCAGAGGTGGCTCAAGAAGGCGGGATGCAGATAACTGGGAATGGTGGAGGCTGCCACAGATGGCCAGATGGCCACGTGGGGGTCATTTTACTGTTGTGTTGATTTTCCAGATGCTTGAAATCTCCATAACAAAAAGTTCACCCAACCAACCACCCAGCAATTCGCCTTCGGCCAGCCAAAAGGAATCCGCACTGCACCTTTTATGGCTGCTTTTCTCCCGAGCAGGTTTGCCAGGCTGGCAGCCATAAAGGAGAGAGCGCAAAGCAGCAGTTGGTGGCAGAGCTTCCGGATCCTGAGTAACTCTTTGACCTGGGCAGAGGGGGGCAGGCAAAGGAGGAAGGGGGCAGTGCCCCGTGGGCGAAGGCCCTGGCGAGTCGGAGTCAGCGTGATAGGTGATGTCAAGGGCATAGTTGAGGGGTGCCTTTGGGGCCTCCATTTGGAGCCCCCGAAGCTGGGCACACTCCCCTCTTGCTCTTCCTTCTCCCCGCTAGACAGGGCAGGCCTCTTCCTCAGTGACTGCAGCCGCAGTGGACGCCACCTGGCAGGTACAGGTGACCGTCTCTGCTCCTGCTTTGGACTCCAACTTGCCAAAGTTGGACTTACTCCGTCGCTACTTTCCCACTCTCGCTCTGGCACGTTCATCTGTCGTTGCTATTTCTCCTCCCCACGGTGGGCATTCCTCCTCAGATCCCATCCATCTCGGGCCCCGCTAGAGAAAGGCCCGGAAGGAGGCTGGCCCATGGGAACCTCGGGCCCAGCCTGACCAACAGGGCGGGCTGGTCCACGCCCCCGGGCAGCACAGAAGCACGCCCAGGGTGGCTGGACAACGTGCCTGCTCCATCGGCCACCTGCTCCGAGAGGAGGGCACGCACGAAAGCCACGATGCCTCAGAGCGGCCTCCCCTCCTTGGCTCACTCCAGGGGCTGGAAGCCTTTCGGGGAGCAGCTGGCCGTGTAAAGCTCAGCAGGAGGACCCTGGCCTGGTGTCCTGAGCTTAGGTGAGGGGCAGCAGGGAGCGGCAACTGGAGGCAGCCCGGGATTAGGGGCTCGATGAATGAATCGGCGTGGACACAAAAGGAAGAGGCTTCTGTTTACAGGCAAATACTCCGGTCACCTAGTAACCGGTGATGACAGGAAAGGAAATGCAGAAAATGCTGAGAGCAATTTCTGGGCCTGCTCCTGGCTCAGCCGCTGACTCACCGCGACCTTAAGCAATCCCTCTGCTATTCCTGGACTGCCGAGGGCCGCATGGCCCGGTGGCCTCCGGGGCCTGATCGGTATTGTTTAGAAAACCTCTGGGCGTCTTTGGTGGGAAGGTTAGGGAAGAGCAAGCCAAGTGTTTCCAGTCTCCTCACTTCTGATGGGCCCATTAACTTTTCCTTTGGGGGGACGTGGCCTCCCCGGGCCGGCAGACGTGGTACTCAGTGGCATCCAGGTGGCACGAACTCATTTGCCCCAAGAAAGCAATTCATTTCCTTCCTGTGAACAAGAAGGCTCAAGCCCGGGCTGCCCTCAGGAGGGCTGGTGTTTTCCCACACCAGGCTCTGTCCCCGGCCTGCGCTGTCCCAGGAATATCGCATCCGCTTTCTTCCATCTGGAAAGGCCAGAGGCACAGGAGCCCCCTGCCCCCAGTCCCTGCTCGCCCACGGCCCCTGTCCGTCCCGCCCCCACCCCCCACCCCCCCCCCCGGCGAGCAGGCAGGCACATGTCCGCGGGCCTCGAAGGCCATCTCCTTGCCGGAAACTGGCAGAGAGACCACCTCCCTTCTCGCTTTGGGATGACCCCTGTGCACCTGAGGAGGTGCTCAGCGCCCCATGAGCTCGAATGCGGGGGTTCTCAGCCTCTGCACTGCTGACGCTGGGCCAGGGGCCCCGGGCACTGCAGGGTGCTGAGGGGCATCGGGCCTCCCCCCACTCGATGGCAGGCCCATCCTCCAGTCACGACAACCAAAAAATGTCTCCAGCCCCGTCCCCTGGGGGCAGAGTCGCCCCCTAACCACTGCACTAATGGAGGGAAGCTGAGGCCTGAGCATGAGCTGGACCTCAGGCCCTGCAGGAGGGTGAAATCCTAACCAGGACGGATGGCAGGATCTGGTCACCAAGTCATGACGGTTTAGCCAGGTAAGGAGCGCAGAATGAGAGGCAGAGGGAACCAGCAGACCCTTTCACGGCCGCCCGGTTTTCCAGAGTGTCTGATTTCGGCTGCCATCAAGGGCCACCCGTTAGTCTTTGCCTAAACCACTTGTGGAAAGCCGGGTCTTGCCCCCGTCCCTTTTTTTCTTGTTTGCTTGTGCAGCAGTGGCCTTTCAAGGGTCAGGGCTGACTCGGAGTTCCTCTGGAAGGACGCATCTTCAGCATTCAAATTCCTTTTTTCTTTTAGGAAGAATTGGGCTTCTGTTCCTGTTTTCTGCTCAGGAGCCAAACAGACCCAAGTCCTTGAAAACAGGCCTTTGGAAGGGCTCCAGCAGGACGCGGGGGGACTGGGGGCATCTGGGGCCCGGGTCTTTCTCAGGGTGCAGGTTCCAGACCTCGCTGTCACATCTGGCAGGCCAATGGGGGAAACACACAGCTACTTCCCACCTAAAGAGGCCGGGTTGGACTATTACTTTCCAAAAAATGTCCCAGCTAAGGGAGGGTTACATCTTCTGCGATGGGGTCTGATTTTAATTGCCACCGACAACATAATGAATCCAGGGGGAAATCTCAATGCAGAAACCACGGAGCCCTCACCCCCATTTTCACCTGGCAAATGCTCTTTTGGCATGCACCCCAATTCCATGCCCTATTAGAATAACTCGAACCACCACAAAACTTGGTTTCCAGGAAACTGAAATTCTTCCTGGATTAGGGGGTGGGCCCCCAAGTCCAGCACACTGGAGTAAGTGAAAACTGGAGGCCTGTGTGGGAACTGACCGCCAGTTGCTCATCTGCCCTCACGGGGCAGGCGGGTACCCGGCGCCTGTCAGGCTTGGTTCTCCACAGGGCGGCAAGAAAACGGCCCCAACTGCTCCCGGGATACTGAAGCCATCTGCTCTCTCCAGAGTGCTGCCCACTCTTAGCAGAGGAACACCAGGGATTCTCCTAGTAGGGTATATACATAATTTACTCACTTGCGGGTGGAAGAGAGAAACTCAGAACAGTTTCTTCTCTATAGAGCATGTTCTCCCCCGATTCTGAAATTGAGCCCCATCCCCTCCGGCAGGCACGACCCTTGGTGCCTCCACTGCCGCACCTGCCCAGGCCCCTGCCTCCCTTGCCTTACCTTCTCCTCACTCGCACCCCCGTCCAGCCCAGACCCCGTGGCCCCACCTTGCGTACCCTCTCCGGAGCACCTGCAGCTCCCTTGCCCTTGCCGTCTTCCTCACCTGCCTCGTACCTCCAGGAACCCGGGCCCCCGCGCCCTCCTCTGCTCCCCAGGCTGGGAAAGCAGGCCCTGGGGAACTCTGGTTCCCGACTCCCGGCTGCTGCGTGGTCCCCTTACTTGTCCCTGGCCAGCGACTTCTGTGGTCCTGAAGCCCCTTGAAATCCTTGGCACTCTTCGCTACCACCAGTCCACCCTTGCCCACCCTCGGTGAGTCCTTCTGACTTTGTAGAAAAGGGGGTGCACTGCCTGTGCCCCCACTTACAATCACCCTGCTCTTCACCTCCCTCCTCGGAGGCAGAAGCCCCCTTTTCTCTTCCTTGCTGGAGACGTTGTGTTACTCGTGCACTAGCTCGGGGGTCCGCCAATTATGGCTGGTGGGCCAAATCCAGGCAGCTGTTTTGATAAAGTTTTCTTGGCACCCAGCTGCGCCCGTTTATTAACATAGCCTCGCTGGGGCCTTTCATGCTACAACCGCAGAGTGGAGTAGCTTCAAGAGAGGCCAGGATAGCCTAAAATAAACTATTGGCTCTGTGGCCCTGTACAGAAAGAAGTGGCCGACCCCTGTTCTAGAGCCTTCTGTGTCCCCCACAGAGGACCCAGGGATCAGGCCCCTCGTCGGCCTTCTTTCAGCTACAGACAAGTTCCCATCACAGCTGTCTTAGAGCACTGTCCACTGCCACCGTGATCGCCGAATCGTCCTCTCTCCCCTCTCAGCACAGGGACTCTTCTTTCTTTGTGGTCCCGATTCTTGAGAGTCTTCCTGGTGGCTTCTTGGCCTCCCACTCGCGGTCTCTCCTCTGCGTCCTCAACTCTACCCCACTGCCCTCCCCAGAGTCTTCAGAGGGCCCTGATCAGGGCTTGTCTGAACTTGACTCTCCCTTCGGTAGGCGCTGCTCCTTGGAATTCTGTCTTGTTCTCATTCTGCCTCTGCCGGCATCTTCTCGGATCCCTGCATGGGCCCCGCTTTGTCCCACAAGCAGCCCCAAGCCCACCTCTGTCCTCCCCCCTCCCCCTGTCCCACTCGGACTTCAACGCCACCGAGTCGCGGGGCTCCAGATTCCCATTTCTGGTTGCCTCCCAGACCTCCTTCCCAGGGCGTCCGCGGGTGCCTCGGCAAACCCGGAAGGGAACCGCACTCCGCAGCCCCCGAGCTAGTTTCCCCTGCGTCCCACCGTTCACGACACCGGGGGCCAGGCTGCAGGGTGACTCAGGCCTGACCCTGTCCCTTGGCTCCCCCCGTTCCTGCTGCTGCTATTTCGGCACAGCCCCTGCCAGTCTCAGGCCGGAGCTCCTGCGCCTGCTCCTCAGGGGCCTCTCCCGTCCCAGCCACCGCCTCCTCTGGGCCATTTTTCTTTCACGTCAGGGTGATTCAAAAGATAAAAATGTCGCGGCACGCCCTCGGCCCCGCTCAGCCCTGCCAGATAGGGTCACTGCTGACAGAGGGCAGCACGGGGTCCGGC
This sequence comes from Dasypus novemcinctus, assembly GCF_030445035.2. Lineage (NCBI taxonomy): Eukaryota > Metazoa > Chordata > Mammalia > Cingulata > Dasypodidae > Dasypus > Dasypus novemcinctus. Next base: position 80,190,358 of record NC_080691.1, on the reverse strand, counting down.
CCTGGAAAAGGCCGTGCCCAGATGTCGGGTATGGGGGTGCCCCGAGCCTGGGTCCCAGCAGCCGCTCGCCAGGTAAAACGCCACTTGTCTAGGGAAAAGGAGGTGACAATGAAGCAGGAAGGGGCACCGCAAAGGCGAGGCGCGCAGCTGAGGTAGCAGCCAGCCCCGAAACCAAGCACTAATTATGCACCAAAGGGCAACAGCACGTTCCCCCAGTGGGCTTTTACTTCATTCTGTGGGATTATCATTATTCCCATTTTAGAAACAACAACAACCTGAGGCCCGGGCAGCTCTGGGCAGGACAGAGCCGGACGGGAGGCAACTCTTGGGCTCGCGTCGTTGGTCACTCCTGTGACAGAGGGAAGGGCCGGTTTTAAAGACGCCCGAGTCTCCCACGCGCTGTGCCACGCCGTGCCTCTGCATCTGTCCATGTAAACTGCATTTCTGCCTGGGCCGAAGAGAACTGGAAGTGACACGACCTGGTTTTCGGCTTTAGAGATTTCTACCGTTTCACGGAGGCACTGGGACTCTGGACTGTGGGTGTGAATTCAAGCCCGAGGTGTACCTCGCCGGCCCCGTGGGGCTTAAGGGAGGAAGTTACTCGACTCTCAGCACCTGGGCGGAACTTCTAACTAAGCAGCCGCTTAAGATGATCCTCCCCCATCTCTTCCGATAAACGGCTTCCTGTACCTATAAAGCCATCTGCGCTTCCAGGATTTATGGTATCCTGGGATGCTTCCCAGCACGACGGGGCCTGCTCCTTCTTTCCCCCACCCCTAGAGCCCCCGCCATCTGTGTCCTACCCTCTCGCGGTGCTCCCTGAGCCTCATCAAGTGACCCGCCCGCCCCACGCTGGCCCAGGGCCTTCCCCGACCCTCCCTGCTCGTGGTGCTCCTTCCTGCGGCTCTCACTCCCAGCGCTCTCCCCCTCCATCTCGCCGCCTGGCCCCGACTCCGTGGAGAAAGCCCGGCTTCCTCTGCTTTCCGGTGGAGAGTTGCAGAAGGGACGGGAGGGGGCCTTCCCAGTCCCACCCGAACTGAACCGACCCTGCGGCCTTGGGCCTCAGCCCTGCGATTCCAGTCTCGGCGGGATGCGGGGAGGCCGGTGTGGCTCCGGGGGCTGCTGTGCCCAGGTGCACAGCTGGGAGGGTGAGGCTGGGGCCTGTGGGGCCCGCCAGGTGGGAACGGGCGCACAGTATGTGGTCGTGTGACTCCACCCTGCCCTCCCCCAGGCTCACCGGTGTGTCACAATGAAGACCTGAACGGCTGCTAGGAATTCTTGGAGTCAGAAACTAGAAGAGGCGTGGCCAGGGGCTGGTCCCGCCGGGGCGCGGGGAGTCCCTGCCGAATGGGTGCAGTTTCTGCTGGGAAAAGCTGTGGTCACGGTGGTGGTGAACACAATTCACCCCTCTGAATTTAACATCGGACTGTGCTTAAAAGGGGAAATTTAGGCTGTTTATATGTTAGAACACAATTTTTAAAAACAACAAAAAACCTGGAGCTATTCAATACAATATAACTGTGGACTACAGGGAAGAGTACAATTATAATAACATTCTTTCAACATCTGTAATAAAGGTCTCACACTAATGCAAGGAGTTGATTAATAGAGTGGTATACGGGAACACTGCATTTTTTGTAAACCCACACAGCTCTAATTAGAAAAAAAAATTTTTTTAATAACCGCTTCGTTAAAAAGGGAAAAAACAGGGAAGCGGATTTGATTCAACGGACAGAGCATCCGCCTACCATATGGAGGGCCCAGGGTTCAAACCCAGGGCCTCTTGACCCATGTGGAGCTGTGCCATGTGCAGTGCTGATGCGCGCAAGGAGTGCCGTGCCACGCAGGGGTGTCCCCGCGTAGGGGAGCCCCACGTGCAAGGAGTGAGCCCCGTAAGGAGAGCCGCCCAGCGGGAAAGAAAGTGCAGCCTGCCCAGGAATGGCGCCACACACACGGAGCAAGATGACGCAACAAAAAGAGACACGGATTCCCGGTGCTGCTGACAAGAAAACAAGCGGACACAGAAAAACACACAGCGAATGGACACAGAGAACAGACAACTGGCGGGGAGGGGAGGGAAATAAATAAAAAATAAATCCTTAAAAAAAAAAGAAAAAAGAAAAAACAAGCAAGCAGCTTCAAGCTGAACCCAAGTAAAACGCCGAGCAGCAGCTCAACGCCTCCGTCACCCTCACCTCGACACGCCTGCCGTGCGGCGCCGGGGCGCTCTTGGTGGCGGGGGGCCATCCTGGGCTTGGTCAGGTGATGACCAGCGGCCCTGGCCCCCCGATGCTGGCAGACCCTCCCCCTGTCGTGACAACCCAGAATGACTCTGGACGTGGCCCAGCGCCCCGGGTGAGAAGCCCACGCATGGGCCGTGGCCACGCAGCACCCAGCCTTTCTAGAGCAGCCCTCCGCCCGGCCCTCAGCTCTGCGGCCCAGCGGGGCTTGCCCGCGCGTGGGCTTCCTGACCCGCCGGCCGTCCTGGAGTGTTCTCGGTCCTCTCCGAGAGGCCCGCCCAGCGCTCTCCACCACGCTCCCTGCACAGTGCCCCTGAGACACTCAAGAAGTCTTTCCAAGTGAGGAGCGAAATGGGGGCAGTGAATACGCAGGGTGCTCTCCGGTCTGCCCCCACCCGTCAACCCTAACCAAGCCCACCGACCGGCCTCCACCTCCAGTCCGGCCTCCACCTGCAGACCGGCCTCCACCTCCAGGCTGGCCTCCACCTTCAGACCAGCCTCCATCCCCAGGCCAGCCTCTACCTCCAGGCCAGCCTCTATCTGCAGACCAGCTTCTATCTCCAGGTCAGCCTCCACCTCCAGACTGGCCTCCACCTCCAGGCCGGCCTCCACCTCCGGGCCGGCCTCCACCTCCGGGCCAGCCTCCACCTCCAGGCCAGCCTCTATCTGCAGACTAGCTTCCATCTCCAGGCCAGTCTTCATCTCCTGGTGAGCTTCCCTCTCCAGGCCAGCCTCTTACTCTAGACCAGCCTCCACCTCCAAGTGAGCCTCTCCCAACAGGCCAGCCTCTAATTCCAGGTGCGCCTCCATCTCCAGGCCACCCTCCCCCTCCAGGCCGGCCTCCCGCTCCAGGCTGGGTTCCCGCCCCAGTTCATAGAGTATCCTGCTTTTCATCTTACCTTCGTCTTTTCCTCTTAATCGCAGCTTGGGTCGCCATCGCCGTCTTTCCTGCACCCTCTCCTTGAGGAGGAGGCTGAAAAGCAGCTATCCATGGTCCAGGACCAGACGGGGAATGGGGGAGGCCAGGGAAGCACGCACAGCCCAGGAGGTGGTGAGCTGGGCGCAAGGCGAGTTAGCTCACCCCCTCCCTCTCCCACCGTCCTCCTCTGCCTTCAAAACCCATGAGACCCCCACAGCTCTCTAGAGGGTGGCGGAGCAAGACGAGGAAGCAGCAGCACGGGCAGGAGCCTTCTTCCCCGACAGCATCTTCTGCGGCCTGGCCCTCCTGCCTGGCTCAGGGGCCGCTCCAGGGCTCTCCTGGGAACCTCTCCTGGGATCTCTCCAGTTCACCCACTGCCTCTCCTCCAGGCAGCACTTTACTCTGGAGTTGGAAGACCAGGGAGACAGCCTAGTTTAAATTCAGGAACCTTCCACTTAGAGTTCCCGCGTGGGAGGGGTCCCTGCTATATGACCTTACTGATGAAGAAGCTCACCCTGAGATGCTAAGCTTTTTCACCCGTGTTGAAAAGTCTGGCGTGGGGGAAAAGTATGTCCATGGGGCTCAGAAAACATCATCATCTTGAAGAATTTCAAATGAGGCTTTTATTCCTGAAAAATGACTTGCCTCAACTGGGACTGGGCACAAAAGAACATTCCAGAATGCAGACTAGGCCTTCTGTTTTTTGAGGGATTTATCTTTTCAAGTACCTCATGCCCTTCCACAACTACGCCAGCACGACAGGATGCAGAAAGAAATCCTGTTATTTTAAGGAATCTGTCGGGGAGGCTTCGCGTAAGTCAGAGCTTATTCATTCTCATTCCAGCAGCACTCGCTGTAATTGGAACTTATTGCACCTAACAGGGTTGACAATGCACAGGTTTGCTTTCATTTGTTATAGAACACAAATGACATTTCCATGACGAGTTTCGGCTGCGAGACAAAGTTGGGAAACTTGGGGCAGATACTTAGTCCCAAGACGGGAGTTGCAGTGCTGGGACCAAAGCACAGGGAACTTGTCCTCCGGGTGGTCAGCTGCAGCGCGAACCGCCCCTGGGGGGAAGGTCTGCACAAAGGAAGCGAGTCTCACCGTGAGAGCTGCTCCACAGCCCGGCTGCGTGCGCACAGCCAGGCGGCCCTTTGGTGGTTGTTGCTGCATCACTTAGATGAGGACGGATGAACCGAGTCCCCACCAAAAACCTGTCCCCGCCGACAGCTCTCAATTTATAGCTCCGGGTGGGGGCGGGGCGGGGAGCAGGGAAGTGTCCCCAGCCCGGTGCCGCTCAGGGCCAGTGTTTACCTAGGCAACCAACCCTGGTAAACAGTCGCTATCTCTGGCTTGCCCGCCCGCCAGCCCGGGAGGAGGTGGGGGAGGAGAAGAGGGTGGAGATCAGAATTCACCCCGTGGCTGCAAAGGGCCCATGGACAGGGTCAGGGGTTTCCACTCCCCCCGCCGGGGGCGTGGGGGGACCACCCAGGGAAGCCCCAGTCCCCGACTTCTGGGTGGGAACATAGAAGGTTCTGGGTTCGGTTCCCACCGCCAGTCAACTCTAAAGGCGAACGTCTTTACATGCAGGCTGGGGGGGTTCTTGAGCCAGGAGAATGAAAAAGTCAGTCTGAAAAGCGCTGGGGACCTCTGCAGATTTATCAGTGATGTATGGCCCCGGGTCAGCCAAGGAGCGATTTTATCATCCCGAGGAATGAGAGGAAACAAGAAATTCCGCTGAAGACTAAAATGAGTCTCCTGGTGGGAGCAGTCTAGAGCGCATGCAAAGGGCTAGAAGTTTTCTTCCAAAGCCCCTCTCGGCTTATACAGGCTGGGATGTCGTCCGCTCTCTTGGAAGGAGCCCCCAAACGGACCCGCGTCCACCTCTCGTGGCAAATCAAACGCAAACATAATTTAATCAGAGAAAAATATATGCAGATGTTCAATTAAAACCGGGAGTCCGCAGACTTGGCGCTGTTTGCCCGGCCCTCATTGTTTGCTGAGTAACAACGGTTGCCAGGGGCAACGCAGTCCACTCCAGTCTCCAAGAGCCTGTTGCTGGGCAACCAAGAGAATACTTCCCAAACCAAACAATGTCATCCCCGGAGCAATCCCCTCTATCGCACATTAACCAGATCTAAAAAAAACCCTCCCAAATATGTAATCTATTATTTTCAGAAGCCCTAAGAGAAAGGCAAACAATCTCTTCTCTATAGTAACCAGGGGAAAACAGTTTACCATATTTGTTCTGAAATAACAAAACCCGAGGAGGACCAGCTCGCTCTCTGCCGTGAGCAGTGCATCATAGGGGAGACTTCTTCAACCCGCCCCATGCGGGGAGGAGAAAGTGCCTTTTTCTCCAAGAGCAAAGAATTCATTTAGTTGAGCAATGTGACGTAGTTCATGGCCACACAAAGTGTTTTCTGGGCAGTGATCAGACAAACTAAAACTAATCGGGGATTATGTTATTAAAAAAGAAAGCCACAGAGGCCACGAGACTGAGAAGACCTCTTAAAGCAGGTGCCGATGAGAAGGCGCACGCTCCACCGCCTTAGACGTGCCTGCTGGGGGCGGCCGGAAGAACTGGGGGGATTTCTGGAATTGCAGACCCCGGTCTGCCCCCCTCGTGGAGGAGGACCCTTCTGAGAGGGGGCCAGGTGCCCTCGTGCGTCCCCGAGTGGCGGGGAGTGGCTCTCCTGGCCACACAAGGGGCACAGGGCCCCAAAGCAGGTGGCAGGGAGGTCCCTGGGGTTGGGCAATGGGACAGCCAGAGGCACATACTAGGCTCAGCCCGACTCAGGCTATCCTGTCAGGTGGACTCATCTAAGCGTGGACACCCATGCTGCTTTCAGAGCTGGGAGGAAAGGGGAACACCCCTATTTGTAAGGGGAGACTTACTTTGGGGAGCATGGCCAAGGAACATGGAAAATTTTGGGCAGCCCGGGACTTGGGCACCAATGGTCAAGAGTGTAGATGATACCAGCAAGCAACGTGAATAGACTTGTGCACCGAGGCCTGCCCCTTAGCCCTCGGCTGGGGTGAGCCCCCCTGACAGAAGAGGGGTGCCCGGGAGCGCAGCTTCCCTAAGATAGCATCCGAAAGGCACTCCTAGAAGACACGGGACAGCGTGCGCCGGGTCTCCCTGCGGAGAAGAGGCCGGTGCCACGCTGTGAGCGCTAGAAACGAGGAGACCAGGAGCTGGAGGCCAGCTCACCAACCCACGGCGCCGTGGCAGTGGGGCAGGTGACCACAGCCGCCTCAAACCACGGCAGCAGAAGCGGCCAGGAGGGCGCTGCCCGGGTACGGCCTGGGGACACCCCGTCCTCCGCGGGACTCTCCGTGGAAGGGAGGCCCCGCCACCCAGCTGTGAGGACCCCAAGCCCCTATCGCAAGGAGGAAACCGGAAGCCTTGTGGCATTCTTCATTCATTTCAGTCAGCAAATAGACCCTGGTGCTGACCGGGCGTTGCCCAGGGATCACAGCAGACAAGCCCCCTTCCCTCCTAGAGCTTACATCCTAGCATGTGGGGGGTGGCGGGACTCAACAGTGAACAAAATAAATAAGAAAAATAGATAGGATAGACAGGAGGGCCCGGGAGGTAAGGAGGCAGGGAATGGGGACGGCAGCTGGGTGCGGGTGGGCTCCCTTCACGGCTGGCAAAGGCCTCACTGAGGAGGTGCATTCGAGTGAGCATGTGAGGAAAGGGAGGGATGGAGCCGTGCGGATGGCTGGGAAGAGTGTCCATGGTGGAGGGAAAGCCAGTGCAAAGGCCCTAAGGCAGGCCTGTGCCAGGCGTGTGACCGGGGCTGAGTGGACCAGGGGGCGAGAAGGAGAGAAGGCCACGCAGGTCAACGTGAAAGCTTTGGCTTTTGCTCAGGAGCGAAACGGAAGTGATCAGAGGGTTTGAGCCAGGAATGAGCTGCTCTGACCTGTCTTTTAACCAGGTCCCTCTGGCTGCTGTGTTGAGAACAAAGAAGGAAAAAGTGGAAGCAGAGAGGGCAGTTCAGAGGCTAATGTAATAATCCAAGCAAGGGATGGTTGCCTGGCCTGGGTGATAGTGAAGCTGTAGGATTCTGGATAAATACCAGAGGTGGAGCCACCAGGAGTTCTCATGGGTTGGATGGGAGATGTGAGAGAGCAATCAAGGGTGCCTCTGCATTTTTTGGCAACTAAAAGCAGGCAATCAGGAAAACTGCAGGGGAAGAGGCCTGGGGAGCACTCAGGAATTGAATTCTGAAGGTGTGAAGTGTGAGAGGCTCTTAACACCCAAGTTGGGAAGCTGAGAAAGCAGGTGGATCTGTGAGTCTGAGGCTGAAGAGTGAGGGGTGGGCTGGAGCCACCAGTGTAGAGATGATGTGGGCTGGAGCCATCAGTGTAGAGACGATGTGGGCTGGAGCCACCAGTATAGAGATGATGTGGGCTGGAGCCATCAGTGTAGAGACGATATGGGCTGGAGCCACCAGTGTAGAGATGACGTGGGCTGGAGCTACCAGTGTAGAGATGACATGGGCTGGAGCTACCAGTGTAGAGATGACGTGGGCTGGAGCTTCCAGTGTAAGAGATGATGTAGGCTGCAGCCATCAGTGTAGAGATGGCGTATTTAAAGCCACAAGAGTGGCTGGTCTCCCTGAGAGAGTGAGTGGGGAGAGAAGAGGTCCAGAGCTGGGCTCTGGGACACTCCATAATTTAGAGTTCCTCTAGAGGAGGAAATCCAGCAAAGGAGCTGGAAAAAAGAAGCCCAAAGAAATGAGAAGGACCAAGAGTGAGTGGTGTCCTAAGCCCCCCCGCCAGGCCCTGCCAGCCAGAGCTAGGACCTGGCATCCCATGGACCTTGTCACATCAGAGTTTCCGGAAGACCCCGCGCCCGGAGGGGCGAGCTGCAGCTGGGGTGAGCCCACAGCCTTCCGACTTCAGGGCTCAGCCACGGCCAACGTCTCCCCCTTCCTCCCCCCAAACAGATGGCTTCCCCCAGTCCTGCCCTGCGTGCTCTCGTCCGTCATGGCATTTGCTCTTTTGATGGCGCTCCCGACTGTCACCACACATCTCTTGTCAAACCCACCAACACGTCTGATCGTCATGATCACGGATTACTGGGAATTGGTTTTAATACACCTATCAATTTTGCTTTCCATGGAAATGTACAAACCACACAACCTTAAATAAAGCCTGTAAGTTCTGAACTCCCAGAGAAAAAGAAGAGCGGATTTCTTGCTAAGTCATGTTAGAACTATGCAAGATGACCGAGAAATTTAATGCATGACAAACGAGCGAGGCCAGGAGTCCTGTGAGCGTTTCAAAAGCAGGCCTCGCACTCTCGGGGTGATGACGTCACAGCCTGTCCAGAGGAGCCTTAGGGAGGGAAGAGCCTTGTGTCCCTTTTAAGGGTGGCCCAATACAGAAGGGTCTCGTCAAAGGTCCCGTCGGCAAGGCCCAGGGATATCTCTGAGGAAACGGAAACGAAGCAACGATAGGCAAAATCAGAAGCGTTTCTTCCATCTGTCAAATGCCGCCCTCATCTCAGATACCGATGTCCAAGCCCAATGAGAAAGACAAAAGGACACTCCTTCTGTCCCCCTGAATAATCCACCCCCAAACCCAAACCTCAGTGTATGGCGACAAAATGGAGAAAACAGGCTAATTTTTCAACTCATTATTCTCATTAAACCAGAAGGGGCATTTTAGGTTCTTAAACCGAATCGACCCTAATCAATTCTAGGGAGAGGCACTGAAGTTTATTCCATTTCAGAAAGGCAAGCTACTCAAAAGCTTGGAGAAAATGTTATTTTTAAAATATAAAAAGGCACCAGAAAGCCTTTTAAAACATATTTTAAATGGCTTTTTGGTTACATCAAGATTTGAAATGAGTCTCCGTTTTCTCAGCCAGCACTTTCTACCAGCAGGGGGTTGGATGTGACCAGACGGAGCGTGAAACCAGAGAGCAGTTCCCCAGCCCAGGACAGGAAAGGACAGCTCTGACTTGCTCTCTTTTTGGAGGCACCGGGGATTGAACGCCGAACCTCGTACGTGTGAGGCACGCGCTCAACCACGAGCTCCACCAGCTCCACACAACGGGTCCTCTTCTTGGTGCCTCCATTCCCAACTCTGTCTTAAGTCAGTTCTCCAAAGTGGAACAAGATACTTTTGGGAAAAATTGGAATTAAACGTCCTAAGTAGGCAGGAAGAGATAGAAAGATGGGTATTATGGAGAGCAACACAAAAAACCATGAGAGGAAACTGCCACCTTCCCCTCCAACTCACCTCTTCCCTCCCATTCAAAAGGTTGATGTGGACACGCTGTCACTTTAAAAAGCCACCCGTGTTCCAATATCCTTTCCATTTTTCTTGCTTCTAAAAGTCTCAGGGGCTAATGTATCTACTTGACTGCCCGGCCGTCTTGCCCATCATTGTACTTGGGAAGCACTTAGGGCTCCTTCAGCAAAATTTTTAACAACGTTAAGTGTTTGAAAGACTTGAACCTATTTGAACAAGCCCTCTGCTTGGGCTGGAATGATGGAGCAAGTCGTTTTTGTCTAAGGTAAATTCTCTCATATGGTGTGAACGTCAGGCGTGGGAGGGAGATGAAATGGGGGCAGCCAGTCTCACAGGTGGCATTGGGGTGGCTTCTCCCCTTTGGGTCGCAGATGGTTAACCTGGCAGGGATGCAAGACACCAGCACAAAGCAGCCTGATTCTTCTCTCTCTCGCCAACAGAAAGAGTGCCTTTCCCGGATATATGTGTGACAGGGTGGCCACAGGACTTCTGGGTGACCTTGGACAGACCTGCCATGGGCAGCAGGGGCTCAGTTCTGCACATGGCTACGGCGTGGCCCAGCGCCTGCTCCAGACACTGAAGGTGGCACCGGACAAAGTGGTGACAAATGCAGGGCAGCCCCTCATGGCTGCCAACCGGGATGGCAAACCTCAAAGGCCAGAATTTGTTCCGGGCTAGAGTTTAGGGTGCACCCAAGGCGGGAGGGCGTCCGTGGTGCTGAGGGAAGCCGGGGGACCGGGGCTGGGGGTGAGGAAGCAGTGTATCCTTCCCGCAGCTCTCCCGGCTTGCTCCTCCCTCACCTCCCTCACCTCCGAGGCACACTCGGAACCTTTGTGTCTTCCTTTGACATACCAGCCAGGTTTTACTTTCCACCCACGCGTGTCTCCCCTGCAGCATGCTACATTTCCTGAGGCCTGGAGACGCATTTAGTGCCCTTTATAGGACAGCCGGGGCCCTCTCTTAGGGCCTGCGGCACCCGGGAAATCAGTCGTTCACTCATCACAGAGCCCGAGCCTCTCCTGCGTGGCCTGTGCTGTTCTGAGGACACGGCAGAGAAGAGAGAGACCCTGACCTCCAGGGCAGACAGCAAACTCCAGGGACACAACACACAGGTGAGGACACGTTACAAAAAAGCTGAACCCGAATGAGGAGTAGGGGGCAGGGGTGCAGCCTGGGGAGAGCATGACAAGGTGACCTTGGAGCCGGGACAGGGTGGGGGTACAGAGCGAGCGCTGAGGAGAGCGCCATCCGGGCCAACTCGAGGCCCCGCCAGGGAGGGTGCGCCGCGGGGAGGCCCCGCCAGGGAGGGTGCACCGCGGGGAGAAGAGGTGGCGTTCAAAGGGGGGGGGGCCGCCGTGAGGCCCGGACGCTGGCTCTGAGGAGGTGGGGAGCCTCTAGAAGGCTGGAGCGGGGGGCACACGGCCCGGGCAGGATTCTGACCACTGAGCGGCGATCAGAGCCAGCTGGACAGCCAGGCTGGAGGGGACGGTGACTGAGGCGCTGAAGGGGCCAGGCTGGGACATTCGCTGCCGAGGCAGAGCTGACGGGGTGCGCCGAGGCCTCCAGCCAGCGACGATCATTCTGCGCCTCCATTCTAGCCTGTGTCAAACGGAGGACATCCATTCTCTCTGCCTCAGCGGGTTGTCGTACTCAAGGAAATGGGGCCTGCGATGTGCGGGGCTGAGTGGCCAGCCCGTGCACACAGTGCGTGCTCAGTAAATGCCAACAGCGGCAATCACTGTGACTCACTCCATTGCCACATAACTGGGTCAGCTGCAGGCTGCTGCCTTTCTAAAGAGCTGACGGCCTGAGAGCAGCGTGCCTCTGCTCTGTGATCCCACTAAGCTCCCCGGGACCGCCGGGTGCTGTGTGCTTTCTTCACTCCGGGGGATATTTGTGCGGCTGGTCACGTTCATGCAACACTTCCCTCCCTGCACCATGCTCATCAGTGCCCTTCTCCAAAGCCGGTGCATCCGGGACACGTCAGCGCGTGTGCAGTGGCGCACTTGCTGCCACCACGTTGCAGCGACAGCCATGGCCCGGCGCTGGTTCGCGAGAGGCAGCGGCGCCGGTGGTTTTCCCCGTGAGCAAGCGCAGAGGGAGGGCAGAGGTCGAGGGCAAGGGTGGCTGGGGAAGGGGGGGGTGTGAGGCCCTGCCACTGCCCCCCTGCGCACCCCCCACCCAGGAGCAGGGCCTGGCTCTGCAGAAAGTGGCTTCCTAGTAAGAAGAGGGAAGAGAACAAAAAGGAGCGCGGTGGCACCGTGGGCTGCTAATTGCGCATTCGAGTCTGCTCCGAGGCGCGAGCTCATCCCCTTACTGCTTACTGGAACACTGGGGCATTAAGGGGCCCAGGCCCAAGCGGGGCGGTGTGCACCCACCCCCAGCCCACCCCGTGCCCCTGAAAGCAGCAGCTAGGATGGGATCAGAGGTGCCCGTGTTTCCAGATCCCCGAAGACTCAAGGTATGCCCAAACCTAAAAAGTCAGGGGACGGAGAGCTAGAGCATCTTTGGTGTCCCCTCTCAGAATTTATCCTAGAGAAATACACGTGTGCAAGAAGGCTGATGGCCACACAAAAATATGTGCAGGCACGTTTATAGCAGTGTTACTCAAAGTAGCAGAAAGCGGCAATAATTCCAGCGTCCTTCCACTGGGGAATGGATTGGCAAAATCTGTCTATTCATACACTGGAATATTATTCAGCCATAAAAAAGGGAATCCTCAGGCATGCCACCACACAGAGGAGCCTCAAAAATATTATGCTGCAGGAAAGAAGCCAGATACGAAAGGTTACATAGCGTATAGTTCCTTTTATATGGGATGCAAAGCCACGAGACAGGACGTGGACTAGGGGTTGCCTAGGGCTTCGGGGGACAGGGTAAAGGGGAGTGACAGGTCATTGTTCAGGGTTTCTTTTGGGGATGATGAAAATGTCCTGAAGTTAGACATCGGTGATGGCTGCATAACTCTGTGGATGTACTAAAAGCCACCAAACTACACGTTTAATTTGTGGATTTTATGGTATGGGGAATGTATCTCAATAAAGCTTTTTTTTTAAGTCTAAGGATAAGCATGCCCCTGGTGGCATTATTGGAAGTTGCCCAAAAAATGGGAGACTTAAATACCCATCAGGGAAATGGCTAAACTCTGGCATGTCCTTGCTGCAATTGTATACTGCCATTAAAAAAGCATGAGGCGGGAAGTGGATTTGGCTCAATTGATAGAGCATCCGCCTACCACCATGGGAGGTCCAGGGTTCAAACCCAGGGCCTCCTGACCCATGTGGTGAGCTGGCGCACACGCAGCGCTGATGCGCTCAAGGCGTGCCGTGCCACGCAGGGGTGTCCCCCATGTAAGGGAGCCCCATGAGCGGGGAGTACGCCCTGCAAGGAGAGCCACCCTGCACGAGAAAAGCGCAGCCTGCCCAGGAGTGGCGCCGCACACACAGAGAGCTGATGCGGCAAGATGATGCAATACAAAGAGAAATAGATTCCCGATGCCGCTGACAAGCATGTAAGCCGACACAGAAGAACACACAGCAAATGGACACGGAGAGCTGACAATGGGGGTGGGGGGAGGGAAGGGGAGAGAAATAAATAAATAATATATATAAATAAATCTTATAAAAAATTTTTTTTCAAAAAAGCATGAGGCATATTTACATATACTGATGTGAAAAGGTGCCCAACACATGCAGTGCCTGGTACAAGCAGGCTTGCACTTATTTGAAGGATGAATTTTTAAAGATTTATTTTTAAAATTTACTTCTCCACCCCCCTCGTTGTTAGTGCTCACTGTCTGCTCTCTGTGTCCGCTTGTTGTCTGCTCTCTGTGTCTGCTCATCCTCTCTTTAGGAGGCACCAGGAATTGAACCCAGGACCTCCCATGTGGGAGAAAGGCATTCAAAAAAAGAGAGAGAGAAGGTGGCTATGTGTGCTGTGACATAAGTAAACCCATAGCTAAGGTCTAGAAGGAGCCAAACCAAATGAACAATGCTTATCTCATGGGAGGCGAGAGAGGCAGAAAGATAAGCCCCTCCTCTCTTAACTTACTCCTGTAAAATGCTGGATCTTTCTATGAACAAATATATAACTTTTATATATAGATAGATATCACTTTAGGAATAAAATGGATCTTCTATGCCATTTTCAAATTTATAAGAACTCTGGACGCGTTCGAAGGCACTTTAGTTCTTCTGAATTAGTCAACCGTCCCTACGGAATGAGTCCGTGCCGGGAAGAGGATTATTACTCATCCCAGTTTTTCTAGACAACCAGGGGATTTAATACAGATTCAGCGTCAAACAGGAAAGAAAACGCACTGGCTACACACGCCGTGGCCCCTCCGTACGGCGGAGCGCAGCTCAGCCATCGAAAGGAAGGCGCTACTGCCGTGGCTGGCTGAAGGGCAGGGGCCGGCTCAGGGGCTACCCCCCAGCTCCCCTTTCAGTGGCATCCTGGCAGAGGCGCTGGGTCAGGGAGCAGCCCCGCGGCTGCCAGGGCTTGAGGGGAGGGTAGGGTCTGCCTACTGAGAGGCAGGCGGGGGCGTTCTGGGGGTGCTCGTGGGCAGTCAGGGGAATCCGCGCAGGTGCTGGAAGTCAAAGAAAGTGACGGGGACTGTAGGCAAAGGTAAAAAACAAACAAGTAAAAGGAAGTAAACAGGAGGGGAGGGCCAGGCTGAGGACCCCAAGTGAGCGAAGTGGTGGCCCCAGGCAGGGGGCAGGGGGTGGGACAACCACCAGGTGCCAGGTTGCTTCAGAGAGATCGGGGCCATAGCCAAGTGTGAGAGCAGGGGCGCAGAGCCGGCAAGGGTTTGGAGAGGGGTCCGCCATCTCCCACCAGGCCAGGGAGGGGTGGCACTGAGGACGGTATTGAGCCAAGACCTGACCACTCCCAAGACGGGGCCAGCCGTGGGGAGATGGACAGAGCGCGCCAGGCACAGGGCCCAGAAGGTACCAAGGCCCTGGGGCAGGAGAGGGCCTGGGCTGGAGAGGTCAGAGGGACCCCAAGGACAGGGTTGGAAATCTGGGTTGTATTCCAACTGCTACGGGAAGCCCTGGGAGGATTTAATCTTTTCTGAGACTATTGGGAAAAAGAGTGAAAACAGGACAACCAGGAAGTGAAAGGCAGGGAGGAAACTGCACCACATTTACTATTTAAAAATTTTTCATACTAATCATGCTTCCAGGACCCACACATGGAAACTGGGCTGGAATTTTAGAAAGAAGCTGAATATAATATCAGTAAGACCATTAAGCGAAGGGGTAATTGATGAAGCATTTCGTTCACAAGAAATGTCGGCTTCTCCAAGTTTTTAAATGCGGGTAATTACACTTAGTTCACATCATCACAATATATAAATACCAGCGTGCTTGTTAATCCAGTCTTAGTTGCTCCTATCGACTTACAAATGCCACGATTCAAAAATTAAGTAATCATGTCTGACGACCCGGGGCATTTGCAAACTTAGCTTGTGAGCGAAGCGGACCTAAGAGAGCGCAAGTCCACTCTTCCTCCTCCACGGTGATGGGTATGCTCAGCGCACCCCTCTCGCTCCTCTGTTAAACGGTGCACTTCCTATTATTTTCAACAGTGGGGGTTTGTCCCTTGCTGACCCACACCCATACACAGAGATGCCAATGCCAAATGACGGCCCCAAGCCTTTTCTGCTTATTCCCCAAGAGTTCGAATTTTATCTACCTTTTGCCCCACCTGTTCCTAAAAACACAGAGAATACGCCGCACAGTGGTTTACCCTCTGCAAGAGCGGAGCAGGCGTGGCTCAGTGGTTGAGCGCCTGCTTCGTATACACGAGGTCCTGGGTTCCATCCCTGGTACCTCCTTTAAAAAAAAAAAGTCAACTTTGCAATAGGCCCATTCAGGATCCTGAAACCGGGGCCAGGGGAGTCCCAAGGATCCAGGAGTCCATGAACCTGAAACTGACCATGAAAAAGTGCTAACACGTGTGGACACCTGCTCTTCTGGGGAGAAATTCTACACTGTCAGCAGATTCTGAAAGCAGTCCGGACTCAAGAAAGCTTAGGAACCCCTGGGTTGCAGTAACATGTCATTGTGTGTCTTTTTCAGCTTAAGCTCATAAATCCGAGAACGCCAGTTTGGATGGCCCTCCCTATAAAGCAGTTGGGTCTGAGCCTTCCCAAGCAAGCAACTGAATCAGTGCGCTGCTGGCACGGGGGCACGCAAGCCCCCCACCCAGACACGGTCTTGCTGAGGGACAAGAGTGTCACAGGAGTGGGGTGAGGCATGTACCCCCATTTTTAGTGGGGAGTGACAGTCAGAAGGCAGCTCTTCTTCTTTCCCACATTTAGGACTTCACAGTCTGGGAACTAAGCACCTCCATAAGCGTCTCTGCTTTCAGTGGACACCTTGGCAGTAATGGACCCCCAGGCCGCTGAGCCCAGGAACGCTGAAGATCTGAGGAAACCAAAGAAGAGAAACATCTGCCAGAAGAGAATGAAACGGCTGAGGCAGAGCAGCAGATTTTCTGAGTGTCCATCTGAGCCAAAGCCAGGAGAGGGATCTAGCCACCACCTTGGTGGCCCAACAGCCGGAACCAGCTCTAGTCCTCCTCGGGTGCCTAGGGATGTCTTAGCTCTGAAATATTCTAAAATATTCAGCTCTGACAAGCAATTCTGAAATCATGGCAAATTCGTTTTGGTGGGAGTTGAGCTCTGTGTGAAAGGGCTGGTGGGATGGAACAGTTCACTTTTTCGATATCCAAACCCTAGTTAGTCATTTCGTCTTTTTCCTTCTTATGGGTTAACTGTTGCAGCAGGTTCCGAGATGAGAAAACTGGCTGAAGTGCCACTTCCCCACGTGGGGATTCCCCTTCGCCCACAAGAAGCCTATCTAGTGGCACCATCATCTGTAACAGTGATTAATTTCAGAAACCACTTCCAGTGTCCTGATTTGTACCCCAAGTACCAGAGCTGGCCTGACCAGCCCAGAGCCGTATCGGGGAGCTGGAGACCAGAAGGAAGAGGTACAGATGCTCCCTGACCACCGGGCACCTCCCTGCCCCAGATGATCGGTCTGAAGCTAATGCAAGCTGCCCAGCCACCTCAAAGACAAAGCAGATGCGGCCCAGCTGACTAAGCTCCCACCTACCACATGGGAGGTCCACGGTTCGGATCCCAGTGCCTCCTAAAGAAGACAGCGAGCTGGCATGACGGCAGGCACGGCAGGCTGACACAACAAGATGACGCAACAAAAAACACAGGAAGAAAGAACGCAACGAGAGATATAACGAAGCAAGGAATGGAGGTGGCTCAAGTGATTGGGTACCTCCCTCCCACGTTAGAGGTCCCAGGGTCTGTTCCCAGTGCCTTCTAAAGACAGCACACAGCAAGTGCAAACAATGGAGGGGGAGAAATAAACAAAGAAATAAAATTAAAAAAAAAAAAAAAAAGACAAAGAAGTCGTCGCTGAGAGAAAAGCCAGGGCTCTGTTGGGGACAAGAACATGGTGTGGTCTTCAGAGATAAAAAAAAACAAAAAGGCAAAGGAAATCCAGGATGCAAAGTGGATACGGCCAGGTGAAGACCCTTCTTTAATTACAACAAATAAAGAATGTAATCAGTCTCAGTTCTCTCCTCCCCCAAAAGAAGCAAAAAACGATGTTACATTAAAAGCACTGAAGAGTCTAAGGGGCTTTAGAAACCTTGAAATCAGCGTTACAGGCATATACCCAGGATGTTCTAAAGCAGGCTCATCAAATAGAACTAAAGACGGCGAGCTAGACCAGGGGTCAGCCCGATGGCTCTGCAGAGCAGATGGGGTCTGTTGAGACGAGTGGATGCTGCTTGGCAAGAGCAGCCACAGACAACATGACAACGAATGAGCATGACTGTGTGCCAATAAAACGTCACGTATGGGTGCTGAAATGTGCATTTCATATAATTTCATGTTTCATGAAATTTTATTGATCTTTGGATTTTTTTTTTTTGTCATTAAAAAATGTAAAAAAAACACTCTTGGCTCAGAGGCCAGATAAAATGGGGTGGCGGGAGGATGTGACCTATGGACTATTTGCCGGCCTTGGATCAGACTCGCACGTTGCGGCTCGTATCTCTGTAAAAGGGCTAATGCAAGGCTGGGTAAGTAAACAGACAGGTATCACATAGCCCATGGATGACGAGTAGCATTCTGGAAGCCTCAGCATCTAGATGGTCGGGGCACACCGGGGAAGCAGACCCTGTCTTCTTCCAAAAGGAAGAGGCGGCAGGACTCCCAGCAGCCTCTGAAAGGGGAGAGCTGCCGGCGGGGCCGCAGCGACACAGGGTGGACAGAGGAGGGCCCTCCACGCGCCCTGTGGCTTCTCGCCTCCCACCTCCACACAGCCCTCACCGTCACGATTCGGGGTCTCCGGACATTTCACGGAGGTGGCAAGAGAAACCTGTAGATTCAAGAACATTACCAAAAAATGACACATCTGAACAGACATTTCTCCAGAGGAGATACACAGATGGCCACTAAGCACATGAAAAGACATCATTAGCCATTAGGGAAATGCACATCAAAACCACTGTGAGATACCACTGCACACCTACTAGGATGAGGAGAATTTTAAAAAAGACAAGTTTTGGCAGGGAGGTGGAGAACCCAGGCTCCTCCTGCAGGGCTGGTGGGAATGGAGCATGGGAGTGGCCGCTCTGGAAAACAGTCTTGGCGGCTCCTCAAAAAGTTACAAAGCGAGTCACCATATGACCCGGCAATTCCACTTCTAGGAATGTGCCCAAGAGAAATGAAACCTAAAGTCCACACAAAAACTTCCACAAACATCCATCGCAGCGTGATTCACAACAGCCGCAGAGTGGAAACAGTCCAAGTGTCCATCAACAGATGAGTGGATAAACAAAACGTGGCCTACCCATATGACAGGATGCTGCGCAGCCATAAAAAGGGGTGATGATCTGATACATGTTACAACATGGATGAACTTCAAAACACTACACTGTGAAAGAAGCCAGATACAAACGGCTGCAGAGTGTGGGATTCCAGTTACAAGAAATGTCCGGAACAGGCAAATCCAGAGAAACAGAGAGCAGATTAGCGGTTGGCAAGGGGAGGCAGATGGAGAATGACTGCTAATTGGACACAGGGTCACTTTTTGGGGTGACAGAATGCTCTAGAATTAGATGGTGATGATGGTTGCACAACATTGTGAATATACTAAAAGTCACTGAATTCTGTGCTTTAAAATAATTAAAATAGTACATTTTATGTTAAGTGTTTTACTCAATAACTTTATTTTGGATGACACAATTTTCTCAAATGCCAGGCAAGAAAAAAAAAAACTTGATGATACATGGGCTAAAAATTGTTCCCATATTCTTTATCTTGGGTGAAGTGAGATGTGAAATTACTTGTGATGATGAGAAAGTTAGGCATGAGAACTTACAAGGTCAAAATTCTTTTCAGAAATAAATTTGGCTCACCAACCAAAATACCCCTTGGGTACAATTTCTAAGAGACTTTTCTCTTGAAAACCTCCACTGACAGGGAGGGAAAAAGGTATATAATGAAGTTTGTTTTAGAACTGCTGAACTTAAGGTGCCAAAACATTTGATTAGACTCCTCTGGTAAACAGGAAAATCAAGAGGTGTCCTTGTGGCACAAATGGGTGGGTATTTCACAATCAGGAATTGGAAACCAGACTCTGTCCCAGTTTAGGAGTTGAAAGAATTGAACACTTTCTGGAGCGAGCCAGAAGTGAACACTACCACCCAAGAATGAAGGACCAGGTAGTTTCTAGAAGATTCCACAGTAGAGAAAAACGAAAAGAGGAAAAATCAGTTTTAAGTGTCAGAAGACTTAAAGGATGTTAAAAGGACATCTTTTTATGATCCACCGAACATAAAATCAGAGACAAGCTCAGATTAAGTGTTATTAACTTTATCTAGGATTGGATCAAAGGAATTCGGATTTAGAAATGTGAGGGCGGAGTCTTAAGAGAAAGAATGTACACTACAGTCAGGAGTCAACCACGAGAGAAAGAAAGAGGCTCCAGACCAGCATCTCTAAACCGCTCTGGCTGGAGTGGGGGAGAGCAGATGGATGTGACAGGGTTCCAGACGAGGCAGTTCTGGCCCGAGGATGGCCCACCCGCGGGGCTGGGGCAGAGCGGCCCGAGTGCGTTAGGTGGAGTACAAAGGGAGCAGAGTCTAGAACCACCTGTCAGTAGGGCGCTGAAAGGGGCGGGAGCACATCGTTGCTAAGCTGGGGTGGCACCATCTGGCCTAGCAGCCGGGCCTCCTTGCAGGGCTGGACTGGGCCTGAGTCAGTCACATAGACTACGAGCTGGGCAGAGGAAGAGGGACTGGAAAGATCTCAGGGTAGGGACTGGTTCCCGAACAGGTTCCGAGGGGTCTGAGAACCCCCTAAAGTGTGTATGGGATGTGATGGAGACCTTCGGTGTGCGATTTCCTGGGCAGGAGGACGAGCTTTCGCCAGTTCGTCAGAGTCTGTGACCTGCTCTTCTGAAATGTTCAGGAGGTAAGGACAGATGTGTGTTGGACTGAGAGGCAAGGAAAGGAGCCGAGAGTGAAAAGCAAATGGCACGCAAGCGGTAAGAGACTCCGTGGCGTTAGTGGAAGCTGGAGGAGGTAGCCGCAGGCGGCGATGCTGGCAGCGGTGCAGTTTCAGGCAAGGACAAGAGTGGAATTCACTGCAGGAATGGAGCATGCGTGCAAATGACAGAGGGGGCCACCAAAGGTAAGGATGGCCCCTGGCCCCAGCGAGGCCTAAGCTGGGAATTTGCTGACATTCTCTCACCTGCGCACAAATATGTTTGGACAAGAATGTTTACTGCAGCATCATCAGTAAAAGTGAAAAAGTAATAAGGAGCTAATTCAATAACTCAGGACACAAAGTTGTCCTTCAAATATGAAGGTGCTTTTAAAATATTTACATAAAAACAGAAACTAAGAACTTTGCAAAAAAGAATCCACCTTTGCAGGAAGCATTAAAGGGAACCTTACAGCTTGAAAAAAAAAAAAAAGACAGGAGAGGCTTGGAGGAGATTGTAGAAGGCAAGACAAGCAGAAAGGGTAACCAAAAGAGCAAAAAGACAGATGAAAATAAGATGTGACATATGAAGGCCAAAGAATAAAATGGTGGAAGTAAATAATGCATTTACAGTAATATCATGAAATGTGAATGAAATAAACTTCCCAATCAAAAGATATAAGCTGGGGAGCAGATGTAGTTCAAGTGGCCGAGCGCCTGCTTTCCATGTACAAGGTCCCAGATTCGATTCTCAGTACCTCCTAAAAAAAACAAGCAAACAAAGGAAAAAACAACTTGGAAGTGCCAGTGTAGTTTAGTGGTTAAGTGCCAGCTTCCCACATATGAGATCTGGGTTCAATCCCCAGCCCCAGTACCTCAAAAAAAAAAAAAAAAAAAAAAATATATATATATATATATATATAGGCTGACAGAATGGAAAAAACCTTAATCAGCCTACAAGAGACTCACCTTAGGCCCAGGGACACAAATCTGCTGAAAGTACAAGGTGGGAAAATATACCCCACACAAGCAATAACAAAAAAAGGGGCAGGGGTAGCTATACTAATATCAGACAAAACAGACTTTTTTTTTAAGGTATTGGCACCAGGGATTGAAGCAGGGACCTCATATGTGGGGAGCTGGCTCTCAACTACTGAGCTACATACAACTGGCTCCCCAAAACAGACTTTAAATGCAAAAAAGTTATAAGAGATACAGAAGGCCATCATATATTAATAAAATGGACAATCCACAAGGAAGAAAAAACAGTCATAAATTTTGGGGGGCACACCTAACCAGAGTGCCCCAAAATACAAATTCTGAAAAAAACTCAATGAAAAAAACAGACATCTCTACAATCATAGTTGGAGACTTCAATACACCACTCACATTGTTAGCTAGAACAACTAGACAGAAGATCAACAAGGAAACAGAGAACTTGAACAATATGATAAAAGAGCTAGATCTAACGGATACATACAGAACATTGCGTCCCAAATCAGCGGATTATACATTCTTCTCAAGTGTTCACATATCTTTCTCCAGGATAGACGACATGTTGGATCATAAAGCAGGTCTCAATAAATATAAAAAGACTGAAATTATACAAAGCACCTTCTCAGATCATAATGGAATGGAGCTGGAAATCAATAATAGATGGGAAAGGGGGAAATTCACAAATGTGTTGAGACTAAACAATACATTGTTAAAGAATTAGTAAGTCAAAGAAGAAATTATAAGAGAAATTGCTAAATACATTGAGATGAATGAAAATGAGAATACAACTTATCAAAACTTATGGGATACAGAGAAGGCAATGCTGAGAGGAAAATATATAACTCTAAACACCTGTATTGAAAAAGAAGAAAGCTAAAATCGAAGACTTAACTGAACACCTGGAAGAACTAGAAAAAGAAGAGCAAATCAATCCCAAGCAAGCATAAAGAAAGGAATAATAAGGATTAGAGCAGAAATAAATGAAATTGAGAGCAACAACAAAACAACAATAGAGAAAATCAACAAAACCAAAAGCTGATTCTTTGAGAAGAGCAATGAAATTGTGAAACCCTTAGATAGACTAGCAAAGAAAAAAAGAGAGAAGGTGCAAATAAATAAAATCTGAGATAGGGGGAAGTAACAACTGACCCCACAAAAATAAAAAGGATAAGAAGATATTATGAGAAACTGTATGCCAAAAATTAGACAACCTAGATGAAATGGACAAATTCCTGGAAATGCACAAACAACCTACACTGTCTCTACAAGAAATATAAGAACTCAACAAAGCAATCACATTTAAAGAGACTGAATCAGTATCAAAAGTCTCTCAACAGAGGAGTGGCTGTGGCTCAAGCAGTCGGGGTCCCGACTACCACACGGGAGGTCCCAAGTTCAGTTCCCAGTGCCCCCTAAAGAAGAAGAGCAAGACAGTGAGCTGACGTGATGGGTTGGGACAGCGAGCTGATACAGCAAAATGATGTAATGAGATGATGCAACTGGAAGACAGAATGAGGAAACACAATGAGAGACACAACAAGCAGGGAGTGGAGGTGGCTCAAACAATTGGGTACCTCCCTCCAATATGGAAGATCCTGGATTCGATTCCCACTGCCTCCTAAAAAAAAGTCTCCTGACAGAGGAGCAGATGTAGCCCAGTGGTTGAGCACTTGCTTCCCATGTACAAGGGCCTGTGTTTAGTCCCCTGTACCTCCTAAAAAGAAACAAACTCTCACTGGGGAGCAGACGTAGCTCAGCGGTTGAGCACTTGCTTCCTATATATGAGGTCCTGGGTTCAATCCCTGGCACCACTGAAGGAAAGAAAGCTCCCAACAAAGAAAAGTCCAGGACCAGATGTCTTCACAGGTAAATTCACCAAGCATTTAGAGAAGAATTAACACCAGTCCTGTTTAAACTCTTTAAAAAAATTGTAGAGGAGGGAATATTAGACAACATATTTTATGAAGCCAACATCACCCTAACACCAAAGCCAGATAAAGATACTGTAAGAAAACAAAACTACCAACCAATCTCTCTAATGAGCATAGATGCAAAACTTCTCAACAAAATATCTGCAAATAAAATCCAACAGCATATCAAAAGAATTATACACCATGACAATGTGGAATTTATTCCTGGTATGCAAGGGTGGTTCAACACAAGAAAATAAATTAATGAAATATACCACATTAACAAAGTGACAAAAAAACAACAACACACAATTATCTGATCAATGCAGTAAAGGCATTCAACAAAATGCAGCATCCTTTGATAAAACACTTGAAAAGACAGGAATAGAAGGAAAATCCCTCAGTATGGTTAACAGCATGTACGAAAACCCAAAGCCAACATCGTCCTCAATGGGAAAAGGTTGAAAGCTTTCCCTCTAGGGGCAGGAAAAAGAGGAGGATGTCCACTGTCACCACTGTTATTCAACACTGTGCTAGAAGTATAGCTAGAACAAGTAGGCGAGAATAATAAACAAATAAAAGGCACCCAAAGAGGGAAAGAGGGAGTAAAACTCTCACTATTTGCAGATGACATGATCCTATATTTAGAAAATTGTGAAATGTGTATGACAAAGCTACTTGAGCTAATAAACAAGTTCAGCGAAGTGGCAGCATCAGCATGCAAAAATCAGTAATGTTTGTGTACACCAGTAATGAACAATCTGAGGAGGAAATCAGGAAAAAAAATTCCATTTACGATAGCTATAAAAAGACTCAAATACCTAGGAATCAATTTAACCAAAGATATATAGGACCTATCTGCAGAAAACTACAAAACAAAGCTAAAAAAAATGGAAGAAGACAGAAGCAAATGGAAAGACATTCTGTATTCATGAATTGGAAGACTAAATATTGTGACAATGACAATCTTACCCAAACTGACTTATAGATTCAATGTAGTACTAATCAAAATTCCAACAGCCTAGTTCATAGAAATAGAAGACAATTGACAAATTCGTTTAGAAGGGAAAGTGCTTCCCCAGTGAAGGTTTAATACCCATGATATATAAAGAGATGTTACAACTCAACAATAAAAAGACAAATTACCTAATTAAAAAATGGGTAAAAGCCTTGAATAGAGGGAAGCGGATGTAGTTCAACTGATAGTCCGCCTACCACATAGGAGGTCCAGGGTTCGGTACCCAGGGCTTCCTGGCCCATGTGGTGAGCAGGTCCGCGCACAAGGAATGCCGTGCCACGCAGGCATCCCCCCCATGTAGGGGTGCCCCACGCACAAGGGGTGCACCCTGCAAGAAGCAGCCTGCCCAGGAGTGGCACTGCACACATGAAGAGCTGATGCAGCAAGATGATGCAACAAAAAGAGACAAAGCTTCCTGGTGCCACCTGACAAGAATGCAAGCGGACACAGAAGAACATACAGCAAATAGACACAGAGGGCAGACAACAGGGGGAGGGGAGGGGAGCAAAATAAATTAATCTTTAAAAAAAAAAAAGACTTGAATAGACATTTGCCCAAAGAAGAAATACAAATGGCAAAAAAAAAAAAAAAAAAGAAAGAAAAATTGTTCAACATCACTAATGATTAGGGAATGCAAATCAAAGCTGCAATGACATATCATTTCATACCTATGAGAATGGCCACTATTAAAAAGTCAGAAAACTACAAGTGTTGGAGAGGATGTGGAGAGATAAGAACGTTTATTCTCTGTTGGTGGGAATGAAGAATGGTACAGCCACTGTG
Organism: Dasypus novemcinctus; assembly: GCF_030445035.2. NCBI lineage: Eukaryota > Metazoa > Chordata > Mammalia > Cingulata > Dasypodidae > Dasypus > Dasypus novemcinctus. Next base: position 80,165,696 of record NC_080691.1, on the reverse strand, counting down.
GAGGACTGCTTGGCAGTTCCTAAGGAAGTTGAACATAGATTTGCCACATGACCTAGCAATACCACTACTGGGTATATATCCAGAAGAACTGAGAGCAGTGACATGAATGGACATCTGCATACCGATGTTCATAGCGGCGTTATTCATGATTGCCAAAAGATGGAAAGCATCCAGGTGTCCATCATTCTAAGAATGGATGAACAAATTATGGTGAAATACATGATGGAATAATACACAACTGAAAGAAAAAATGAAGTCATGAAGCATATGACAACATGGATGAACCTGGAGGACATGATGTTGAGTGAAGTAAGCCAGGTACAAAAGGACAAACGCTGTATGATTGTGCTATTACAAACTAAATATATTCTGTAAACTCAGAGAGTTAATAACTAGAGTATGGGTCACCGGAAAATAGAAGAAGATTAGAGAATGGAAAGCTGAGGGTTAATCTGTGCAGAACTGGTAAAAAGATTGTTTGTAAATCTTTGGAAATGAATAGAAAAGTGAAAGCACATCATAGTGATGTAACTAGCAGTGCCTTTATATGGGTAAGATAGTAGTTGAAAGGGAAAGTCTAAGATCATGTGTATTACTAGAAAAAAAGCTAAAAAATGTAACATGGACTGTATAGCATAGTAAAACCCTTTGTGAAATATGAGTATGAGTAATACTGCCTATATAAGACTGCTTTTCTTTGAAACAGAACAAATGTACTTTAATGTTACAAGATGTTAATATCAGGCAAAAATATAGCCAAAGAAACTATGGACAGTGTATATAGTAATATATAATAATCTTCCATTAAGGATGAAACAAAGAAAAGGAAATATACTAAGGGAAAGAAACTAGATACAAAGTACATATATCTCTTGACTCCATCTATACAAAATATAAATAAACTAGAGAGATGGAAACAGAATAGCAGCTATGTACAGCAAGGGAAGCAGAGAGATACTGAGAGGTTATGAGGTTTTTTGTTTGTCTGTTTTTCATTTATTATTGTTATTGGAATAATAAAATTGCTCTAATAATGATTGAAGTGGTGAAAGCACAACTATGTGATTATACCAAATACCAGTGATTGTACCCTTTGGATGGATTGTGTACTGATTAACATGTATCAATAAAATTGATTTGTTAAAAAGTAACTCAGGGACAAAGCTGTGCAATGGAATCTTGGGCAGTTCCATAGAAACACATGAAGTAGCAACACAAACCCTGACTAGGAGAGATGAGACCAAATACTCTGTGAAATGAGCAGGATGCAGAAAAGAGGGCAGAACACAACCCCTTCTCTGCCCAAATCAAGTATTAGTTGAGGCATAATAAGGAAGGGAGTTGTGATACATGCTACCACGTGGATGAACCTTGAAAACACTATGTCACTGAAAGAAGCAGGAGGAAGGCAGGCGGGTGGGCAAACGATGCCCCTTGGGCCACACCCAGCCTGGCCGGCTGCCTGCTTTTGTGCAGCCCAGGAGCAAAGAATGAGTTTTACCGTTTTAAATGGCTTTGAAAGATAAAAATTAAAATATTTCATCACACAGGTAAAAGCAGAGGAAATGCAAATTTCAGCCTCCATAAATAAAGTTTTATTGGCACAGGGCCATGCCCATTCATTCATACTGTACAGGGCTGCTTTCACGCTGCCACGGCAGAGCTGAGCGGTCGAAACCTCAAACATTTACTCTCTGGCCCTTTATAGAGAACGGGTGCAGGCCCGTTTCCTTGGAATCCTGAAACACTCCGTGGGCTCTCTTTGCCCAAATAAAACAAGGGCACTTCCCCCAATCTGCAGAAAAATTTCATGGTTAGATTTCTCAAATTAAAAAACACTTTCCCCACAAATATTTCTCAAACCCTCGATACAGGTTTCCTCTTCTCTGCTCGTGAGCAACAGTGAAGAGCCAAATTCCCTGCAGGTACCCCGTTATTGGGCAACACCCGACCAGCTGGTCGTGCTTGCCGCGACAGCAGTTTTAAAGGACATATATTCACGGTTGATATTTTGCACCACTATCAGATTTTAGAATTGAACCACACTTTCATTAATAAAAGTAGTAACGGGGGGAATGGAGTATACAAGTATTCCATGGTGTTCCACAAAAAGCACCATGCTCTATCCCCAAAACAGTTTGAGAGCATGACTGTGGAGGAGAAGGGGCAAGTGTCAAAGTTTGAAGGATGAAGCCTGTGATCAGGTCTGTGGGATACTCCTTGCTGCCAGGGCGAGACCAGCAGGTGATTTTACGGGTCCTGAATGAGAGGGCCTGGGTGAGGCCTGCATCAACCAAAATAGGAAGGCAGGGGTCAGTTTGAGACAACTTTGGGTGCTAGAAACTACTATCTATAAGGGTTACGGACCAGAAGAGGCAAGGAAGGGGCTAATGGGGTACAGGAGAAGGGGGAGAAGAGGCAGTGACTCCCCAGCCTCCCAGCCTGGGCAATCAGGGGGCTGGTGTCCCCAACAAGGAAGGCTGGGACCCTCAGGAAGGAGAACTTGGATATCAGGTGAGGGCAGGGCACCCTGATCCCGACAACGACAATGGCTGTGTCTCCTTTCTTAGGCCTCGTTCCTCTCTCTGGGGCCCTGGGCCCACCCCTCTGCAGCTCGAAGAAGAAGAGCCGGGCTGAGATGAGTGTGAGCACAGAGCAAGTCGAGCTGGCCTGAGCAGCAGGAAGGAGGCCAAGGGACGGAGAGCCACAGCAGGCTTTTATACCTTTTTAAGGGCATGATAAGCAGGTCGACCTTTCTGGGGTTTTGCAAGGAATGGAGTAACGTGGTGGAAAAGGCCCAGCAGGCACGCAGCTGGTGAGATGGGGCAGCCCTTTATTTTTCAGACGTGCCCACAGGGATCTGATGGCCACTACCTCTAAAGTCCGGCTTCTCCCTGCTGTGAGCTGCTTTCGGCCCCCATGCTTTCCTCCATGCCCAGCACGCTGTTCTCTGCCTTTCTTGCAAAATCCTCCTTGTTTGGCCTGAAGCACAAGAGGGAGGCTTTACTCACTCGACAAGCATTTGCCAGGACTTATGGAAGGCCCTGCCCTTTGCGTGGGGCAGGAGAACGTGCCAATAAAAGGAGAAGACCGTCCCAAGCCGTGAAAATCTTGGGACCCAGTTAAGGAGTTGTTACAGGCTCATACAATTAATGGCCGGTTTAAATTATTTCTCGGCATCCAAATCCCTCTGCTCTCCTTCTCTGGAAGCTGGCGATGCCATCGGTCTAACTGTGGAAGATCTTGCATGGGATCAGAGGCGACGGACGGCTCGTGAAGCCACAGCTCATGTTCGTTTCCGTGAGAGCCTTGTCGGTCACGAGACAGCTGAAGGGAACGATGCTTGCAGAATGTTCTCCGTGGGCTAGCCGTGCTGCCCGAGGTTTATCGTGGCCTCTTGAATTGGCTTTGGTTTTGACGGGCATTAAAAATGACCCCTCTTCTGTGTACTCATCATGATGGGCAAACCGGGAATTTGGGGCTTCTTGGTGGAAACTTCTGAAGCGGCGGCTCTCCCTGTCCCGCGAGAGCGCAGCAGGTGAAGGGAAGCGGGAGAGGAGGCTGCAGGGCCTCGCGTTTCCTTCCACATCTGCCACAGCTGCCTGGGTCCGGGTCCTAAACAGCCGTGCACACACCAACTTGTCAGGGGTCAGGGGTGCCACGTTCCACCGCCACCCATGCTAGCCTGGGCTGCGTGGTTTTCTTTAACTGGGCTTTTAGGCTGATGGAGAGGGTGAAAGATGCCCCAGCACCCACGTGAGACCTTCTCCTCCAAGTTCCAGGGAAAAAAAAAGAAGCCAGGGGCTGGAGCTCAGGCCTAGGGGATTCCTCATGCAGCCCCAGTGGGAGTGGATCCTGCTTTGGGGAAGACTGTTTCTGCTTGGGAAATGGATCTTTAAGGAAGGAAACCAAGGTTGGAAATCATTACCTATCAAAGAAGTAAACCTTGAGCAACGGTGTCCTCTAAGTCCTTGCTCGGGCCTGGCATGGGACACAGGGCTGAATTCTTGGGGAGCCCTGCAGTCTCTGGGCCTTTTGAATCTTTCAGAAATGGCTCAAGTCAAGGCACCACCTAAGGTTTAAAGTACTGAGGACTTGCCCCCAGGGGACAGGGGAGACTTCTTCGTTGGGCAAACTGTGAGTGCCCAGTCTCACTGATGAAGCAATAGCCATAAGCAGCTCTCTTTATCGCAGATCGACTTTCTATCAGGGCGAGATCTTAGAAAAGTTTCAAAGCCGGACAAGAGATAAAGCAAGCCACTGCGGGCGGCTTTGACATGGGACGAGCTTCTGCCTCTTCCACTGTGACCACGGCTCCTGCCGATGAGCCCCACACAGCGTGGTTGTGAAGACACCCCCCAACCCTTCTAGAAAATGACGTGACTTGCAATCTTTGCCTGAACAAAAAAGGAAAGTCAATGAACAGTCGGGGTCTTTAATTAAAATTTCTTTGGGGATTTGCTAAAATAAAAAAAAATTTTTTAAAGCTACATATTGAAAAAGCTAGAATGTTATTTTTGCCTGCCCAAACTGCAGTCTTTAAGGCCACGGGCGCTCAAAGGGTTCCATGATTTTTTGTGGTTTTTGTTAAAATTAAAAGTTCTGGTAACTTGAGGCAGGCTTGCCGTCCTGAGCCCGCGGGGCTCCTGAGCTTTATTCACTCGGGTGTCAGGACCAAGCCCGGGTGCACGACGGCCATGTGCAGGGCTGGGGCAGCTGCCTGTCCTCCAGGAGCTGACACCACGGCAGGCTGTGGGACACGCTGGCGCATCACGACCCTATGTGGAAGAGCCTGGCAGGGGATCTATGGGCTGGGCCCGCTCAGGACCCACGGTCACTTCCAGCTGACCGCGTCTTACTGCCTCAACCAATGACAATTTTATCCCCCAGGGGACGGGTGGCTTTTTGGTGCTTACACCTGGGGAAGGGGTGCTCCTGGCATCGACAGGCTGGAGGCCAGGGCTGCTCCGGTGCCCAGGACGGATGATCTGGCCCCAAATGTCAACAGCCCCCAGGTGGCAACCTCCAGCTATAGTCGCATTTCTTCCCACTGAGCTCACTAATTAGAACCTCAAGGTTCCACAAGGAGGGAGCATTAAGAAGGCTTTGAGAGAAGGTTAAGAAGGCAGAATGACGTTCCAGAGAGAGGGGACAGGGAAGCAGAAGACCTGCTCAAGGGACGGCAAGTCCAAGTCCATTCAGAGGAGTGCAAGACCAGGCAATTAAAAGGTAGTGGAGCAGACTGAGACAAGCCTAGAACACCAAACCAAGTACGACATGTCACAACGAAGGGGAGGAGCCAGCCTAAAGGAGAGTGCCCATCCATTCCCCTTGGCAGGGTCACAGCTGTGGGCAAGTGGGTGGGCAGAGAGGTAGGGGTGAGCAAGACGAAAGAGCAGGGGAACCCGGGCATGTGCAAGGAGCTGCCAAGGCAGGGGAAGGAACGGAAATGACACGAAACGCCCTCGGTGGTGGAAGCTGATGGCTGGAAAGTATTGCTTCTAGAACACGAGGGGAGGGCTGGACCACTTCCTGGGAGGAGGAGGACAAAGGAGCTGGGTCCGTGCCGGACCACACCAGGGACGCTTCCCCAGCCCGAAACCTAGGTGGGGGTGTCATGCTGCTGCCGCCCCGGGGCTTGTCTCTCCACCATCCTGCCGCAGCTTTAAATTAAGTACCAACTGTGCACCAAGTCTCCCAGTGATCACAATGACCAGTTAAAGACGTGCCCTCTTGTGAACGAAGGCTGGCAATCCATGGAGTCTTGCAGGGCTTCCAGAAACCCTTTCTACGTGTCCACTTCTGTTTGTCATTTCGAGTCTGCAGTACAGCCGGGCCACGATATACACAACTGTTGTGCTCCTGAAATATGTTCCAGTTTAAGCCTGAACTTCAGGTTGGAATGCCAGTTGTCAATGGCTGCGAACAATTTCAAATTTCTCTAGCATCTTCTTCCCCCTTAACTTTCCACAGATGGTAGAGGAATACTTTTAAACATGCAACTAATTGTCAGCTCCTGCGAGGTTTGATATTTTGGACCCACAAATATTTGCTGAATGAATGCAGACCCCCGAGAGCCCCTCACTTAGCAAAGTCCTGATTGAGGTGAATTCGCTTAGAAAATGAAGTCTTTTCACAACCAAAAGTGTGTCCTTTCTTTTGCGTTCTGTGGTTTGGATTTTCAAATCTTTTTTTTTCCTCAAAGCAGGTAGCACCCGTATACATAAATCTGAGAATGTAAGGGGGGGGAAGAGCCCCGCGGGGTGTTTTCTAGGGTTTGGCCTGGCTGGGGTGAAGCAGGCACACATTTCTTTGGACTGGTCATTGGGGGGAAACTACTTCTGAGGGCTTACCCCCCCAATCACCTTTTGGACAGAAATGCATCCCTGGAAACATGGTGCTGTTTCTAAAGGATAAACAGTTTGCATTTAAAGAAAACAAATGATGACAGTTAAGTGCTGTTATGACTTTAGGGTGGACTCTCCTGTCGCTGGCATGGCTGCGGCCGTCTTCCGGGGCCTGGAGAGGCAGGTCCAGGCCGGGCTTTAGGCCCTTTGGGGGGCATGGGAGCCTTCTTCCCAGGACTGGTCTGAGTGGGCTCTTCCTGGTCTCCGGCGACTGCACCTCTGCCTAGCGTTCAGCCCCTGAAGCACATCTCCTCTGCCTCCAGCGCCTCCGCTCCAGTTCTCCTTCCACCGCAGAGTTCCTTCCAAGGGCCGCTCCGCACGGGCTTCCTGGCCCCTAAACGTTGCTGGGTCTCCCCTTGGCCTTCTCTCCTCGCTCTCCAGCCTCTTTTGGAGGTTCTCATCCATTCTCGGGGTGGAAATGACCACTTTCAGGCTGACAGCACCTACACTGCGCCCTCTAGCTGGACCCCCTTTCAGCTCCAGTCTCAGGAATCCAGCTGCCTGCTGGAGGGCAGCATCTGCCCGTGGGTCCCACGGCCACTGCCAGCTCTCCCCAAACCAGCTTCTCCCACTCCCTCCTCTCACTGAAGCATCACGTGCTGCACCACCCCTCAAGTCAGACACCCGGGAAGAGTCCTCGGGCCCTTGCCGCCCCTCGTCCCACAGAACGAAGCCCCCGGAAGACCTCGTGGCCCTGGCTCTCTCCCCACCCCTGGCCGCTGCTTTAGGGCAGGCCCTGGCCTCTTGCCCCTGGTGTGCGGCAGCAGGAATCTGCATTTCCTGCCTCCAGACGCAGAGCCTTCCGACGCATCTCCGAAAAGCGGGGCTCTGCTCGTGAAGCTGCATCACCGCGAACCTCTCAACAGATGCCCAGGGCCAGAGAGCTCAGTCCCCACTGTCTAGCCCCGGGAAGGACCATCTAGCCCCGGGAAGGACCAAGCAGTGAACAGTGCAGGCTCTGTGGGCCACACATGGACCCGGTCCCGATCACAACCATTCAGCTCGACCGTGCTCAGTGTGCATGTGGATGGCTTGGAGAGGCCCCAGGGAGGCTTTATTTACAAAAACAGGGGGTGGCTGGCTTTCCAGCGGGGGCTGGAGTTCGCGGACACCTGTTCTAGGCGAAGGCTCGCCAAACTCCAACCTAATCCCCCCTGTGCCCTGCACTCTGGCCACGGAGAACTGCGTGCAGTTTCCTGAAACACGGCCATCCCCGGGCCTCCCGCGGAGGCCGCCGGGGGCCCTCACAACCTGCTCCGGCCTCCCGTGCCTTGGCTGACTGGGCTCCAGCCTCACTGGCCGCCTTCCTCTGCCTTGCCCAGGCTCAGGTGGGTCACCCTTCGCAGGACCTCTGCACTGGCTGGCCCCTGCCAGGAAGGCACTTCCCTCTGAACGGCACGGGGCCGATTCCCTCTCGTCATTTTGGTCTCGGCCCAACTGTCACCTCCTTAAGAGCCTCCCTGGCCACCTGCAGCAACCCGGGCAGCCTCACACCACCCTGTTTTAGGGCCTCTCCCATTCCGTTTTTGGCGAAAGTTCACAAATGGGAAAGCTGATTGTGAATTAATTACTCCATTCTCACACACACGCACGGACGCATGTCCACGCTCCCGGTAACTGTGGAGTTCTTAGAAGACACAGGGCTGACACTAGCACATCTGGGCTTCATTACGGCCAAAGGCAAATAGGGACCTTGTCCGGCCAGCACATGTAAGTTCTACATATTTTTTAGTAATTTTTTTCCTTCACTTTTTTAACAGGCGTTTTCGGAGTCGTGACATCCTAAATCTACTTGGCTGTGTGTCTCACCTACAGGCAGTGGGAAGTCAACTCTATTTTTTGGACAGTCACAGACCACCCGCACATCGAAAAGAAGGATAAGGCGTAGCCGGGTCACGAAACGGAGTTCTGAAATATCCAAGGGAGTTCGAGGCATCAGAAAACAGGAATGTCATTTCAGGGAAGAGAGGACTGAGCTGCCGCGGCGAGCGAGACGCGCGAGGCCCGCCTGCCTGCCTCTCGGGCCCGGGCGCCAAATGGCTCGTGGCCAGACTCCAGCCGTGTTGGCATCTGAGAGTCAGAGATAACACAGACGGGGCTGGTTCCCAAATGTGCTCATCTGCAGGCTCGGCCTGAAGGGTCTGGGCCACTGACCAAACCCCAGCCGGAAGCACGCTACTAGGGGGACTCACTTAGGAGGAATCTAGACCAAACCAAGAGGTGGGGCTCTTCGAGGTCCTTTTCTGCTGTTGTTTCTGTCACCTTGGAGAGGCTTGGAGAGTGAGAAATATGGCTGAGGGTGAATTTCTAAACTAACTTAAAGGCATTCCCTGGCCTGAGGCAGACTTAAGCTTAAGGCTCAGCAACTTGACCAAGCAAGAAATATTTACTGGATGCCTGTTCAGCGTCTTGCATTGGTCAGGAAACCAAAATTAAAGAATAGATAATCCTGGGCTGCATGCTGCTTGTCTGTGTCTTTCTAGTAGTAGCAGTAATACCACCTCTTTATTGAGCACCTATTACGTGCCAGGCATTGTGCTAAACAGCTTAGAGATGTTTTTCCTATATAGCAACCATGCAAACTATATTACATATTTCACAGATGCCAACCCTCCCCTCCCCCGGAGTCACTCAGGGCTCATAAATGGTGACACCACACTCATACGGGTTTAACGGCAGGCATATCTGCAGTATCTGGGACTGCAGCTTGCAATTTTTCCGTCACTCTTCCCTCTGCCCCCAGTTTGAAGCCAGCAGAGCCAAAGAGCGTGAGCCCAGGGAAGAGGTCTTAGATGAAGCAGAGAGGTTCGGAGTGCGGGGAGCCCAGGGCAAGACTGGCTTTGGGGCCAAGTGAGGGTCCGGAGCTGAGGAAGACACAGTGATAGGAGTCAACATGGCCGCGTGTTAACAGCTCTGTCGGCTGCTGGGCCGAGGTTGGACTGCCAAGGGCCACTGGTGGTGGCTTTATGGAGACCAGTGAGTTCACTACTGGAACAATCGAGGCCACGCTGGTGGCTTGGACCAGGCAGGCTGGCAGTGGGGTGAAGGCGGGGTTCCAGTTGCTAGGTAGCTCCTGAAGGGAGAGTCAACAAGATTTGCTGATGGGACTGGAAGAAAGAGGGCGGCAAGGAGGCTCCCAGGTATTGGGCTGAACACCTGGGCGAGATGCGCTGTTTCCTAGAGGGCAGTGAGTCTGGGAGGAGCAGATGTGGAGGGACTATGGCAAGCTCAGCCTGGCTGCCCCGCCTTTAAGCAGCCTAGTAGAATCCGGCTGGACGTATCCAGGAGACTGCTGGACAGCCTCTTCCTGTAAAGAAGACCCTACAATCCACGTCCCCCCATCTCACCGCCCTTGCCAGTCAGGGCTTCCGAGGACTGATTTCTCTCCAGACTTGCTGCAGCTTTCCTTGGTGCTTCTTTCCCATCCTCCTCTTGACTCTAGGTCTTCCTCTTGTTTTTTTCCCCCCCGTATGAGAAAGAATTCCTTTGCTGATCTTAGGGTTTCCAGGAAGCATGTTTTCCGTTTTCTCCCATATTCCATTCCTTCGCTCATTCAACAAATTGAGTACACACTATCTGCCAGGCACTCATCCAAGAGATGATGGAAAAGGGAGGCACAAGGCCTTTTTTATCAATAGATCTACAATCCCATATTACAACACCAAAACCCCAAAAAGCTCTGATAACTGGCGCTTTGTCCGAAGTTTGGCACAGTCACCAAATGGCAACAAAACCTGGCCTGAGCTGACATGAGGGATTCCCGCTCCTTATCCATCCCACATAGTATGAATATTCTCATGTGGTCGGGGGGGGCGGGGTGTGGAGGTGTTCAATGGGTGCGCCCCACATCAGGAGTTTCAGAGATGGGACCAGGGACTTGTACCTTCTCTCCCCTAGTGCAGTGCAAGTCCCCGCCAGCCAGATGGTTTCTCTGGGAAACTTCCCTTGCTTTGTAAAAAGTTTTCTCTCTTACAAATAAGTAGATTGGGGGGGGGGGGGGCGGGGATGCTATTTAAATCAGTAAGTAGTCATCAAAAACCAAATATACGATGTGAGCAAAACAACTATTCTAAAAATCCTCCCAGCCAATCAACATTTTGACTCGACTATTCAAGTTAAATTAATTAGCTAGTAACTCCTTATAACTTTAATCGGAAGCTAAAAATCATATCGAAGAAATAAATCCCAGACAAGCCCAGATAACCCAGATGAACAGTTTTGCAGCATCTGCCTTTCTAGTGAATGGACTCATCCCCGTGCTGCTTCGATGACAGATGTTGCTAAAAGAAGACTATTGCCACTACAAACACATATTAAGGCAATGGGTGCCCTTCACCCAGAAAGCAAGTAACAACTGACTTTCAAAGGACTTGCTCTCCTCCTTGGAGTAATTAATAACTCTGTCCCGCTCCTCTCCGATTCCCCTTTTGAGTGTGGTTTATCTGGGACAAGACAGGAATGTCCCCTAATGACTACATACTTCAGCATTGCTTTTACTGCAGGGGCAAACCATTTCTGAGCTCATTCATGGTCCAAATCGGGTAAAAAAATTAAAAAAATTTTTAAAAAGACAGGATCCTAGAATCAATTTACCTTTCACATCTCCTAGCATGAGAAGTCTTTTCCGTAAACCTAATTTTAAAGATGGCCAAGCGCGGTTCCAGACTGCTTTTCCCCCAGGCAAAGGTAAGGAAGGAAAGTAAATTCCTTTCCTAGGGGACTTAACTAGAGTCATCAGTCCTCTGGTTAGGAGCCATTTTTAAGGTTACCTTAGAGGCAGTTCCAGTCTTTAAACTGAGAGTGGGAGAAAGAAATGGGAAATGGACCTAGGGGGACAGAGGGTCTGGGTTTCTATATAAACAAACAAACAATGTTTGAGAGCATGAAATGGGAGGATCAACACTTGTTGACAATATGCTTGGGCAAGAGAAATAAAGTTTGGATGATATTTTGCATTATTTATTGTTATTATTTGGGAGAAGGAGGGCAGAGATGCCTTACTGGAATGAACCTTGCCCAGGATTTGATATTTGGAATCTGCAGGAATAAGGCTGATTGGGAAGGGAGAAGGAAAACTCATCGCAGCCTGCACTGACAGTTGCTGGCCCAGAGAAAGAAAAGAAGTTGGTGCAGGGGTGGGGGTGGGGGGCATAAGAAAAAACCTGCCCAAAGCCAGCCTGAGGTCTCTGGGGAGAGGCCTTCGCACTCCCGGTTCCTGCCGCCACCCGGAGGCTAAAACAGGCAGAGGAGCCGCCCCCGCCGGGCGGCGTGGCCCGGTGCAGCTCCCGCCCCGCAGCCCTGGAAACAGCGGCCGGGATCGGCGAACCCAGCTCGCCGGGCGCAGCGGCGACTTTCCCCCAGCGGGACCGGGCTGGGGTGCTGGGGGCAGGGGAGCGGGAGGGCTTCCCCAGGAGGGAAGCGGCTGCGGTGGGGGTCAGGGGTGGGGCTAAACCATGCAGGCACACGCGCGCGCGCGCACTCGTACAACCTGGGGGTGGGGTGGGGGGGGAATGCCACCCAGCGGGGGGGGGGGGCAAACTGAGAAATGAAAACCACACACCAGCCAAACACCTCGGGAGAAACTTTCCTCCATCAGTCCAAATAGGGGAGCTGCGGGGGAGCTTCGGCGCGGGTGGAGGGCGTGGGAGGACGGGCGGGCCCGGGATCCCCCAATCCCAGAGAGGTGGGGGACCCAATGGGAGAAGGGAGAGGGGTGCGAGGAGCCCAAAACGCGAGGATTTTTGGTTAAAAGGTAAGAAGCGGGTCCCCGGGAGGCCGATTCTCGGGGCGTTTGGGTGGAAGTTGAGAAGGGGGAAGGGTGGGTTCCCCCAGGACAAATGCACCGACTTTTGGTTAAAGAGTGAGAAGAGGGGTTCCCGGGCACCCCCCAGTCTGGAAGTTTGAGAGTCAAAAATAAGAAGGGGATTCCCCGGAGCGCCCCTAAAATCAAGGTACTTGGGAGGGGATCAAAAATGAAACGGGAGTCCCCAGAATATCCCAGATGCAGGAATTTGAGGTGAAAGTGAGAAAGGGGTCTTCGCGACACCCCCAACTCAGGACTCTGAGGTTGAAAGTGATAGAAGGATCCCAGCGGTGCCCCAATTTCAGAGGTGTGGGGGTTACAGGTGAGAAGAGGGTCCTCCAGCGGCCCCCAATTCAGGGAGTTTAGAGAAGAGTCAGAGAGGGGGTCCCCGGGGCGCCCCCCAATTCGTAGAGTTTGAAGGGAAAAGGGAGAGGGGGTCCCAGAGATACCCCAACCTCAGGGATACGGAGACTAAAAGTGAGAAGAGGGTTGCCGGACGCCCCCAGTCCATGAACTCCGAGAGTAAGAGGGATCCCCGGGCGCCCCAGATATTCGGGGTGGGGGTAGAAGCAAGTCCTCGGGCGCCCCCAATTCAAGGAGTTTAAATAAGTAATAGGGGTCCCTGGGGCGCCCCCAATTCAGATATTTGGGGTGGGGTAGAAGTACGAAGCAAGTCCTCGGGCGCCCCCAATTCGAGGAGTTCAAAAAAGAGTTGGGGGTCTCTGGGGCGCCCCCAATTCAAGGAGTTTGAGGGTGAGAGTGAGACAGGGGTCCCCGGGCGCCTCCAATTCAGGAAGTTTTGGGAAAAGTGAGGCGCTGGGTCCCCGGCTCACCCCGGTCTGGTGAAGAGGAAAGAAGGGGCGTCGCCGGGGGGGGTCCCCCAAACTCAGCCGCGCGTGCGGGTCCGGGGACGGGGGCGGGCCCGCGGGCGCGGCGGCCCGGGCGTGCGGGGCGACCCGGGGCGCCGCTCCCCGCCCCCCGGCCCCGAGCGGGGTCCCCGCCGCCCCCCGCACTCGCCGTCCGGGCGGGCCCGGGGCGGTCGCGTCGGTCACCTGGAGTTCGGGCCGGGAGTTCGGGCAGCGGCTCCCGCGGCGGCGGCGGCTGCTGCGTGTTGGTCCCCGTTGGTAAGTAACAGTCTCCACGGCTACAGTCTCTATGGCGGCGGCGGTGGCGGCGGCGGCGGCCGCTCCTCCTCCGGCTCCCGCCGCCCGCCCGCCTCGCGCCGCCCGCCGGGGCGTTGTTACCGGCAACGGTTACCAGGCTCCACGCCCCGCCCCCCCAACGGCCCGCCTCCAACGGGCGCGGGGGGGCGGGGCGCGCGGCGCCCCATTGGCCGGCCGCCGTGTCCGTCGGAGGGGGCGTTCCCCGGCGGGGAAGAGGGCGAGGCCGGGCCAATGGGCGCGAGGGAGGGCGGGGCCTGGAGAGCGCGCGCGCACGGCGGGGAGAGTGGGGCGGCGGGCGGCGTGCGCGGGGCGGGCGGTGGCGCGTCCCGGCAAGGACAAGTTTGGGGCACGCTGGGGGCCCTCGTGAGTCTGGGTCAGGGGTCCGCAAACTATGGCCTGCGGGCCAAATCCAGTCTACCTCCTGGTTTCATGTGGCCTGTACCCTCAGAATTATTTTAAAGGTTGGAAAAAAAAGAGATGGAAAGTTTTATACCAAAAGCACAAGCAGCAAAAGAAAAGAAAAAAATAAAAAAATTAAAAAAATATATATATATATATAACGGACTTCATCAAAATTAAAAACTTTTGTGCATCAAGTGATATCGTCAAGAAAGTAAAAAAAAAAGATGACCTAAGAATGGGAGAAAATATTTGGAAATCATGTATCTGATAAGGAAGTCTGGGGAAGCTGGATTCCTCCAGGTTCTTAGCTATGTCCCATAAGATTTGCTATTTTTTTAATTTTTCTTCGGCTTCTTTTTTTTTTTTTTTTTGGCATTAGATTTTAAGAACATGCCAGTAAAAAGAGTTTATTGAGAAATGAGAGAAGAACAGAAGCACACACCCAAGATGTGGGTACAGGCTCCTCCTGGCCAAGAGAGAGCGTTTGAGGCAGGGAGTGCTTTTATTAAGCCGGTTTCCCTCCTCCCCTTTCCTCGTGCTGGGGAGGAGCCCCACTGTTTGCTGTTCCGATTGATTGGCCCACCTCTTGGCTCTCAGATGACCAATGGGGAGGCCTGTTTGGAGTTTCCTGGGCTTGCCCTTTGACCCAGGAAAGAGTTCCAAATGGGGCCTTGTGGACAGGATCTTTCCGGTACTGTTCTCAGTAGCAGCCTTCCCATCAGGGGGCTTCCTGGTGGGATTTCACAGCCCTGTTCTCTGCTGGTCCCAATGTGATTTGTCATTTCCTCTTTTCCCTATACTAACCTGCCTCAATAAGAGTTTAATATCTAGAATATAAAGAACTCCTACCACTCAACAGCAAAAAAGACCAACAACCCATTTAAACAATGGGGCAAGGATCTGATTAGACAGTTCTCCAAAGAAGGTATTCAAATAGTGAGAATATAAAAAGGTGCTCAACATCCTTAACCAGTTAAAAAAAGAAAAGAAAAAAGTAAATTGAAACTGTGAGAGGGAGCAGGTTGAGTGCTGGCCTCCCACATGGGAGGTACTGGGTTCGGTTGCCAGTGCTGTTGTAGAATTTGAGAGAGGTTCAATTATTTGCATATAGAGAGGCCAGGACTCAGGAATGATTCTGAGAAGGAAAAATGGTTTATTGACAGCCTGCGGACTCGGGAGCTTCCTGTTGCAAACCCGAGCCCCGAACAAGACTTTCAGAGTTTCTTTTATACAGAGAGGAAAGGTTAAATGGTCCCTTTGTTTCAGTTCTCAATAGGCTTGAATTAGCATATATCTTCCACATCTTAGGTAAGCTTTTAGCATGGACTTCATACATTCTAGATAAGCTTTTAGCATATTTGGTTTGCATTTCCCCTGAATACCTAAAGTTATAGACCTTGCATTGTTAAACTGTTTCCTGGGACTGGAGTCGTTGCCATGGTCACCAAGGGCAGGACTGCAGCCTCTTATGGTCTCACACCCACAAGTCACAGACAGCTTAGGTTATCTCTGAAGAGACAAAGAGCCCCCCACCCATAGCCCACATCAGTGCCTACTAAAGAAGATGATCAAGACAGCAAGCTGGGAAACGGACTTTGGCCCAGTGGTTAGGGCGTCCGTCTACCATATGGGAGGTCCGCGGTTCAAGCCCCGGGCCTCCTTGACCCGTGTGGAGCTGGCCATGTGCAGCGCTGATGCGTGCAAGGAGTGCCGTGCCACGCAAGGGTGTCCCCCGCGTGGGGGAGCCCCACGCGCAAGGAGTGCGCCCGTTAGGAAAGCCGCCCAGCGTGAAAAGAAAGAGCAGCCTGCCCAGGAATGGCGCCGCCCACACTTCCCGTGCCGCTGACGACAACAGAAGCGGACAAAGAAACAAGACGCAGCAAAAAGACACAGAAAACAGACAACCGGGGGAGGGGGGGAAATTAAATAAATAAATAAATCTTTAAAAAAAAAAAAAAAAAAGACAGCAAGCTGACACAATGAGATGATGCAATGAGGAAACACAATGAGAAACATAAGGAGAGATGTAAGAAGGGAGTGGATGTGGCTCAAGCAGTTGGGTGCCTCCCTCCCAGGTGGGAGGTCCCAAGTTCTATTCTTGGTGCCTCCTTAAAGAAGACAAGCAGACACAGCACACAACAAACAGAGAGCAGACAGCGAACACAATGAACGGAGGTGGTGGTTGGGGGAATAAATACATAAATCTTTAAAAAAACAAAATAAAACTATGAGTGCCACTTCATTATTTGTACACCAGTGTTTATCATAGCATACTTACAATTGCCAAAAAGTGGAAGTGACCCAAATGTCCATCAACAGATGAATGGATAAGCAAGATGTGTACAATGTAATATTACTCAGCCATAAAAAGGAGGAAAGTGCTGGAACATGTTACAACTTAGATGAACCTGGAAGACATCGTGTTGAATGAAAGAAGTCAGACACACAAGGACAAATACTGTGCAACTTCATTTCTTTTATATGAAATGCTTAAAATAAGCAAATGCATAGAGACAGAAAGCCGAGTGTGATTACCAGAGGTGGCGGGTGTGAGAAAGTATGAATTTGGTTTGGGACATTGAAAATAGTCTGGAAATAGATAGTGGCAAAAATTCCACAGTCTTGTCAATGTGCTTAATGTCAAAGAATTGTCCATTTAAGTTGGTTAAAATGATTTTGATGTTTTGCCTATTTTACCACAATTAAAAGTAAATAAATTAATTATAAAAAAGAAGGCAAGAAAAGCCAGAAATAGTAGCTATATACAGTAAGGAAAACAGAGAAAAATTGAAAGGTGAAGAATTTTCTTTTTCTTTAGCAATGTGGAAGTCTGCTTGCACACTATGAGTGAGGAGTTGAGAGTTGAGTAGATGCCACAAAAAACATATGACATAAGCATCATTGTGTAAGCAAAAGCCTAGAATATTTGCCATCTGGTCTTTTAGAGAAAATATTTGCCAACCTCCTTCCTGGAGAGAAGGTGTGGAGTTCAGCTGCAAATAGGACAGACAAAAATCCCTATCCACATGGAGCTTTTATTCTAGTGGGGTGGGAATCATCAACAATAAACAGAATAATTAAGTAAAAATATATGGTTATTCCATGGAAGGAGCTGGGATGGGGATGGGTACAAATTGAAATCAGAAGGAAACCGTAGGTGGGGGAAAAATGGTTCTGGAAAGGGGAAGGCAGGGCAATTCAAGGGAAGGTTAGACCTCAGCTCCATTCATTCATTCATTCATTCATTCATTCATTCATTCAGCAAGTCATCATAATAGCACATTCAAAAGTTGTTCTTATGTACCAGACAAGTGTTCTAAGTATTTTTTCACATGCTAACTCAGTAAAATCTCACAACCATACCCAGAAAAAGTTATGCATTATCCCCATTTTACAGATCAGGAAACTGAGGACCAGAAAGAGGAAGTGAATTTGAGCCCCAGAAGTCTGAAACCAAAATCCACACCTTTGACCACCAGCTGGGTGGCTTTCAAACTTTTTTGACCACAACACTTAGCAGAAATACATTTCACCTAGAGGCCCAGCACACACAAACTAATGTATAACTAAAGCCAAATTTTCATGACACGATATTTCATGCAATGCGCTCTGATGTTTTCTATTGTTTCGTTTTAATTAGAATGCTGGTGGTGACTAAATTGATTTCGCAAGTTCCTAAGAGATTGCTTCTTGCAGCTTTTCTTGTGAGTCTTTAGCTTTAGGACTGTTAAAATCTGTCTCATTCATTTATTGATTTAGTCCAATGTATGATTAAGAGTCTGCGATTTGTTAGACAGCATTCAAAGGGCTAGGAACTCAGCTCTATACAAAAATACATACACTTCTCATCCTTATAGGAAAGGCCATTTGGTAATAAATTCCCCAGTAAATGGGCAGGTGGGGATTATCTTAGATAGAATAGCCAGGGTAAGTCTTTCTAGGTTGACCAGTTGTCTCGGTTGGCTGGCAACAGAGGAATTTCCCAGGATGTAAGACATTTGGTACTAAAATTGGGAAGCTCCCGGGTTAAGCAAGAAGAGAGTTGGCAACCTTTGGCCTGAGCCAAGATCTGAATAATGAGGAACAAGAGAAGAAAATGTCAGGAATTCAAAGTCCCTAGTGTGCAAGAAATAGAAAGCAGTGGATGTGGCTGAAGGCCGGGAGTCAGAGGACGTGGGGGTCCTTTCACCTGAAGCCTCAGAGGCTGTGGGAAGGAGCCCTTATCAGGTGAGGAAGCCGCTAGAGGGTTTTCAGCAGACCTGGGGCAGAAGTAACCCGATTTGTGATTTTAAAAGCTCACTTGTGCCACTGCATGGAGAACAGATTGTAGCAGACAGAGGGACAAAGAGAGAACTTGAGTGGTGTCACAGTTTCCCTGGGTCAGAAAGTGTTGCGGCTTGGCTTAGGGACCTGTTAGTGAGGTAGAGGTGAGTGGGTGGATACGGGGTACGTTTTGGAGAAAGTTCTGAGGGACTGGTCGTGTGGCGGGGGGGAGGTGAGGGGTCAAGTTTCAGGTAGAACAAGAGGTGCCTTATATAATGTTTTGTTCAGTCTGTCCAGCTATAAGCCTTGTTTTGAAAAGGCAAATTTGTCCCAGTGCAATGGATATATTACGGAATGATTTGAGTAAAATGCAAATTTCATGTTTGCTTCTGTGCAAGTGCACCTGCGAGAAACGCCAGGAAAATGCCGACTCCACCCAGCTGAACTGACCTGCACGTGCCCGCACGGACCTCGGACGTTTCCCGGCTCCCTCGGTTCCCCACACGAGTTACGAGCCATCATTCATGTGATTTCAGACCACCCTGTTTCTACCACTTCACAGTCACATGCTACAGCCCTCCCAAAACCCACTTCCACGAGGAAACTTTGGGCCTTTCTCAAGGCAAAGGGTCGTGTTTATTGTTGCTTATCTGTATTTCCTAGCCGTTTCACATGTATAAGTCTACTATCTCAAGGAAGAAATCACAAGGGAAATTAGGAAATACTTTTGGGTGAGTGGAAACAAACCGCAGCATACCACAACGTGTGGAATACAGCCAAAGCAAAGGGAAAGTGATAGCTCTAAATGGCTATGTTAAAAAAAGAAGAAAGATCTGAAATCAATAACTTAAAGAACTAGAAACAGAGGAGCAAACTGAACACAAAGCCAGCAGAAGGGATGACGTAATAAAGGTTAGAAAGGAAACAAACAAAATCGAGAACAGAAAAACAACAGAAAAATCCACACGACCAAAAATTGGTTCTTTGAAATGATCCACAAAATTGACAAACCTTTAGCTAGAGAGAAGACTCAAATTAGAACATGAGGCATGAATGTGGGGACCTGACTGGTGCCCTTACAAAAATGAAAAGGTTTATGAGGAAATATGCTATGAATAATTGTCTGCCAACAAATTAGATGACATAGGTGAAACAGACAAATTCCTAGAAGGATAAAAACTGCCAAAATTGGGAAACGGACTTGGCCCAGTGGTTAGGGCGTCTTTCTACCACATGGGAGGTCCGTGGTTCAAACCCTGGGCCTCCTGACCCGTGTGGAGCTGGCCCATGGGCAGTGCTGATGTGCGCAAGGAGTGCCGTGCCACGCAGGGGTGTCCCCCGCATAGGGGAGCCCCACACACAAGGAGTGTGCCCGCAAGGAGAGCTGCCCCGCGTGAAAAACCAGGAGTGGTGCCGCACATACAGAGAGCTGATGCAGCAAGATGACGCAACAAAAAGAGACACAGCTTCCCGGTGCCGCTGACAAGAATGCAAGCGGACACAGAAGAACACACAGCGGGTGGACACAGAGAGCAGACAATGGGGTGGGAGAGGAGAGGAAGGGGAGGGAAATAAACATCCTTTTTTAAAAAAGGATAGACATACAGACTAATGAAATAGAGCTAAAGGTCCAGAAAGAATGTTTCCCATGTACAGTCAAAAGGTTTAAGTCAGAGGTTTAAAGTTGAATCTCTCGTGGGTGCATAGGGTATAATCAGGACAGGCTCCCTAATTTAGGGGACCCAGGGCAAAATGAAAATACAAGGTCTCTCGTTCGAAAGTTATTATGACAGCAGAGCATTAAACCAAGTGCCGGATCCTTCCAAATGTGGGACCCTGGCTCTTGCACAGGTTGCATGCTCATGAAAGCAATCCCAGGTACAACCTCCTGCCCAGGTGATTTCTTTTACCTGGCTAAGTGCACTCTCCAGCAACCATTACTTTCTCTCATTGGTCTCTAGAAACTCAGGAGCCACCCCTTGCGTGTCTTCTGCCGAGGCCCATTTGCTCCTCCAGATGTCATGCAGGATAAGACCCAAAGCACACCCCAGTGCCAGCACTCGTGTTGACGTGTTTCTAGTTCCTGAGAAACACACATCTGCCCAAACAAACTCTGCCTTTGCAAGCCGATCCCGATTTAGCAGCAACTTGCCTTTGCTCAGCTGCCAAAAGGGTTTCAACCAGCCCATCGCTCAGCCTACGTTTTTTTGGCAGGAACCAGGCACCAGGTCATCAGGCCTCCTCATAAATGTAGCATCACACATCCTGCTCTCGGGGGGTCGCCCAGAATTAGGGTGAGGGGCAAGCAGGCTCCTTTCCACCCCCGCCCCTCTGCAAACCAGTTTTCTGCCAAAATTTCTTTAAAACATTCTCTCCCCTAAGAAATTGTATCACTGATGTGGAGAAAGTGGCCACTGGAGGTGTTGAAGTCAGGGAGAGGGAAAAAGAAGTATAATATGGGGGCATTTTCAGGACTTGGAATTGACCTGAATGACATTGCAATGACAGATACAGGCCTTAATATATCCTGTCATAACCTACGGAATAGAATGGGAGAGGGTGTAAATGACAATGTAAACTATAATCCATGCTAAGTGGCAATGCTCCAAAATGTGTTCATCAGTTGCAATGAAAAAAAATTTTTCTCCCCTTATTCTTGCTCCATCCTTTTTTTCCTTTCGCAGTTGGGGGAGCGGACTTTCAGGTTGGCAAACCTTTTCTCAGTTATTTCTTCTGACAATCTGCACCGGACTGTGGATTCCACAACTCTTGCCTCTCGGCCGTTGGGGATTGAGTCATGCCCCGTAAAGAAGCATTCAAGTCTTAATCCGCATTCGGGTAGCGTGTGAGCCCATTTGTCAATAGGGCCTTTAAAGATGTTATTAGTTAAGAAGTGGACTCCTTGGTGAACAGGGTCTTTGAAAATCCTATTTAGATGAGGCCAAATTGAACCCATATGACCGGAGCCATGATAAGGCAGAGGAAATTTGATGCGATCGTTGCAAGAAAGCCATGGGAAGAGACCAAGGAAGCAGACTGCCACGTCATAGAGGCAGAGATGCAAACTCAAGGGACCGCAAAGACTGTGGCAAGCTGGCGCCAGAATGCTCCAGACACAGGGAGAAGGCATGACCTGTCCAAACCTCGATGTTGGACGTCTAACCCCCAAAACCATGAGTCAAAAAAATTCCCATCGTTAAGCCAACCAGTGTGCGGTATTTGTCATAGCAGCGCTAGCAAACTAAGACAGCGCCTTGGTTACAATTTCAGTTTCATGCACTACTATATTTCCTTTCCTGCGTATTGCCTCCATCCCACCCTTTGCCCCTGACTCCCAGTCGGTGTCGATTCCATTAGGAAACTGCATGCCAGGTTAGGCATGGAGCTTTTCTCCCTTTCTCCCCTGTACCCTGTTGTCTAGAGCACTGATTCTCGACTGAGGGTGAGTTTGTCCCACAAGGGATGCTTGGCAAAGCCTGGGCATATTTTTGATCACCATGCCTTGGGGAGGGAAGGTGCTACTGGCATCTATTGGGTTTAGGTCAGAGATGCTGCTCAAGACCCTACAAACCCCAGGAGTTTCCCTCCCCCAACAGAGAATCCAGACAACAGTACGAATCTTGAGAAACCCCACTCTAGAATCAGGCATGCTACACCGCCGTGCTTCAGTAAGTAGTTCTTGAATAAATGGATGGTGGAATGCCAAGCCAGCAGGTCCAGACCTCTTGCCCAAATCTCTTAAAACTAGGCGGGTAGAAACACAGAAGAACTTCTCTCAACAGGGAATTAGAGGAAAGGAATGCAATTCTCTGCTTATATGGAGGATGTTATGCTGATGTGGGCTATGGGTGGGAGGCTCTTTGTCTCTTCGGAGATAACCTTAACCTAAGCTGTCTGTCCTGACTTGTGGGTGTGGGATGGTGAGAGGCTGCAGCCCTGCCTTTGGTGACCATGGCAATGACTCCAGTCCCAGGAAACAGGTTATCAATGCAAACTCTATAAACTTAAAATATTCAGGGGAATGCAAACCAAATGTGCTAAAAGCTTCTCTAGAATGTATGAAGTCCATGCTAAAAGCTTACCTAAGATGTGGAAGATATATGCTAACTCAAGCCTATTGAGAACTGAAACAAAAGGACCATTTGGCCTTTCCTCTCTGTATAAAAGGAACTCAAAAATCTTGTTCGGGGCTCGGGGGTTTGAAACAGAAATCTCCCGAGTCCAGCCGGCTGTCAATAAATCATTTTTCCTTCTCAAAATCATTCCTGAGTCCTGGCCTTTCTATAGGCAAATAATTGAACCTCTCTCAAATTCTACAACAATGCCTCTGATTATAATCTAGGAAAGATACAGAAGAATCACTCTGAGATTCGTCCTTGATTTTATTTCTTTTTCATTTTTTTTAATGCACCTGGGATTGAACCCAGGACCTCGTACACGCAGAGCAGGCACTCAACCACTGAGCTCCACCCATTCCCCGTGGTTTTATTTCTGACCCCAAATGGCAATTATATATTATGTGAGGTCGGCAGGAAACTGGTGTGAATTTCCTACAGGATCTCCCACCTCATGCCTGCTCATTTGTATTTATGCTCTGTTCACGTGCCTGGTTTCCCTATACTGGGCCCAGTGATCTCTTATCTAAGCAGAGCTGCGTCCTCACTCACCTAGGACACTCAGGGCAATCAGAGGGGGAAAGAGCTGAGCCTCTGCTCCTGCAGGGACCACGGAAAAGCTGACATTTCCCCTAGTGGACTCAGCTCCGGTCCATTCTGGAAAGCAGGCTTTGTCTGAAATAGGAAGCCACTCAGACTATACCGCGGTCTTTGTTAGATCCAGCTTGGAGGGAAATACTGGAGCCAAAGTGTACAGTGGAGATAGCCACGGAGCTGAAAAAATTGGGTGGTGGCTGACGTGGCTTGATGCGTACAGATGTCGGAGAACTGCTGCGGTCATATTACTCAGGAAAAAAAGCACGTGCTTTTTAGGGTATTCCTATTTGCATTTCTAAAAGAGAATATTTGTTTTAAAAGGGAATAAATGTATATGTAAATATGTAACTACAAATACATAGGCACATGCACGGACATATACGTAAACTTTTAAGTAAATAAATAAATATTTATTGAGTGCTTATTACCTACCAGGGAATTGTCCCATCGTTTCATCAATAGTAATTTCTTTAATCCTCAGAATCGTTCTTATATACCGCCCCATGTTACATGTAAAGAAGCTGGGTGCCCCGTTTTACATATGAAGAAGCTGGGTGCATTAGTTATCTATTGCCGTGTAACAAATGATCCCAACACTTAGCAGCTTAAAACAACAAACATTTCATTCTCTCACACCATTCCCCTGCGTTAGGGATCCGGGCGGGACTCCAAGTCTCTCGTGAGGTAGGGGTCAAGCTGCCGGTTGGGGCTGCAGCCTCATCTGAAGGCTCGCTGTGGGAGGCTCCACTTCTCAAGTCACTCGAGGGGCTGCCGGCAGGCCCCCGTGCCTCGCTGGCTGTTGGCTGGAGACTTCAGATCCCCGCCACATGGGCCTTTCTGAAGATGCTTGAGTGTCCCCATGACCTGGCAGCTGGCTGCCCCCCAGGGACCCCAGGCAGAAGCCACAGTCCTTCTATAACGTAATCTCAGAAGTTACATCCCATCACTTCTCATAGCCAGGGGAGGGTATTACACAAGAGCGTTGACCCCAAGAAGTGGGGGGGGGGGGGGTCACCCTACTAATAAATTGCAGAGCTGGGGTTTGAGCCCAGGACGTCCGACTCACATGCTTATCTTACTCTACCCTGTATTATGTCTTCTTTCTTTTTTTTTTAAAGATTTATTTCACTTATTTCTCCCCTCCCCCATTGCCTGCTCTCTGCGTTCTTCTGTGTCTGCTTGTCTTCTCATTAGGCAGCTCCGGGAACCAGTCCTGAAACCTTCCATAGTGGGAGAGAGGCGATTCACTGCGGCTCCCCTGTTCTGCTCTGTCTTCTTCTTTTCTCTCCTCTGTGTCTCTTGCTGTGTCATCTTACTGTGCCAGCTCTCTGCGTCAGCCGGCACTCCTGCCTGGGGTGGCTTTCCCATGGTGGATGGAATTCCCATGCAGGGTGGCACTCCTGCAGGGTGGCTTTCCCGTGTGGGCCGGCCCTCCACGTGGGCCAGCTCACCACAGGGGCCAGCTTGCCCTCACCAGGAGGCCCTGGGCATCCAAGCCTGGACCTCCTATCTGGTAGGTGGGAGCCCAATTAGTTGAGCCACATCCATTTCCCTATGTCTTCTTCACGATCTTCTGCAACATGCTTTTATATTCAGAGAAGAGTTCTGGAAAAATAATAATAAAAATAAAGAATATACATAACCATAGGAAGCAGGTTTAGCTTTTCATCATAGATCTTTTTGTTCTGACTGTATGTCTATATAAGGGTTTACCAAGTGCAAGTGCTACTTTTTCAATCATTTTGGGGTGGGGTTCAAAAAATCCCCGTGGCAAAATGAAATGAAAGTGTATATTCTACTAAAATATAAAATAAAAATGGAATGAGGGAAGCGGATGTGGCTCAAGAAGTTGGACGCCTGCCTACTACATGGGAGGTCCTGGGTTTGGTTCCCCAGTGCCTCCTAAAGAAGTTGAACAGGACTACAAGAAGATGCAATGAGGAGACACAACAAAGAAACGCAATGAGAGACACAACAAGTAGGGAGTGGATGTGCCTCAAGTGATTGGGTGCTTCCCTCCCACGTATGAGGTCCCAGGTTTGGTTCCCTATGCCTCCTAAAAAAAAGATGAGCAGACACAGAGAGCACATAACGAACAGACACAAAGAGCAGACAGTGAGCATAAACAATGGGGCAGGGGAGAGAAATAAATAAAATAAATCTTAAGGAAAAAATAAAAAATCGAATGAAAGAATTTATTTTTTTTTTTTAAGATTTATTTTTTATTTATTTCTCTTCCCTTCCCCTCCCCCACCCTTCCATTGTCTGCTCTCTGTGTCCACTTGCATTATTCTGGGACACTGGGAAACTGCGTCTCCTTTTTGTTGCGTCAGCTCTCTGTGTGTGTAGTGCCGTACCTGTGTGGCTTGCTCTTTTCTCAGGCAGGGCGGCTCTCCTTGCGGGCACACTCCTTGTGTGTGGGGGACCCCTACACGGGGACGCCCTTGCATGGCACAGCACTCCTTGCGCGTGGTGGCAGCACTGTATGTGGGCCAGCTCCACACGGGTCAGGAGGCCCTGGGTTTGAACCCTGGACCCTCTGTATGGTAGGCGAAAGCTCTCTCAGTTAAGCCACATCCGCTTCCCAAATGAAAGAATTTAAACCACATGCTTACAAGAAAAGAATTCACCAGCAGATCCACAAGGCCGTTGAGACTGATTTTGAGTTCAAAGATGATACAAAAAATGTTAAGTTCTGGACTTTTTCCAAATCTGCTAGAGGATTTCCCCCCACAGTTGTTAAAATGTTTTTCTTCCAGACAGACCTCTTCCTAATTGACTGTTTTTATTTAACTAATGACTGTTAATTAGCCGGAGCTATTAGAACTTTAAAGAACATTTATGCTTTGATGCTTGGGTTTTAAAAGCCTTTTATTTGGTCCAAACCTGAGTGTGAGCATCCGATCCTTTCAAGGTAGAATAAAAAGACAATTTCCATAATGGCAGGGCTTCTGAATAGTGGATTTTGCATGAAAAAAAAAAAATACCTGTGTGCCTCGAAGGTCTTTATTTTTCTCCCAGCTTTCTCGCTATCCTTGCCACATTTCTCTGCGACACAGAATCATTTCCATAGCAAACTCTTGTGACCTCAAACAGCCTTCGAAGGCGCAGACTGAATACACGTTAAACACGTTTTCTTAAATCCCATTTTTTTCTCCCCAGCCAAATGTATTAACCCAGGCAACCGGGCAGCAGCGGAATAGAATAGCTGTCTCCAAGTTCCCTTGCAAATGAGTGGAAGAAGGAAAGGAAGGAGGAAAAGAGAAAAGAAAGAAGGAAAGGAAATTGGAGAGAAGATGAAAGGGGGAGGAATGAGAAGGAAAGAGGTGAACAAAGAAAAAAAGGGAGAGCTAATCCAAAAAGTCTCAATAACAAAAGCGGTAAGGCAGGCTTATAAAAATGAAGTTAAGGACTTTATATATCCTGCCATAACCCACTGAATGTACTGAGGAGAGTGTGAACTACAGGGAAAACTATTATCCATGTGGGGCAGCAGTGCCCCAAAAGGTGTTCACTGAGTACAATGAGTGTGCCACAAGGGGGTGGGAGGTTGTTGGTGTGGGAGGAGTGGATGGGGGGATGGGGGGGTATATGGGAACCTCTTGTATTTTTTAGTGTAACATTTTTTATGTCATGTATATATCTTCAAAAAAAAAACAATTTACAAAAATGATGTGGTGGGAGGTGGGGAATGGGTTATATGGGGGAAAAATAAATAAATAAAGAAGTTTTTAAAAAATGAAGTTAAGAAGCTTGGATTCTTAGCAGACCTAAAGCTGTGCCAGTTGTAGTGGTAGCATAATATGTTGACTATTCTAAATCCCATGCATGAAAATTAGTTATTTCTTAAAGAAATTGCACAATGATCTGCCTAACAATTTGGCACAGGTACTCTAATACTGTTGTAGAATTTGAGAGAGGTTCGATTATTTGTGTATAGAGAGGCCAGGACTCAGGAATGATTCTGAGAAGGAAAAATGGTTTATTGACGGCTGGCCGGACTCGGGAGCTTCCTGTTGCAAACCTGAGCCCCCAACAAGACTTTAGAGTTTCTTTTATACAGAGAGGAAAGGTTAAATGGTCCCTTTGTTTCAGATCTCAATAGGCTTGAATTAGCATATATCTTCCACATCTTAGGTAAGCTTTTAGCATGGACTTCATACATTCTAGGTAAGCTTTTAGCATATTTAGTTTGCATTTCCCCTGAATACTTAAAGTTTATAGACCTTGCATTGTTGAACTGTTTCCTGGGACTGGAGTCGTTGCCATGGTCACCAAGGGCAGGACTGCAGCCTCTAACAGTCTCACACCCACAAGTCACAGACAGCTTAGGTTATCTCTGAAGAGACAAAGAGCCTCCCACCCATAGCCCACATCATTTCCCCCCTTTGCTAAAGTTTAACTTGCTAGGCTTTGGCATAATTATTGTTGGAGCTATGAAGTGGGTGCCTGTTTGTTGTTTTGATTGATTATTTATCAATCTTTAGTGTAGCATCCAGGACTTTGTTTTTAGAAGTTTAGAAGTTTTCATTCTGGACAGCAGAATCCTGGGCAGGGGTCCCCCTGCAATCATCCTGCGGCCACCGGCGCTCACGTGGATTTCCAGTCAGGCTCCAGATCCATCAATTAAATTTGTTTTACCCTTAGAGTTTACACCTTTAATCTTAAAGGGATGCTGAAGGGAGATGATCTCTTTTCTGTAACTGCTTCCTGCTGGCCATGGGCTGTAGTCATTGCCTAACAAGGTGTAAAACTCTTATTTTATTTTAACTGGAGGAAGATGGATCCGGCATTCTGTACGAAGTTGGATGAAGTTTTCATATGGTTAACAAGATGTTCACTCTGAAAGAAACAAACTTAATTAAAAATTTGGCATACCCATTTTTAAAAGAGGACATTGGATTACAGAGGTAGACAAGGTTTGGTGCTTATAAAGATGGCACTCCTTTTTAAAAGCTGGTGGGAAGCGTATATATATATATTTTTTCTAAGTTATTTATTTTTAGAGAGAAATTGCAATAGATTCTTAGCTTTGTTTGAAGACACATTTCAAGCTGTTTAATGATTGCCACTCATGTGCTCTGTCAGATGCTCCTGGTGAACTGGCATCCTTTGGGCAATTGGTTTCATTCAGGATTAATGCACTAAGATGGAAATTTTCTTAGTTTTTAGCTGTGGGAGTGATCAGAACTACAGAATAAAGGTTTTTTTTACATTTTGGTTTTAATTGTACAATTTCTGGTAATTTTGACTGTTTAATAGGTGACTCATTATTAGCAAGCAAGCCTCATTTTTGCTACACAGTAGAGTACACTAGAATAGTAAGTTGACTGAGCCTGGCTGAGACTGCCACCTTATTCTATATGTTTATTAACTGTTTAGAAAATGAATTTACTAGGAATCTAACATGTCTAATATACTTTTGCACTTGATTCAAAATAGAAAAGATAACGTTATAATTATTAGGCATATATTTAGTACAAGATAAAAGTACAGCACTTCATATTAACTAATATATTACTTAATGCATAAGGATTCAGAGTTGCAATTAATAGTTTTAAGTTTCAGGTTTGTAATACTTTACATGTTATCTCTCCATGAGAGCAGGCCATAATGCCAATTGTGTTTAAGTTTTACTTACAGTATCCTGGTATCATGGCTCCACTTAGCATGTTCTTCACGCAGTGAGCAAGTCGCAGCATCGTTGATCCTCAAGAGATTTTCCAGTATTCTACCAGCCTGGTGCATAGTGCTCTCTGGCACTATGGAACAGTGCCAGTCTGGAGGCGATGTCCATTGTACACTTGGCTGTACCGAGTCATTATTGGCTGCTGCAGGAGCTTAAAACTGCAACGTAGTTTCCATCGGCCAGGAGCCAAACCAGAGGCTGATATAGCAAATATTTCTAATTGAGGGGTCAGTGACCAGCCTAGCCAATAACTCACATGGAGAGGTAACCTGTAATGTATTCAAGGCCTGGTTTGAATGCACAAAAGAGTTTGACAATGTTAAAGTTTATTCCTTGTTTTTATATATATTTTAGACAATTTAATGCAACACATCATATATTAAATGACTGTTTACTTACACAATTTTACCATGAAGATTACAGTAGGTACTTTACTTCAGTAATAGAGGGAAAAAAATTATTTTTCATTGTTAAAATGAAAACAGAAGATTCCCAATAGAATCAAGATAACTTTTTATTACCATTTATTTAAATATGCACCTTGCAGTGGCCTTCAGACAGGTTTTATTACCATGAAGTTATTTTCTGCAACCAATACCAATCCAAGTTTTTAGTTAACAATGACTTCTAGAACTGGAACTATTTAAAATTTTCAGTTTGGAAGATGTTTTACAAACTCTTTATAATTGACTATAACCACATTGACTAGCCACCTCATGTTTAAATAAACTTATTAAATTACAATTACCAACCAAAGAAATTTATTTACTTAAGAGAGCATATTTACAATATTTTTTCTTTAGCCTAATTTCACCAATGTGAACTTACAATTTCCATTACTTTAAAGATTTTGTATATATAATGTTAATTTAGTTTTTAAGTTAACTATGGGAGATTACACTCAAGTTAAATAAAATTGAAACCATTATAGTTTATGCAAAGAATGTTCTCTGTTTTCCTTACAGGGAGCTAAAAACTTCTTTTCTTTGTTTAAGCTTTGAAAATGAATAATTTTAAAAAGCATACCGACTACCAGGTTTTAAAAAACATTACACAATTACTTAAATTTGTTTAATCATAATCCAGGAAAGATCTCTCCATAGTTTTATGGACTTTTCTTTACTTATTGAAATTTGTCAACAGAGTCACTAATTACATTTATTTTTGTTGGAAAGAAATCTTCTGGAAGAAAATAAGGCTCACCTGATTGTGAAGAAGAAAAGAATTTATTTTCAATCTTGCAAGAAGGGGCGCACAACCAGAAAACATGGCTGGTGCCCCGAACAAAGAAAAATGACACAGTTTATACCCCTAAGCCTAGCACGCGAGCTCTTCCTCTGTTTCTCCATAGCCTGGATACTTCAGAAGTTACAGCCTATCTGAGAAGATTTAACTTTCCCACGCAAAAGTTTGTGATTTAATTGTGATTTAACCGCTTCCTCCATTACATTCTAACCATTTTAGTTTTTACCTGCTCCCCTTGGTCAAATAAGGAATGGAATTTAGTGCTGAATTGGTATTGACATAGCTCTTTCTTGGGCATCTTTTATTGCCTCTAGGACTGGCTTAAGCTGGTTTCCTTTGTTGCTGTTTAACCTGGAGTGGGAGACTGAGGCAGTAGGCTGCCAGGTTACAGTAATCAATATTTTCTTCTTTTATGTGAAAACTAAACTAATCTTTGTTTTTTACATTTTATGGCTGACAAAAGGTTTAAACTGGGAAATTACAGGGCAAACTGATTCTTAGTTCTTTAGCCTAGTAAGATAGGTTTAATCTGCCACACCTAGTCTTGCCTTTAAAACTCTTTGCAAAGAGGAGGCCCTTTCCCAATAGTTTCTATAATCAGATTTTTGTATGACTTTTTCATCCTGCTTAGTCTAATTTGGGCTCTAAGAATATTTATTCACATATATAACTGTATATTTAATTTTTAACAATTTGAATAGAGTTTTTTTTAAGAATTCTCACTTGTTAATTTGATACTATCATCCTGATACATGAAGGCATACACCAAGCAAACGGTAGACACAAATAGAGTTAGACACAGAAACACAACTCATTGATGTTACTTATAATTTGCATTATTTTATATATTGTTTAGCTTAATTTGGGTTTCAGAAATATATATTACTTTATAACTGCATATTTAACTTTGCCAATTTGAGCAAATAGGCAGACATGAATAGTTTGACACAAAAACATAACTTTAGTTTATGTTTTGTAAAACTTCTATTTTTTTTTACAATATAAGTGTGACTGCAAAACATTTCAAAGACTCCTGAAACTTTTCTTTTTTTTTTTTTTTAAGATTTTATTTTTATTTATTTATTTCCCCTCCCCTCCCCCGGTTGTCTGTTTTCTGTGTCTTTTTGCTGCGTCTTGTTTCTTGTTTCTTTGTCCGCTTCTGTTGTCGGCAGCGGCACGGGAAGTGTGGGCGGCGCCATTCCTGGGCAGGCTGCTCCCTCCTTCGCGCTGGGCGGCTCTCCTTATGGGTGCACTCCTTGCGCGTGGGGCTCCCCTACGCGGGGGACACCCTGCATGGCGCGGCACTCCTTGCGCACATCAGCACTGCGCATGGGCCAGCTCCACACGGGTCAAGGAGGCCCGGGGTTTGAACCGCGGACCTCCCATGTGGTAGACGGACGCCCTAACCACTGGGCCAAAGTCCGTTTCCCTGAAACTTTTCTTAATTTGCACTATGACTGTGCAGTTTTACACTATGACCATGCAGTTTTACACAAGAATTTTCCTTCTTAATTAATGGATTGTAACCAAAATGTTCTCAATGCTTTAGCACCATTTTTTGTTTCAGAACTTTATATTTTACTTTAAATTTAGCAGAATTTTGGATAAGCAACAAGATTAATTCTATGTATATTCACTGAGGCTATTTGAAGCCTCAGGGAGACAGACTGGTTTCTCTCATGAACTGCCGCTCTTAGGAACACTGATAGTCAAGGCAGGAGACTTCTCCCCAGTTTTTTCCCCAGTTTTTGGAAATAATAAAACTCCAGTGGTCGTTTAAACCCAAGGGCTAAGAATTCCACCAGGCAGCAATTTCGTTTATACTTGGATTCATGAGAGAAAGCAGGGTTACTAATACCAGTGGGACAAGAGCTGTTATGAAATAACCACAGCCAAAGGCAAGGGGTGAGGCTAGGCTTGAAGTAACCATAAACGAAGGTAAGGTTAGTTTAGAATTTACACTTAAATAACAGTTTCAGGCTAAATTCACCCAGCTATAATTTCAATTATTATCTTTCCACTGTTTTATAATATAAATGCATTTATAAATGATCTTAACTCAGTTAGTTTTTATTAATTTTTTTAACCTTAAGGTGAATTGGATACCTTTATTAATTAAGCTACAAGAATTTTATTAATAACAATTCTGTGAAGTCTTGCCTTTTCTTAGTAATGGAACAAATTCTCATCTGAAAGTTATGCATTTAATTCACCAGCAAGAGAGTATTGCCCTTTAAAGATTCATTTTAAACTACCTTTTTACCTTTTTACCATGAAGTCTTAGGCACCAGCAACTGACAAAAGCCAAACATGGATTTTAAAGTGGCATTTCATTCTTTTTTTTCCTTTTCCCTCTGTAGTTTCACAACCCTGAAGTTCCCAGCCAGACCACTGAAAAGGCTAGCAAGTGATTAGTGGTCTATTGTTTCAAGCCATAGCCTCCTTTCTTCAGACGATTTTACAGTTCTAAAGCATTCCAAAGTATTTCTACAGTCTTACAGAGAGAGATTTTGGCCTTGACACCCTAGGGAGGGAAATTTACTGCCTTTATTCTGATTCTGCTTTTCACCCCCTTCACTTCCCCCCCTTCCAGGCAGTTGGGTGCACAACAATCAAACAGGAATGCGGCTTATGAATAGAAGGTGTGGACTCACTGGAAAGGGGCAAACCGCTCCCCCCTTTCCAGCTTTCTGCCAAAATGGGCAGACAGAACCTACTAAAATTTGGCACCCCTCCTGGGGACCCAGCCACCCTGACTGGGGCAGCCCCAACAAACTTGGGTGCGTGGCGCAGACACAGAAGTCCTCCAAGCCCCGGCAAAGGGGCAGACCAGAGACAAGACAGCAGAGCATGCGCAAACATCTAGACTCTGCAAACATCCAGACTCCTGTTTTGCCCCATAATCACTTCACCCCTTTGCCAATGGCAAGGGAGGGTTTCCAGCTCAACTAAATTCTACTTTACATAAGGACACAACTCCAACACCAACATTGAGCTGACACAGACAGAAGCACAAAGGTCACTAATCTGACCCTCAAGTTTTTTATGTATGTTTTTCAGCACTGCTGCCCCCACAGCCATCACAAACCTTAGAACACTTAACATTTGGTATAAAGCTAATTCATTCACAATTCAGCACCGTAACAAAAGATTCCAGCTAGACCTTTTCCACTGTTTAACTTTACACCCAGACCAAGTTTCACTAGGAAAGCCGATCCATTTTCCTGTAACCAAGTTTTTTAATAAAATCCAGGACATTAGGACTCGAACCTATAAACAACCTTCCTATTAAAATCAAGACTTCACTCCCCAGTGGATATAAGACCAGTACCAGATTTTAACATGCAGTTAGACAAACCCAAAACACCAGGCTTTTTCCTGGTTTTTCTCCTTTTTCCAGACCTAGAGAGAACGGCTTCCCCCCAATTTTGGGGGGGTCTACTAGGGTTCTCTCGGGAGGTGATCAGCCTCCTCTTCCTAGCAATAAGAGCTAGGGCTTTCCAGACTGTGCTCGCCTGGGGAGTCTTACCTTCTTCCATGTCTGGAGTTCTTTTTCATTCCCAGAATCTTTCTCTTCAGACCTTCCATTGCCCTCGATTTTCGTCGGGAAGATGGAGCTCACATCTTTTCTGGATTAAATTTAATCCAGATTTGGGGCTCACCCAGATTTGGGGCTCACCCAAGTCCTCCCGGCTTCCTCGGGGATTTGGAAGGGGCAGCAAAATGCTACTGTCTCTGCCCTTCATTTGCAGTCCTGGGAGAGCCCCCAAAAATGTTATAGAATTTGAAAGAGGTTCAATTATTTGCGTATAGAGAGGCCGGGACTCAGGAATGATTTTGAGAAGGAAAAATGGTTTATTGACAGCCAGCCAGACTTGGGAGCTTCCTGTTACAAACCCGAGCCCCAAACAAGACTTTCGAGTTTCTTTCATACAAAGAGGAAAGGTTAAATGGTCCCTTTGTTTTAGTTCTCAATAGGCTTGAATTAGCATATCTATCTTCCACATCTTAGGTAAGCTTTTAGCATGGACTTCATATATTCTAGATAAGCATATTTGGTTTGCATTTCCCCTGAATACTTAAAGTTTATAGACCTTGCATTGTTAAACTGTTTCCTGGGACTGGAGTTCTTGTCATTGTTACCAAGGGGAGGACTGCAGCCTCTTACTGTCACACCCACAAGTCAGAGAGCTTAGGTGATCTCTGAAGAGACAAAGAGCCTCCCACCCATAGCCCACATCAATACGAGGGTCGACAGTGCTTTGCGGCTAACATCTTTATAGATGACGCTGGTTGTTATTTGGGGGTGTGCTTCTTGCAAACTCTGTCACCTTTATTATTCATTGGAGAAAATCACAAATGGGAAAAGGAATACAGTAAACCATATACCACGTGAATGGGTCAATTGAAGGTGTTAAATCTGTAGATTTGCCATTTCTCTCAATTTTCTTGTGCACTTCCTCTTGTTTTTTTTTTCCCCAAGGCCATTATTGTTTGAGAATATTCACTTTTTGTTTTAAAGGACATTCACGCTGCATGAGTGATGTTGAGAAACATGTGTCCTTCTTGCAGCGAAACCCATTTTAGAGACTTTGAACATATGCATTAGGCTTTAAACACAAACAGAATAAAATTCCAGAGGGTGTTGAAGGTATGATGGATTCTGGTTTATCTTAAAACTTCCATTTCTGAAATTGTCAAATAGAGGGAAAGGAGGCTACTGTTTCAACTCACATAGGGGTATATTTATTTTCTCCTGCTATGAGGGCAAGCAATAAAAATATTAAGAAACATAAAGGTTTGGACAAATAGGCCCACCTGTCTGCCTTGAAAAATTCCTAACTGCAACAGGATTTGCTGGTCCGGTGCTTCTCAATCATTTTTGTTGCAAGGCTCAAGAAAGAAATGATTTTTTATTTTATATAAGGTACTGGGAATTGAACCCGGGACCTCGTACATGGGAAGCAGGCACTCAACCACTGGGATACACCCGCTCCCCGGAAATGACATTTATGTGGCACAAATGTGTGTAATGTTGGGTGTTTGGAGGGTGTCTGCATGGAGCTTGGGAAAAACAAATAAGGGGAGGGAAAAAACCAAAGTTCTTGGGAAGGCTTTTTTTAACTTTATTTTTTAAAGAAGTTTTAGATTACAGAAATGTTACATCAAAATATAGGGGACTCCCATGTACTGCACTGCATTGCCCTCTCACATTTCCCCCATAAATAACATCTTATGTGAGTGCGGTACATCCATTAAAATTGATGAACAAATATTCAAGCAGTGCAACTAACTGTGGTTTATAGTTTACATTACAG
Source organism: Dasypus novemcinctus (assembly GCF_030445035.2). Classification (NCBI taxonomy): domain Eukaryota; kingdom Metazoa; phylum Chordata; class Mammalia; order Cingulata; family Dasypodidae; genus Dasypus; species Dasypus novemcinctus. Next base: position 80,130,694 of record NC_080691.1, on the reverse strand, counting down.
TTTACTTTGCACTGCACTGTTGTGGGAACTGGCTTCCCTGTTCCTTATTGTAAATGTTACACCTGTTCTATTGTAGATGTTGCAGTTGTTCCCTCTTATTGTAGATGATGTTGCAGTTCTGATCGCAAACAGCTGCTCCGTAGTTTCCAATAAAAAAGAGGTGAAAACTAGGGTTGAGACTCTCTGTTCCAGAAGCTGTGAGTCCCCTGGTCCCAGCTTTATCTCCTCTCTCATGTCTCTCTCTCTGTCCTTTATTTCTGTAAGTTCCGTGTTGCCTTCCCTTCGAGGCTACAGATTGCTGACTTAGCGCAGCAACTGGCACCCAACGTGGGGCTTGAAGGGAAGAAGGATCACCGCGAGCGACACTCAAGTTGGCGTAACAGCGCAGAGCCCCGGGTGGTTTGGAGAGGTTCAAAGTCCTCGAGGGTTTGCTTGTTTTCCCCAGGAGACAGAGAACGTCCTGTGTGGGTACCAGCTCGTCGGATAAAGCCAGACCATGAACGCCAAGAGCCAACAAAAGTCCTGTGAACCCAGAACCTCCGGTCATGTTGATGTAGGCTATGGGTGGGGGGGGAGGTTGTTCATATTTTCGTAGATAACCTGAGCGGTACGTGCCCTAAGCTGTGCGTTTGGAACAGTGAAAACTGCAGCCTTGCCCTTGGTAACCATGACAACAACTCCAGTCCTGGAAAAACAGTTTAGCAATGCAAACTCTATAAACTTTATATATTCAGGGAAAATGCAAACCAAATGTGCTAAAAGCTTATCTAGAATGGATGAAGTCCATGCTAAATGCTTACCTAGGATGTGGAAGATATATGCGAATTCAAGCTTATCGAGCACTGAAACAAAGGACCATTTGGCCCTTCCTCTGTATAAAAAGAACTCAAAAAGCTCGTTTGGGGCTCAGATTTCGAATAAGCAGCTCCAAGCCTGGGTGGTTGTAAATAAATCCTCTTTCCTTCCCAAAATTATTCCTGACTCCTGACCTTTCTATACTCAAATAATTAAACCTCTCTCGACTTCTACAACAATGTCGATGGAGAGACAGATGCTGGAAATGGCACGGTGGGGTCTCATTCTGAAGACTAGAATGGCTTTACATCCAAGTATCTAAACTACAGAACTTGTGCATCATAAAGCAAGTACGGCTTGGGGACAGAAAGAGATTAAGAAGGACATTGAGAGCAGGAAAACTGGAAAAGAATTGTTGAATTGGAAAAGGAAGTGTTGTAGAATTTGAGAGAGGTTCAATTATTTGCGTATAGAAAGGCCAGGACTCAGGAATGATTCTGAGAAGGAAAAATGATTTATTGACAGCCGGCCAGACTCAGGAGCTTTCTGTTGCAAACCTGAGCCCCTAACAAGATTTTCGAGTCCCTTTTATACAGAGAGGACAGGCCAAATGGTCCTTTTGTTTCAGTTCTCAATAGGCTTGAATTAGCATATATCTTTCACATCTTAGGTAAGCTTTTAGCATGGACTTCAAACATTCTAGATATGCTTTTAGCACATTTGGTTTGCATTTTCCCTGAATATTTAAAGTTTATAGACTTTGCATTGTTAAACTGTTTCCTGGGACTGGAGTTGTTGCCATGGTCACCAAGGGCAGGACTGCAGCCTCTTACCGTCTCACACCCACAAATAAGACAGCTTAGGTTATCTCCAAAGAGACAAAGAGCCTCCCACCCACAGCCCACATCATTTCCCCCTTATGCCAAAGTTTAACTTGCTAAGCTTTGGCATAATTATTGTTGGAGCTATGAAGTGGATGGCTGTTTGTTGTTTTGATTGATTACTTATCAATTTTCAGTGTAGCATCCAGGAGCCTGTTCCTAGAAGTTCAGAAGTTTTCACTCCAGACAGCAGAATCCTGGTGCAGGGGCCCCCTGCAGTCATCCCGGGGCCACCGGCGCCCACATAGATCTCCAGCCAGGCTCCAGATCCATCTATCAATCTTGTTTCACCCTTAAAGAGTTTATACCTTTAATCTTAAAGAGGTGCTGAAGGGAGATGATCTCTTTTCTGTAACTGCTTCCTGCTGGCCATGGGCTATGGTCATTGCCTAACAAGGTGTCAAACTCTATTTTATTTTAGCTGGAGGAAGATGGATCCGGCATTCTGTACGAAGCTTTATGAAGTTTTCATATGGTTAATAAGATGTTCACTCTGAAAGAAACAAACTTAATTAAAATTAAAAGAGGACATGGGATTACAGAGGTAGGCAGGGTTAGGTGCCTATAAAGATGGCACCCCTTTTTAAAAGCTGGTGGGAACAGTATATATATATATATTTCCCTAAGTTATTTATTTTTAGAGAGAAATTGTAATAGATACTTAGCTTTGTTTGAAGACACATTTCAAGCTGTTTAATGATTGCCACTCATGTGCTCTGTCAGATGCTCCTGGTGAACTGGCACCCTTTGGGCAATTGGTTTCATTCAGGATTAGTACATCAAGTTGGAAATTTTCTTAGTTTTTAGCTGTGGGAGTGATCAGAACTACAGAATAAAGGTTTTTTACATTTTGGTTTTAATTGTACAATTTCTAATAACTTTGACTGTTCAATAGGAGACTCATTATAAGCAAACAAGCCTCATTTTTGCTACGCAGTAGAGTACAGTAGCATAGTAAATTGACTGAGCCTGGCTGAGCCTGCCACCTTATTCTATAGACATGTTTATTAACTGTTTAGAAAATGAATTTACCAGGAATCTAACATGTCTAATATACTTTTGCACTTGATTCAAAATAGAAAAGATAACGCTATAATTATTAGGTATATATTTAGTACAGGATAAAAGTACAGCACTTTAATATTAATTAATGTATTACTTAATGCATAAGGATTCTGAGTTGCAATTAATAGTTTTAAGTTTCAGGTTTGTAATACTTTACATTTTATCTCTCCATGGGAGCAGGCCATAATGCCAATTGTGTTTAAGTTTTATTTACAGTATCCTGGTATCATGGCTCCACTTAGCATGTTCTTCACAATGAGCAAGTTGCAGCATCATTGATCCTAGAGAGAGTTTCCAGTATTCTACCAGCCTGGTGCATAGCGCTCTCTGGCACCATGGAACAGTGCCAGTCTGAAGGTGATATCCATTGTACACTTGACTGTACTGAGTCATCATTGGCTATTGCAGTAGCTTGAAACGGCAACATAGTTTCCATCGACCAGGAGCAGAGTCAGAGGCTGATACAGCAAATATTTCTAAATGAGGGGTCAGTGACCACCCTAGCCAATAACTCACATGGAGAGGCAACCTGTAATGTATTCAAGGCCTGGTTTGAATGCACAAAAGAGTTTGACAATGTTAATGTTTATTCCTTGTTTTTATATATATTTTTAACAATTTAATGCAACACATCATATATCAAATGACTGTTTACTTATACACTTTTACCATTAAGATAATAGTAGGTATTTTACTTAAGTTATAGAAGGAACAAACTATTTTTCATTGTTAATTTGAAAACAGAAGATTCCCAATAGAATCAAGATAACTTTTATTATTATTTACTTAAATATGCACCTTGCGGTGGCCTTCAGACAGGTTTTATTACCACGAAGTTATTCTTTGCAACCAATACTAATCCAAGTTTTTAGTGAACAATGACTTCTAGAACTAGAACTATTTAAACATTTTCAGTTTGGAAGACGTTTTACAAACTCTTTATAATTGACTACAACCACAGACAGTTTAGGTTAAGGTTATCTATGAAGAGACAAAGAGCCTCCCACCCATAGCCCACATCAGAAGCAATGAAGAAATTCTAGATTAATGGATTTGGAACTGCTTTTGTGTTTGTTCATTAAATGTCAATGTGTTGTCGTTGTTTCAGCATGTGTGAAAAAGAGAAAGAAAAATGAAGGAAGAAGGGAGAAAAAGGAAGAACAAAGAGAGAGGAAAAGGAAGAGAATGGGGAAAAGGGAGAAAGAAAAAAGGAAGAAAGAGGAAGAGAAAAGGAAGAAAGAGAAAGAGAAAAAGGAAGAAAGGGAGAGAAAAAGGAAGAAAGAAAAAGAAAAAGCAGAAAGAAAAAGGAAGAAAAGAGAAAAAGGAAGAAAGAAAGATTAAAATGAAAGACGTAAAAGTTAAGCGAATATTGAAAAAGGTAAGAAGTTTGTGGGCGTGCTAACTGAAATGTTATAAGGTGTATTTTTAAAATGGTTAGTGTTATAAAATCAGAAATGGGAGATATGCGGGACAGAACTAGCATGCATATAGCAAGTTGTAAAAGTATAGTGGTAGCATTCAGTGAGATAATGTATTTTGTAAAAGTAAAACAAGCCTGCATGAATACAAAAAGTGCAAAAACTGTGTGAAAGGTCAGCAGTGGACTTTCACAGCTCTTCAAGGCTGTCTGCCCTGACTGATGGCAATGAATCTGGCTGCGTAGACGAAACCTGTGGCAGTGACCCTGCTAAGAAACATCAGAGACAATGGTATCTTACGGCCCTAGAACAGGCAAACCATTGGGGCAAGCTGTAAGGTCCCTGCTGCTCAATCAAATTCTTAAATGTTTGGGTAAGACAAAACTATACTCTCTGCTGTAATTAATAAATACAATGTTTTCTCATGTTACTGGAGTTTGTAATGACTTAGCCTGTGAATTGGATGGGGCCAGCCCTAATATCAAGGACTGGCTTATATAGCCCTGTTGGTTGGGAATCTTAAGCCCATGAGAAATGAAAGTCTATTTATTAAATGTCTGTTAGTTGGAAGTCTTATTGTTTGTTGTTGCAGCTATACATTATGTGTGAAATGCTTGAATATGAATCAGACTTTAATAATGAAACACTGTGTCCTTAAGTGATTTGATGAACTGTAAGTGATAGATAAATGTACCTTGTTGAATGTATATGTAAATCCCTTGTTTTTAATTTGAACAATCCTGGGACTGAATATATTGACAGAAAAATTTAATGAGTATTGTTCAAACCTAAAAGTGAAAATAACATACAGGAAGCGTTTTTAATCAGTGAAATGTCATTTGTGTAGACTTTGCAAAAACAAAAAGGGGGAAATGTGGGAAACTGGCTTTCCTGTTCCTTATTGTAAATGTTCCTATTGTAGATGTTGCAGTTGTTCCCTCTTATTGTAGATGATGTTGCAGTTCTTTTTTTTTTTTTTAAGATTTATTTATTTAATTCCCCCCCCCCCCCATTGTCTGTTCTCTGTGTCTATTTTGCTGCATCTTGTTTCTTTGTCCGCTTCTGTTGTCGTCAGTGGCACGGGAAGTGTGTGCGGCACCATTCCTGGGCAGGCTGCACTCTCTTTCGCGCTGGGCGGCTCTCCTCACGGGCGCACTCTTTGTGCATGGGGCTCCCCTACTCCAGGGACACCCCTGGGTGGCACGGCACTCCTTGCACGCATCAGCACTGCGCATGGGCCAGCTGCACACGGGTCAAGGAGGCCCGGGGTTTGAACCGCGGACCTCCCATGTGGTAGACGGACGCCCTAGCCACTGGGCCAAGTCCGCCGCCGATGTTGCAGTTCTGATAGCAAAAAGCTGCTTTGTAGTTTCCAAAAAATACGAGATCCAGAAGCTGTGAGTCCCCTGGTCCCAGCTTTATCTCCTCTCTCAAGTCTCTCTCTCTGTCCTTTATTTCTGTAAATTCTGTGTCGCCTTCCCTTCGAGGCAACTAATTGCTGACTTAGCGCAGCACTGCACAATTTACAGGTTTTGAAGAAATGTATAACGGGCTTTATCTGTCATTGCAACATCATGCAGAACAATTCCAATGTCCCCAAAATGCCCCACGGTCACCTATTGTCCCTCCTCTCTCCCCCTCAGAGCCTCTGGGAACCACTACCTTTATACCAATGTTAAAATTTCTTCTGTTACTATGACAATAATAAATCTACTTTGGTCCGTGGTTTGGAGAAGACATTTAACATTGCATTTGTATGAATTTGCCTTATAAAATCTTCTCAATTTTTCTTTTTTCAATGAGAAACTTGAGTTTGCTTGTAGTTATTGTGTACAATTCTGGATTAAGACTTTCTGCTAGTGATCTCTTTGGTTTATTTTTATTGTTATGAAGAGTTTTAAATATTCTTATGATATTTTGCTTTTTTATTGAGATGTAACTTACGTACATCAAAGTGTATAACTCTTAATTTCTTACATACGTGTGGCTTTTTACATATGTGTGGACCTTCAGCAGCAGCAGCTTAGACCAAGTTACTGACTATATTCAGTTCCCCAGAGGACTCGCTTGTGCCCTTTTTCAGTTAATACTTTCCCCTATTATTACAACTTTGCTCACCGTATTTATTTTTCTTATTCTCAAACTTCACATCAATGGAATTACACAGCAATATTCTTTTATGTCTGACTTTGTGCAGTATTATGTCTGTGGGACCCATCCATACTGATATTGCCTTTTCCTTTTTTCTTACTGAGGAGTACTCTATCGTACGGATATACCTCTGCTTATCTATCTGCCTACTGATGCACATTCAGTTTTTTTCCAGTTTCTTCAAATTCTTAATAAGCACAATTGGCTCACATGCACACAAAAACTGCGTGCACAGACAAGTGACAAGAGATTTTTAAAAGTTTTTTTTTCCAAACCATTCAAAAATTACAACAGGTGAAATTATACTTGACAGACAACATGAAACTAAAAGCCGTATTTCACAAACCATTCAAGAATCATATCTGGGGAAGCGGATTTGGGTCAACTGATAGTTCATCCGCCTACCACGTGGGAGGTCCAGAGTTCAAACCTGACCTGTGTGGCGAGCTGGCCCACGCGCAGTGCTGATGCCCCCAAGGGGTGCCTGCATAGGGGAGCCCCACATGGAAGGAGTGCACCCCATAAGGAGAGCCGCCCCACGCAAGAAAAACGCAGCCTGCCCAGGAGTGGCGCCACACACACAGAGAGCTGACTCAGCAAGGTGACGCAACAAAAAGAGACACAGATTCCTGGTGCCACTGACAAGAATACCAGCAGACACAGATGAACACACAGTGAATAAACACAGAGAGCAGACAACTGGGGGGGAAGGGGAGAGAAATTTTTTTAAAAAGTGCCAGTCTATACCACTTGCCTGGAAAGGGGAAAGTAAACATTTTCTTCCCTGTTTTTGCTAAGGAAATCTAAGCAGTTACATGCCTTCAACAATTCAATTATTTACATTTCAGGTTTGGTATCTGTGTGTGTTATTATAAAAACATTTTTTTGAGGTACTGAGGCTGGGGATTGAATCTGGGACCTTGTAAGTGGGAAGCTGGTGCTCAACCACTGAGCCACATCAGCTTCCCTAAGTTTTTTATCATTTACTTATTTTATTTGTTTTTGTTTTTAAGGAGGCACTGGGAACCAAACCCAGGACCTCACACAGGGTAAGTAGGTTTGAGCCACATCCGCTCCCCTGGAAATACATTTTAAAACTCTTGAAAATGTAAGTACATTTTTAAAAAAGACTTATTTACTTATTTCTCCCCATCTCCTCATTGTTTGCACTTGCTGTGTCTGTTCATTGTGTGCTCATCTTCCTTTTAGGACACACCGGGAACTGAACCTGGGACCTCCCATGTGGGAGGGAGATGCCTAATCGTTTGTGTCACCTTCCTCCCTGTTCTCTCATTATGTTTTCCTCCTTGTGTCTCTTGTTGCATTATCTTGTTGCATCAGCTTGCTGCGCCAGCCCATCACGTCAGCTCACTATCTTGCTTGTCTTCTTAGGAGGCACAAGGAACCAAACCCTGGACTTCCCATGTGGTAGGTGGGAGCTCAATTGCTTGAGCCACATCTGCTTCCCTGTAAGTGCATTTGAGGTTTGTAATGAATATTACTGTACGTGGCGTTTTGGTGGGACTATCTGTGGGCATCTAGTAATTCCATTCTCCTTTATCTTGTTGACAATTTCAAATGCATCAAAGCAGTCATGCTACAGTGCATGTTTAAACAACTGGCTTTGGGTGGGTAGGGTGGGGCGGGGATTACACTGGTTTGCAGTGTTTGCCAATTCCCATGGTGTAAATGCTCCCACCATGGCTGATTTCAAGCTACTAGCGTGATGTTATTGAATGTGGAAGTGGTGAAAGATGCTTTCAATTGATCCTGGCCTGACAGGATGATACAAGCCAGCTCTAGCAAACTCTTGCTCCCAAGTTCTGTCATTTTTGGCATCACTGCTTACAGACATCAAAAAATGCCAGAGAGAATGTGATAGGATATCGTAACCTCATCTTTGTGGTTGTGAATCAAATCACGTTCCCCACAAAGACCTGTTCAAACCTACTCTCAGCTCATTGGACTCACCCAGGACAACTAACAAAAGGATGATGATGAACATCGCCCAGCCCAAGAAGCAGAGAGTATCTACAACTGCAAGCAAGGCAGTTCCATCTGTCTGCAGCTCTGGCAAACTAAGACATTTGGTAGCATGATGATTTGGAGACAAGTGAATTAACTGCTCACATGCCATGATCTCAATAGGGTACTGAAGAGGGTGCACTTGAAAGACATGGGACTCTCTTTTCTCCCAGAAAAATAACTAGAGGATGGGATGAAATGGGCTGGAAAAAAATCTTCTAGGGTTTAGGACACCAGGGGAAGGCTGGAGACTGCCCAGAAGAGAAAGGGACAAAGGAAAAGAATTGCAGTGGCAAAACTGTGAGTTAAAAGCCCTGGGTGCTACTGCCAGCACGCACCCCGCTCTACAGACACTTTTGAATTCCCAGACCTCTGGGCTGGCTATGGACAAAGGGGGCCTCAGGGAGCCCCTTCCCCAAGAAAGGGTAGAGAGAGGGACAGCCTAAGGCTGACTCAGCTTTTGACCCACAGATTTGTGGGTCACAGGGCTGTGTCCCACGAGCCCTTCCAGGCTGCGTTGCTGAGAACGCAGAGTGAAGTGGAATTATTTCTTACCAGGAAAAACGAGGGGGCTGCTAGCCAAGGCTAGAGAACTGTCTCTGAGAATGTTTATTTTTTTTAAGATTTATTTTTTATTTATTTCTCTCCCCTTCCCCCCCAGTTGTCTGCTCTCTGTGTCCATTCGCTGTGTGTTCTTCTGTGTCTGCTTGTATTCTTGTCAGCGGCACCAGGAATCTGTGTCTCTTTGTTACATCATCTTGTTGTGTCAGCTCTCCATGTGTGTGGCGCCACTCCTGTGCAGGCTGCACTTTTTTTGCTCTGGGCAGCCCTCCTTACAGGGTGCACTCCTTGTGCATGGGGCTCCCCTATGCGGGGGACACCCCTGCATGGCATGGCACTCATTGCGTGCATCAGCATTGCACTTGGGCCAGCTAACCACACAGGTCAGGAGGCCCTGGGTTTGAACCCTGGGCCTCCCATATGGTAGGTGGGTGCTCTATCCGTTGAGCCAAATCCGCTTCCCTGAGAAAGTTTAACTTACAAAGCTCTGCGCCTCCAGGCAGGATCCTCTATCACATTGATCTGGTCCCTGTTGCAGCAAACACACTCTGACCAGGCATTGAACTGAGAGGGCGTCCAAAGAGCGCCATCTGCTGGCAGAACAGGGAAGTGCAGGTAAGAAAATTAAGAATAAATAAAAGGATTTTTCCAACCTTTATAGCCTCCCTCCCCTAGACCCTAGGAAGCCATCTGCAACCCAATACTGGGTTCAGAGCCCAGTTTTGAGCAACTAACAGGGACAGTCCTAATGATATAATCCTAATGATCCAGGTGGAATGAATAATCAAGTAGCAGCACTAACACCCAACCTCCTGCCACTAAATCTCTATAAGAGAGAGAGAAATTGAACATCTAATTAAATTGCTAAACTAATCAGATGTCTAGACATCAGCGAAACATCACGAGTCATGCCAAGATAAGGGAAGACATGACCCAAGAAAAGAAATATACCAGGAAGCAGATTTGGCTCTACTGATAGAGCATCTGCCCACAATGCGGGAGGTCCAGGGTTCAAACCCAGGGCCTGCTGGCCCATGTGATGATCTGGCTAACGTGCAGTGCTGATGTGCACAAGGAGTGCCGTGCCGTGTAGGAGTGTGCCCCACGTAGGGGAGCTCCACGCGCAAGGAGTGTACCCTGCAAGGAGAGCCGCCCCGTGCAAAAAAAGTGCAGTCTGCCCAGGAATGGTGTCGCACACACAGAGAGCTGATGCAGCAAGATGATGCAACAAAAAAGAGATGCAGTTTCCCAGTGCCGCCGGATAATGCAAGTGGACACAGAAGAACACACAGCAAATGGACACAGAAAGCAGACAGGGGGAAGGGGAAAGGGGAAGGAGAAGGAGAGAGAAATAAATAAAATAAATCTTAAAAAAAACACATTAGAGGCATATAACTATGACTCAAAATGATAGAAGAAAGAATAAGTGATTCAGAAGACAGAACAGCTGAAACTGCAGAGAGAGAAGAACAGAGAGAAAAGAAAGGAAAAAATTGAGCAGTTGCTTAGGGAGTTACATCACAGCATGAGGTGAAAACATATGTCATGGGAGTTCCAGAAGGAGAGGAGAAGGGAAAAGGGGCATAAAGCGTATTTGAGGAAATAATGGCTGAAAATTTCCCAACTCTCATGAAAGAAATGAACTTACATGTCCAAGAAGCACAGAGTACCCCAATCAGAATAAATCCAAATAGACCTACTCCAAGACCTTTCCTACTCCAAATGTCAAATGTCAAAGATAAAGAGAAAATTCTGAGCAGCAAGAAAATTATGAGCAGCAAATTCACATACAAGAGACATCCAGTAAGACTTAGTGAGAATTTTCTCATCAGAAACCACGGAGGCAAGAAGACAGTGGTATGATACAGTTAGGATGCTGAAAGAGAAATACTGCCAGCCAAGATATCTTTATCCAGAATAAGTGACCTTCAAATATGAAGGTGAATATTAAATATTCACAAACAAAGAGAAACTAAGTGAGTTCATAATAAAGAAACCAACTTTGGGAAGCGGACTTGGCCCAGTGGTTAGGGCATCTGTCTACCACATGGGAGGTCCGTGGTTCAAACCCTGGGCCTCCTTGACCTGTGTGGAGCTGGCCCATGCACAGTGCTGATGCGCACAAGTAGTGCCCTACCATGCAGGGGTGTCCCCTGTGTAGGGGAGCCCCATGTGCAAGGAATGTGCCCCATAAGGAGAGCTGCCCAGTGAGAAAGAAAGTGCAGCCTGCCTAAGAATGGTGCTGCCCACATGGAGAGCTGACACAACAAGATGATGCAACAAAAAGAAACACAGATTGCCATGCTGCTGCTGACAACAACAGAAGCAGACAATGAAGAAGATGCAGCAAATAGACACAGAGAACAGACAACCAGGGCAGGGAAAATGGGAGAGAAATAAATAAATAGATAAAAATAAATCTTTAAAAAAAGAAAGAAAGAAAGAAAAGGTATGAGTTGCTTTAAAAAAAAAATGACCCAACTTTGTAGGAAATATTAAAGGAAGCCTTAAAACCTGAAAGAAAAAAAACAGGAGAGAGAGACTTGGTGGAGAATATAGAAGAAAGAATAGCAGAAAAGGTAACCAAAAGAGTAAAAAGACAAAAATAAGATATGACATATGAAAACCAAAGAATAAAATGGTGGAAGTAAATAATGCATTTACAGTAATATCATTGAATGTGAATGGATTAAACTCCCCAATCAAAAGATATAGGCTGACAGAGAGGATAAAAAAACATGAGCCATTCATATGCTGCCTACAAGAGACTCACCCTGGACCCAGGCATACAAATTGGCTGAAATTCAAAGGTTGGAAAAAGATACTCCACGCAAATAGTAACCAGAAAAGAGCAGGGGTAGCTATGCTAATATCAGATAAAAAAGATTTTAAATGCAAAAAAGTTATAAGCGATGCAGAAGGCATTTCTTCTAAAACGATTAAAAGGGATAATCTACCAGGAAGATATAACAGTTGTAAATATCTATGCACCTAACCAGGGTGCCCCAAATTACATGAGACAAACTCTGGCAAAAGTGAAGGGAGAAATAGACATCTCTACAATAATTGTTGGAGACTTCAACACTCCACTCACATCATTAGATAGAACAATAAGACAGAAGAGCAACAAGGAAAGAGAGAACTTGGATGATATGATAAATGAGTTAGACCTGATAGACATACGCAGAACGTTGCATCCAAACTCAGGAGGTTATACATTCTTCTTAAGTGCTCGTCGATCTTTCTTCAGGATAGACCAAACGCTAGGGCAAATTGCAGTTCTCAATAAATATAAAAAAACTGAAATTATAGAAAGCACCTTCTCAGATCATAATGGAATGAAAGCTGGAAATTAAGAATAGACAGGAAAGAGGTAAATTCTCAAATGTGTGAAGGCTAAGCAACACACTCCTACATAATCAATGGATCAAAGAAGAAATTGCAAATGAAATCAGTAAATATATTGAGACAAATGAAAACGCGAATACAATTTATCAAAACTTATGGGATACAGCAAAGGTAGTCTTGAGAGGGAAATTTATAGCCCTAAATGACCATATTAAAAAAGAAGAAAGAGGTAAACTCAAAAGATCTAACAGTACAACTAGAGAAAGTAGAAAAAGAACAGCAAACCAATCCCAAAGCAAGTAGAAGGAAAGGAATAATAAAGATTAGAGCAGAAATAAATGAAATTGAGAACAAAAACCAATAGAGAAAATTTTAAAAAACCCAAAAGCTGGTTCTTTGAGAAGAGCAATAAAATTGAGAAACCCCTAGCTAGACTAACAAAGGAAAAAAATACAAAAGAAGCCAATACAATCAGAAATGAAGGGGGGAAATTATGACTGACCCCACAGAAATAAAAAGTATCATAAAAGGATATTATGAGAAACTATGCCAACAAAGTGGACAAACTAGATTAAATGGACAAATTCCTAGAAACACATAAACAGCCTACACTGACACTACAAGAAATACAAGGGGACTTTTCAGGAGGGGGAGGCAAGATGGCGGCTGAGTGAACTTCCCGGTTACTAGCTCCTGGGGGGAATCGGCTGGGAGGCGTCGGAGACTCTTTGGGACCGGCTGTTTCGGGATTTTTCCTGGTCTGGAGGTGTCTGGACATCGATTTGGAGGGAAGGTAACAGAGAGGATCCATCTGTGAAATATACACGGAGATCCCAGCTACGTGTGGAGGACTCCCTCCTTGGGTAGGTGGAGCCGAGGCAGCTAGCACCGCGGCGGGTGGCGGGCGGGAGAGCCGAGCCGCGCTGTGCTGCGGCGGGCGGCGGGTGAAGGAGCCGAGCCCAGCCGAGCCTAGCTGCGCCGCGGCGGGCGGCGGGCGGGAGAGCCGAGCCGCGCTGCGCCGTGGCGGCGGGCGGTGGGCGGGGAAGCCGAGTCCGGCCGAGCCCGGCTGAGCCGCGTCGGGCGGGGGGGCCGGGCCCAGCTGAGCTCGGCCGAGCCCAGCCGCGCCGCGCCGGGCGGCGAGCGGGAGAGCTGAGCCGCGCTGCGCCGCGCCGGGCGGCGGGCGGGAAAGCCGAGCCCAGCCGAGCCCAACCGAGCCGCGGCGGGAGGGGAAGCTGAGCCCAGCCGAGCCGCGGCGGGCGGCAGGCGGGGGACCCGAGCCCAGCCGAGCCCAGCCGAGCCCAGCCGAACCGCGGCGGGCGGCGGGCGGGGGACCGGAGCCCAGCTGAGCCCAGCCGAGTCTGGCAGCGGGGTTTCTGTTCTTTGGTTTTTTTTTTTGTTGTTGTTGTTGTTGTTCTTGTTCTTGTTGTTCTTTTTTTTTCTTTTTTCAATCCTCTCTTTCTTGTCCCCAATATTCTTCTTATACTATTTTACCTTAACAATACAATAGGTCCTACAGGAAATACCTCACATTTGCTGGGTTTCCTCACCCTCCACTGCCTCATTTCTCTGTGAATAGATTTAGCCTATCTACACTATCCCCTTTCCCCTACAACTTGATATCCTCCACCATCTACTATCTCTCCTATATTCCATCTCCCTTTCTTTGATCCACAAAGTGTCTAACTCTTAATTTCTAATACCTTTGTTTAGTTTTCCATCTGGTATTCGTCCCTGAAACTATTACCTTTCTTTTCTCTTTCCCTCTCTCACGAAAACAATAGCCTCTTAGTACGTACCACATTCCTCCCATATTCAGTCATCTACCTCATTATAGGTACTTTCCTACTACTATAACTCTACACAATTTACATGATCTAACCTCCATCCTCCCAGAACTCATATTGTTGCTTTGTAAACCTATATCACCAATACTACTTCACACTTTTTCCTTCCTTACACAATTGACTTTCCCCAGCACTAATACTTTCCTTTAAAGTGAGCTTAACTAGCAATAAGAAATTGGAATAAGAAGAACAAAGTGACAAAGAGAAGATATAACACTTACGCAAAAACAACAGCTAATTAATCTCCAAGACTAGACAAAGAAGCTAAGGAACTGATTAAACCCGTCAAGAAAAAATGTTAACAAGACAGCAACAAAAATCTACAAACCAAACCAGCAATCAGGAAAACATGGCTGAATCCAATCAACAAACTGAAAATCAGGAAGGGGGGCAGGACTTCGCACAAGCAATGAAAGATCTCAGAACATTTATCACCGACAAATTTGATGAAGTAATGAAAGAGGTTAACAGCGTGAAGACAACACTTGGAGGAGAAATTGCAGACATGCGCAAAAAAATAACAGATATGATGGAAATGAACACCACAATTCAAGAAATCAAAAATACACTTGCAGCAAATATCAGCAGACTAGAAGAGGCAGAGCAGAGAATTAGTGATGTGGAAGACAGTGCATTGGAAATCAAACAGATAGTAGAAGTGGTCAATAAAAAGGTAGAAAAAATCCAGATAGGACTTAGGGACCTGAATGATAATGCAAAACGCTCAAACATACGTATTATAGGCATTCCAGAAGGAGAAGAGAAGGGAAAGGGGTCAGAAGGAGTGTTGCAGGAAATAATGAATGAAAACTTCCCAAATCTACTGAAAGAGACAGATGTACATATCCAAGAAGCACAGTGCACTCCACTGGTCATAAACCCCAACAGGCCCACCCCAAGACATATACTTGTCAAATTATCCAATGCTCAAGACAAAGAAAAAATTCTAAAAGCAGCAAGAGAAAAGAAAACCATCACATACAAGGGAAACTCCATAAGATTAAGTGCTGATTTCTCATCTGAAACCATGGAGGCAAGAAGGCAGTGGTATGATATAGTCAAGGTACTAAAGGAAAAAAATCTCCAACCAAGAATACTCTATCCAGCTAAACTAGCATTCAAAAATGATGGAGAGTTCAAAATATTCACAGATAAACAGAAACTTAAAGAGTATATCAACAAGAAACCTCCCCTTCAAGAAATTCTTAAGGGAATTCTGCAGGAAGAAAGGAAAAAACAGGACAGTCAGAGATGGAGGAGAGTGTAAAAGCAACAAGAAAGACAAAAATAGAAGGGGAAACTAAAATAATACAAACAAAATATAACAAACACAAATCCAACCAAAATATGGCTACCATAAATAACTCTCTAAATGTAATAACACTGAATGTCAACGGATTAAACTCACCTATCAAAAGATTCAGACTGGGACACTGGATAAGGAAATACGACCCATCTATATGCTGCCTACAAGAGACACGTCTTAGACCCAGAGACTCATGGAGGTTGAAAGTGAATGGCTGGAAAACAATCATACAAGCAAACAACAACCAAAAAAAGGCAGGAGTAGCTATATTAATATCAGACAAAATAGACTTTAAATGCGAAACAATTGTGAGAGACAAAGAAGGATACTATATTTTAGTGAAAGGGACAATTTGTCAAGAAGATCGAACAATCATAAATATTTATGCTCCTAACAAGGGCGCCTCTAAATATGTGAGGCAAACGCTGGAAAAACTAAGTGAAAGAATAGATGCATCTACAATTATAGTGGGGGATTTTAATACACCACTATCAACTCTGGACAGAACATCTCAAAAGAGAATCACTAAAGAAACAAAACATTTGAACAGTATATTAGAAGAGCTGGATCTAATAGACATATATAGATCATTACACCCAAACACAGCAGGATATACATTTTTCTCAAGCGCACATGGAACATTCTCCAAGATTGACCATATGCTAGGCCACAAAGAAAGGCTTAATGAATTCAGAAAGATCGAAATCATACAAAACAATATCTCTGACCACAGTGGAGTCAAGCTGGAAATTTGCAAGGGACAGAGACCCAGACTTCACACGACAATTTGGAAATTAAACAGCACACTCTTAGAAAAACAGTGGGTCAAAGAGGAAATCTCAAAAGAAATCAATGACTACCTTGAAACAAATGATAATGATAACACAACATACCAAAATTTATGGGATGCAGCAAAAGCGGTACTGAGAGGGAAATTTATAGCCATAAATTCATATATCAAAAAAGAAGAAAGAGCAGAAATTGAAGAACTAACTGCACATTTGAAGGAATTAGAAAAACAACAACAAAGTAACCCAACAGGAAGAAGAAGGAAGGAAATAACAAAGATAAGAGCAGAACTAAATGAAATAGAAAATAAGAAAGCACTTGAAAAAATAAACAAGACCAAGAGCTGGTTTTTTGAGAAGATCAACAAAATTGACAAACCTTTAGCGAGACTAACAAAGAAAAAAAGAGAAAAGATGCAAATACACAAAATAAGAAATGAGAAAGGTGATATCACCACTGACCCCACAGAAATAAAGACTATCATAAGAGGATACTTTGAAAAACTATATTCCAACAAAAATGACAATTTAGAGGAAATGGACAAATTCCTAGAAATACATAAGCAGCCCATACTGACGAAAGAAGAAATTGATGATCTTAACAAACCAATCACAAGCAAAGAGATAGAATCAGTCATTAAAAATCTCCCAACTAAGAAGAGCCCAGGGCCAGACGGCTTCACAGGTGAATTCTACAAAACATTCCGGAAAGAACTAACACCAATCCTGTTGAAACTATTCCAAAAAATCGAAACAGAAGGAACACTGCCTAATTCCTTCTATGATGCCAACATTACCCTAGTACCAAAGCCAAACAAAGACACCACAAGAAAGGAAAATTACAGACCAATTTCTCTAATGAACCTAGACGCAAAAATACTTAACAAAATACTTGCTAATCGTATTCAACAACACATTAAACGAATTATACACCATGACCAAGTGGGATTTATCCCAGGTATGCAAGGATGGTTCAACATAAGAAAATCAATCAATGTTATACACCATATAAACAGATTGAGAGAAAAAAACCACATGATTATATCTATAGATGCAGAAAAGGCATTTGACAAAATACAGCACCCCTTCCTGATAAAAACACTCCAAAAGATCGGAATACAAGGAAACTTTTTGAACATGATAAAGAGTATATATGAAAAACCTAAAGCCAACATTGTTTACAATGGCGAAATCCTGAAATCCTTCCCTCTAAAATCAGGAACAAGACAAGGATGCCCATTGTCTCCGCTCCTATTTAACATTGTCTTGGAAGTACTGGCTCGAGCACTGAGACAAGAACCAGATATAAAAGGCATTCAAATTGGAAGGGAAGAAGTCAAAATTTCATTATTTGCAGATGACATGATCCTATATATAGAAAACCCTGAGAGATCTTCAACAAAGCTCCTAGAACTCATAAATGAGTTTAGCAAAGTCGCAGGTTATAAGATCAATGCGCAAAAATCAGTAGCATTTCTATACACCAATAATGAGCAAGATCAGGAGGAAATCAAGAAACAAATACCATTCACAATAGTAAATAAAAAAATCAAATACTTAGGAATAAATTTAACTAAAGAGGTAAAAAACTTATACATCGAGAACTATACAAGATTGTTCAAGGAAATCAAAGAAGACCTAAATAAATGGAAGAATATTCCCTGTTCATGGATAGGAAGACTGAATATTATTAAGATGTCTATCCTACCAAAACTGATCTACACATTCAATGCAATCCCAATAAAAATCAACACAGCCTTCTTTAAAGAACTAGAATATAAAACAGCTAATATTACACCAAAAACATATAGGGGACGACAGACTAATAATGAAAACCATAAGACAAAACATAGGATAACTAAAAAATTTAGAAAACTGTACAACCTAAAGTATGGACCACATAGTAAGCACAAATGTTACCTTGTTTGAAAACTATAGTTTCAGAATCTGTACATCAGTTTCAGGAAATATGATATGAATAAGTTAAAAGATTATTGCTGTGGAAGGGAAAAGGTTTTATGGTGGATCTGGGGAAATACTGTATATTGTATATATGAATTTTGGTGATCTAAGACTCTTCTGAAGCTGACATTATGTTAGGATTCACTTTACGGGAAGTTTTGGATCACAGAGTTGTTCAACAATGGCAGCGGAGGAATACTGATATGGGATGTTATTGACAGGATATATATGGTTGACAGGGAGTTATACAGGGCATATGCCCAGGGTATATGGTAATGCCTATATATACTCATAGTGGAAACAATTAAAAACAACAGCTGGGGGGGTACTGGGCTCCTGGCTGGGGGGGTCACTGCTGTGGGCCCTGGGGGAGCAGCGGCAATCCTCCAGGTGCAATGGCAAGAACCAGGAAGGAAGGAGGGCCCAACAGTGGGCTCTTGATACTAATGGCTACACTGCACCTGCAATAAGAACAAGGCCTAGAGTAGCATTGTGCCTGGGGGTTTCCTCCTGACAGCCTTCATGTTACTCAAATATGGCCACTCTCACAGCCAAACTCAGCGTGTAGATGTGATGCATTCCCCCCAGCGTGGGACACGACACCCGGGGATGAGCCTCCCTGGCACCGAGGGATCACTACCACATACCAGCTGAAGAAGCAACTAGAAAATGACCTTGAATTAAAGATTCAATGCGGAACAGCAGAATATACCTGTCTACATATAATAACATGACTTCGGGAAGCGGTTTGACCTAATGTAAGGGGGAAATGGAAAGGAGAAATGAGATTATAAGGCTGTGAGTCTCTAAAAAAGAGTCTGGAGGTTGTCAGAAGGAATACCCCTATGTACAACTGAACAGAGTCTAAGAGATAAGGTAGATACAACCCCAGGTATTGGTTCTTTTGAGGGATAAAGAGACCCACGGGTTCTATGGTCATGGCAGAAGAGGTTCACTGCCATGACAGATGGCCCTTCTTTGGAGCTGGTGTTTCTGCGTGATGGAAATGGACTCAGAGGGGATCTCTTTTCACAAGACTTGCATGCTACTTTATTGGAATTGTAGTTGGTGCTGAGTTTAAGATATATGTAGGGGATTTGAATCTCTGGACTGATAATATGACACCCAGGCCCAGAGCCTCAACAGACTTCAGCTCCTACACTTTGACTTATTGGACTTACTCCACTCAGCTAACATGGAGTTGAAGAAGGTCAACCACCACAACATGGAGCCTAGAGTGTCTACAACTAGAAGCGGGAAGAGTGCATCCAGTACCCATGAGGAATCTAAGCCCTCACTTGACATAGGTGTGCAATGGACACAACCAATCCAATGTCCACAGAGAAAATGTGGAATGGGTGTGGGAACGGTAGCCATGGGGGCTGCTGGGTGTGGGGAACGGGAGGAAGAGATGAGATGTGGAGGCGTTTTCGGGACGTGGAGTTGTCCTGGATAGTGCTTCACGGACAATTACGGGACACTGTAGATCCCCCCAGGGCCCACTGGATGGAACGTGAGAGAGTCTGGGCTATGATGTGGACCATTGACTATGGGGTGCAGTGATGCTCAGAGATGAACTTACCAGGTGCAATGGATGTATCACGATGATGGGAGAGAGTGTTGCTGTGGGGGGAGTGGGGGGCGGGGGCGGTGGGGTTGAATGGGACCTCATATATATTTTTTTAATGTAATTAAAAATAATAATAATAAATAAATATTAAAAAAATACAAGAACTTAACAAATCAATCACATTTAAAGAGATTCAATCAGTTATCAAAAATCTCCCAAGAAAAAAATTTCAGACACAAATGGCTTCACGTGTGAATTCTACCAAAGCATTTCCAAAAGAATTAACAGCAATCCTGTTTAAACTCTTCCAAAAAAATTGAAGAGGAAGGAAAATTACCCAACACATTTTATGAAGCCAACCTCACCCTAATACTAAAGCCAGATAAAGACACTACAAGAAAAGAAAATGACAGACCAATCTCTCTAAGGAACTTAGTTACAAAAGTTCTCAACAAAATACTTGCAAATTGAATCCAACAGCATATCCAAAGATTTGTGCGTCATGACCAAGTGGGATTTATTCCTGGTATGCAAGGCTTTTTCAACATAAGAAAATCAATCATCATAATACACCACATTAACAAATTGAAGGCAAAAAAGCACATGATCATCTCAATTAACTCAGAAAAGGCACTCAACAAAATCCAGCATCCTTCCTTGATAAAAGCACTGCAGAAGGTAGGAATAGAAGGAAAATTCCTCAATATAATAAAAGGCATATATGAAAAACACACAGCCAAGATCATACTCAATGGGGAACAGTTGAAATCTTTCCCTCTAAGATCAGAACAAGACAAGGATGTCCACCATCTCCGTTGTTATTCAACATTGTGATAGAAGTTTTAGCTAGAGCAATTAGACAAGAAAAAAATTTTAAAGGCTTCCAAAGAGGAAAAGAAGAAGTAAAACTCTCACCAGTTACAAATGACATGACCCTATATTTAGAAAATTCTGAAAGATCTACAATAAAGCTTTTCTAAAAAAGATTTATTTATTTATTTCCCTCCCCTTCCCCCCCCCCAGTTGTCTGCTCTCTGTGTCCATTTGCTGTGTGTTCTTCTGTGACTGCTTCTATCCTTATCAGCGGCACGGGAATCTGTGTTTCTTTTTGTTGTGTCATCTTGTTGTGTCAGCTCTCCGTGTGTGCAGCGCCATTCCTGGACAGACTGCACTTTCTTTCATGCTGGGCGGCTCTCCTTATGGGGCTCACTCCTTCTGCATGGGGCTCCCCTATGCAGGGGACACCCCCGTGTGGCAGTGTGTGCAACAGGACTGCCCATGGGCCAGCTCCACATGGGTCAAGGAGGCCTGGGGTTTGAACCACGGACCTCCTATGTGGTAGGCGGATGCCCGATCCATTGGGCCAAGTCTGCTTCCCTACAACAAATCTTCTTGAGCTAATAAATGAGTACAGCAAAAAAGCAGGATACAAGATCAACATGCAAAAATCAGTAGTATTGAACAATCTGAGGAGGAAATCAGGGAGAAAATTCCATTTACAATAGCAACAAAAAGACTCAAATACCTAGGAATCAATTTAACCATTTGGTACATTTTTTATGCTGACAGCTATCTCAAGCCAGGTGCTAAATTTTCATCAGAAATACTTGATATGTATTTGGATTTCATCAGATTTACATTTGGAAAGCAGATTCATGCCCCCAGGCTTCTCCAAATAGCTTAGACTTCTTGCTATATGGTAGCCGGGTTCCAAGAGGGCGTGTTCCAAAAGTGAAAGTAGAAGTTGCAGTTCTTTAAAGCTCTGTCTTGAAAGTCACCCTGGCCACTTTTTTTTTTTTTTTAATTTATTTTAGGGAAGAGGATATGACTCAAGTGATAGGGCTTCCGCCTACCATATGGGAGGACCTGGGTTCCATCCCTGGGGCCTCCTGGTGAAAAAGAAAAAGAGAAAGCGTGCCTGCACAGCAAACCAGTGCCTACGTGGCAAGCCAGTGCCTACGTGGCAAGCCAGTGCCTACGTGGCAAGCCAAGTGCCAGCGTGGTGAGCGTGTGCCTGTGTGAGTGCCCACGTGGCGAGCCGAGTGCCCATGTGGTGAGCCAGTGCCCACACAGCAAGATGATGATGCAACAGAAGAGAGACGAAGGGGAGAGTCAAGGTGAAGCGCAGCAGAGACCAGGAACTGAGGTGGCGCAATCCACACGGAGCCTCTCTCCCCATCAGAGGTCCCCAGGATCGAATCCTGGTGAATACTAGAGGAGAAAAATGAGAAGAGAAGACAAAAAGAGAAATAGATACAGATGATCACACACCAAATGGACACAGACAGCAAAAATAGCAGTGTGTGGGAAACGGATGTGGCTCAACCAATTGGGCTCCCGTCTACCATATGGGAGGTCCCGGGTTCGATGCCCACGGCCTCCTGGTGAAGGCGAGCTGACCCACAGGGCGAGCTGGCCCACGCGGGAATGTCGCTCTGCACAGGAGTCCCGCCCTGCATGGGAACGCCACCCGGTGAGCGAAAGCCACCCCGCGCAGGAGTGCCAGCCGATGTGGAGAGCTGGCACAGCAAGATGATGCAACAAGAGACACAGAGGAGAGAAAATAAGAAGATGCAGCAGAACAGGGAGCTGAGGTGGTGCAAGAGAGTAATCACCTCTCTCCCACTCCAGAAGGTCCCAGGATCGGTTCCCAGAGCTGCCTAATGAGAAGACAACAGACACAGAAGAACACACAGCAAATGGACACAGAGAGCAGACAACGGGGGGAACGGGGTGGGGGGGAGAAATAAATAAAATAAATCTTAAAAGAAATAGCAGGGTGGGGGGAAGGCGAGGGTGGGAAGGGGAAAGATTAATTAATTAATTTCTTTATTTATCCCCCTCCCTCATTTGAGGTCACTGTCTGCTACGGCACCAGGAACCAAACCCAGGACCTCCCATGTGAAAAGAGGCACCTAATCACCTGAGCCACCTCGGCTCCCTGGTCTGCGTGTCTCTCATCTTTCCTCTTTGCATCTCTTTTGTTGCATCATCTTGCTGTGTCAGCTCACCGCGCCTGCCCACCCTGCCAGCTCGCCTTCTCCAGGAGGCACCGGGAAGCAAACCCGGGGCCTACTGTTTGGTAGGCGGGAGCTCAATCGCTTGAGCCACATCTGCTTCCCACCCTGACCACTTTCTATTGGTCAAGCTCTGACAATTGGTTTAACCGAACATTGGGAAGACATGAGGATGTTTGTGCGAAACCATGAAATCCTGATTTAACATAATGGAAAGTCAGGTGATTAATGCCTCAATGCCAGAGGACATAGTGAAAGTGCTGGTGGTAGTTGGAGGTGAATAGAGGATGGAGGTGAGGGTTGCGGGGGAGAGCACGGGGCTGCTCTTTTACCAGATACCTGTCCCATCTGTCTGATGCTCAAACAGTAAGAATGGCAACAAAACAATTGTATCTATTACTTCAATAAAATAACTTTTTTACTTACAAAGTCAGCAGACTCATGTTAGGGTCCTCCATCTTATTTCTTTTTTATGAGAGAAGTTGTGGGTGTACAGAAAAATCACGCTTAAAATATAGACAACTTAAAATATCGACAACTCGTATTAGTGTGGCACACTTGTTACAATTCACGAAAGAGGGAAGCAGATGTGGTTCAACTGATAGAGCGTCTGCCTACCTTATAGGAGGTCCAGAGTTCGAACTCAGGGCCTCCTGGCCCGTGTGGTGAGCTGGCCCACGCGCAGAGCTGCCGCATGCAAGGAGTGCCGTGCCACGCAGGGGTGTCCCCTGCGTAGGTGAGCCCCACGCGCAAGGAGAGCCACCCCACGTGGAAAAAGCGCAGCCTGCCCAGGAGTAACCCCATACACACGGAGAGCTGACACAGCAAGATGATGCAACAAAAAGAGACACAGATTCCCGGCACCACCAAGAATGCAAGCAGACACAGAAGAACACACAGCGAATGGACACAGAGAGCAGACAACTGGGGCGGGGGGGGGGGGGGGGGGGGCAGAAATAAATAAAATAAACCTTTAAAAAAAAAACCACAATTCACGAAAGAGCACATGTATAATTGTGCTATTAACTATTGTCCATCGTTTGTAATATCATTCTCTGTGTTGTGCAGTCCCATGTTTTTTGTTAAATTTTTATTGTAGTAACATATACGCAGCCTGAAACTTCTCCTTTTTTCTCTTTTTACCACATTCACATATAGAATTCAGTGCTGTTAATTTCCATCACAATGCTGTGCTATCTTCCGTTTCCAAAACTTTACAATCAACCCAAATAGAACCTCTGTACAATTTAAGCCTTAACTCCCCATTCCCTGGTAACCTGTAATCTCCATTCTGACTCTGTGAATTTATTCTAATGATTTCCTATCAGCGAGATGATACAATAGTTGTATTTTTGTGTCTGGCTCATTTCATTCGATGTCATGTCTTGAGGTCTGCGTCACATTACAGCTATCAGTGCCAAATTCTCCCCTGCCCTGTGGGCGGAGCTCCCACCAGGGGAAGCAGTGAGAAAATGCTTAAGACGTTTCTCTGGAAAATGAAATCGCCCTGGCTTATCTATAGCAAGAGTCAGCGAATCTGGCCCATGGCTGGTACTTGCAGGTAAATTTTTATTGGCACCCACCCAGCCAAGTCCATGAATTTACATAATGTCTTTAATTGCTTTTGTGTTATCAGGAAGAGTTGACTTGTCCCAGCAGAGCTTGTATGACCTGCTGAGCCGAAAATGTGGATTACCTGGCTCTTCAGAGAAGAAGCGTGTGGACCCCTAGTCTACAGCCTGGAGATGAGCCCCGGTCTTGATCAAACGCAAACCTGCCGGGAGCGGATGTGGCTTGAGAGGTTGAGCGCCTGCTTCCCGCATGGGAGGTTCTGGGTTCGGTTCCTGGTGCCTCCTAAAAAAACAAACAAAAAACCAAACAACAAGCAAATGAAAAAACCAACTCAAGGGAGCCGACGTGGCTCAGTGGTTGAGCTCTGGCTTCCCACATACGAGGTCCCGGGTTCAATCCCTGGCCCTGCTACCTAGAGAAAAAAACAACGAGCCTGCAAGCATTGAGCAGACAGCCCCAGGGCCTTTGCACGGGCTATTCTCTGGAACATTCGTCCCCACGTTGCCCCTTGCCTCTCTCCCTCACCTCCTCCAGGTCTCGGCTCAGATTTCATCATCTCGATGAAGCCTAACACAACCACTCTGCTTCAGACCACAAGCCGCCTGCCCCCACACGCGCGCATCCCCTTATCCAGACCGTTCATTTTCCATAGCGCCTCCGCCTTCCGACATCCTCTACCCTCGACGCTGGTTGAGTTTACTGTCTATCGTCTGCCTTGCTCCTAGATGACGAGCTCCTCGCTCTGGGCAGTCTTCGGTCTGCTCACGGATGCCTCCCAGGCGGCTCCCCCAACGTCTGACTGATCTCAATAAATTGTTTTCAGATGAATGGATATTTCTGGGGGAAGGGGTGTGACACAGCCGGCCGCCAGGAGGGGGCGGTAGCGAGGTGCCTCCGACCAGCTCGGCTTGCAGAGCGACACCGCAAGCTGCGGATGCAATTTCCAATTTTCTTGTAGCCGCGTTTTAAAAAAAAAGAAACAGGTGAGATTCATTTTTAAAACATCCCTCATTTCACCCAATATATCCAAAACCTGATCATTTTAATACCTAACCCGATACCCAGCACTGTGGGTGAGATATTTGGGATTATACTTTTTTTGTACCCAGGCTTCAAATTTCTGGGTTTCCTGCTAACCCGGTCTCCTCTCACTTCGGGCGCTGACGTTTCATCAGAAACACTTCATCCGTATTTAGATTTCATAACATCTGCCGTGGAGAAAGGAGGTGCACAATATCCAAGTTGTTCCAAATGTCCTCGAAAGTTTTCCAAGAACCAAATCGGGTGTCAGGCTTTTGTATTTAAACATAAGATAATTAAAGTGAAATGAAATGAAAAATGCAACTCCCTCGACGCACTGGTCGTGTTTCAGGTATTTTTAAATGGTTAACTTTTTTTCCAGAGGTAGGTTTGGAAAATATCATCAATGAGTTTGCTTTTTTTTTCAGTGCCAGAAACGTATATTTATATTAAATTCTGGTTGGTGTATAAATAAAATATTTTACACTTAAAATAATTTCATGAGTTTTAGTACACCTACTTTCCAGTGTCTCAGGTTTTTTTCAGTGCCTTTGATGTTCTGGAAGAAAATAACCATTTAAAAAAGACTTAAGGGAGGGACCCTTATTTTGCCTTTTGCTTCAGGATTCGAAGATGGCTTGGCACCGTCAATTCCCACCTATAGTTAAAATTTCGATATTTTGTTGGCATTAACTTTGGTCTTTGAAAATACTGCATTAAAATAGTATTCATTTGGATCACTATGGTTTGGTTTTTGTTTTTTTTTTAGCATCCTTTTAAGTTTTGCCTGTGATTGCCTCCCCCTCCTCTTGGCTCTGAAGACGCGGAGGACTTTGAGAAGCTTCTGGAAAGCAGGTACCCACTTTCCAGCCTTCATTCTCCCTACAAAAATGCCCAGCAATGAGAGAGAGCAAAATATCTGTTCTGTGGTTAAGAGGATGTTTATTATGGCCAGAGGTAGCATCAGCTGAGGTCTGCGGGAGCGCTTGAGAAATATTTTGTGAATTAGAGCACGCATCTAAGATTATATGTAATAATACCTTCTACCCCCCAGCCTGAGAAATGGCATATTTCCAGTGCTTTGGAAGCTGTCCCTGGGCCCTTCCCCAACTGCATTTCCTTCCCCCCACCACAGAGCTAACCACTATCCTGAATAATATATTAAACAATCCCTTGCTTTTCTGTAAAGTTGTACTTTTACCAAATATGTGTGTGTATAAAATGTACACCTGCCATTTTATTGTGAGCATTTTCAAATGTACAGAAAGGTTGAAAGAATTGCACGATAAGCATCATGGACTCACTATCTAGGGTACACAACGAACATTGCACTGTCATTGTTTTATCACATGTCCATCTCTCTAACCATCCACCAATCTGTGTTCTTTTAGAACAATTTTATTTTTTTTCTCCCTTCCATCCGAGATGACTCCCTCATCTGTCTGCTCGCTGTCTCTGTTCATTGTGTCTGCTCATCATTTCTGCTCGTGGTGCCTGTTCGTTGTTTGCTCTTTAGGAGGCACCAGGAACCAAACCCGAGACCTCCCACGTGGGAGGCCGGTGCACAACCACTTGAGCCACATCTGCTCCCTGCTCATTGTGTCTACTTGTCTTCTTTAGGAGGCCCTGGGAACCGAACCCAGGACCTCCCGTGTAGGAGGCGGGTGCCCACATCTGCTCCCTAGAATAATTTTAGATTTTCAGAGAAGATGCAAAGAAACCACTGAGACTTCCTGTCTACCCTGCGGCCAGCTTCCCTTAATCTTAGGGTCTCCAGGTCACTGTGGCTCATTTGTCAAAACTAAGAAGCCAGCACTGGTGCATTACGATGAACTGGACTCTCGACTTTATTTGTAAATTTCATCAGTTTTCCCACTAATGCCCTTTTTCTGTCCCAGGAGCCCATCGCTGCATTTGGTTACCGCGTTCCCTTAGACCCCTGTGACCTGTGGCAGTTTCTCAGTCTTCCCTTGTTTGTTTTCATGACCTTGACGATTTTGGGGAGCAAGGCTCGGGATTTTGTAGCAAAGCCCTTGATTTGGTTTTTTGCCTGGTGTTTTCCTCATGGTAAGACTGGAGGTATGGGCTTTGGGGACGTCCACAGAGGTGAAGTGACTTTCTCATCACATCCTATCCGGGGATACGTGAAAGTATCATGACGTGTCTGGTGATGCAAACCCTGATTAGTTGGTGAAGGTGGCGGCTGCCAGAATTCTACTCTGCAAACTTATTATTTGTCCCTTGCACTACTCTATTAGTTCAAAGCAAGTCATTAGGTTTGGACTCCCATCCCTGGAGGAAGATTTATGCTCCAGCTCCTGGAGTATGAACTATCTGTGTATTTGGAATTCTTCTGTAAGAAAGATTCAAGTTATTTTTTGATGCAATTCAAAATAAGTTGCAGTCATTTGTACAAATCACCTTCAGCCTGCGTATCCTTAATCAGAGCTCAGTATCCCCTTATGGTGTCTTTTTTTTTTTTTTTTAGGTCAAATTTTACATATAGCGAAATGTACAGATTGCAAGTGGGTCGTTCTGTGAATTTGGACAAATGTCTGCATCTATGTAACCCAAATAACTATCGAGGTACAGCTCATTTTTCTCACCCCAGAATGTTCCCTCAGTTTCATCTGTCTTTCAACTTTATAAAAATGGAATCACGCTATATATATTGTGCGTGTGTGTATATGTGAGATTTCCTTCTTTCTCTCAAAATTATGTTTTAGAGATTCCTCCATGTTGATGTACTAAGCTGTAATTCATTCTTTTTCACTGCTGCATACTATTCCACTGCAGTAATATTTCCAGTGGTTTGCTCTTCTGAAATAGAAAGCAATGAAAATTTATGTTCGTACCTGCTGGAACACAAGGTTTCTCCAGGATGTGAAATTGCTGGGCATTTACTAGAAAGTTCTGAAGTTCTACCATTTGACATTCCCACTGGCAGTGGATAGAAGTCTGTGGCTCTCCATCGTAGCCAGCAGCTCGAATCATCCCACTTTTACATATTCTCCCATCTAGGGGCATAACATATTCCTTCTGGTGGTTGTAATTTTCTGTAAATTCTCTTTACATATGTGATCTTGTATAATGAACAAGGCAGATCTTAGACAGTCTTATCCATTTGGGATAAAATCAGAATCATTTGATCTTGTTTCTAACACAAAAGAGACTGTGCCAGTGGATGTCCCACACAGGGACTAGGGAAATTGTCAAGGAAAGATTCTGGAAAGGGACTCAGGGAAGGGGAGAGATGAGGAAAACTGGCCTGTTTCCATGTATCCATAGACAAAAGACAGTCAAAGTTGTTAGCAGATTCCTTGAGAGTTTGTTAGTCTCCCTCATGCTGTATGTTTGTGTTTTTCATGTGTTTCCTATAGCAACCAGAAAGGGTGTGTATCTTTATTTCAGAGAAAGGTGAGAGGACAAGAGAGGATTTTGCATGACTGGTGGAGGACGAAGTTGACGTGAGTTCAGGCAGCCGGAAAAGCTGTTTGTCAGCAGGCACAGGTGGGGCTGCTGCAAGATGAACTAATGGGGCGCATGGAGACATCGAGCTATTTCAAGAACCTGTGGAGACCCCCAATCTTCCGTGGGACCTCCTGAAAGCCTGGGACCAGGAGCAAAGTTCCAGCTACTCTACTTGGGAGAAACAAATATCCTAGTAAGGTTAAAAATGGGCTTCGTCAGGCTTATCTGAGTCACAAGGACACATTTCCAAAATTCCATTGGGTTGAGGTTATCTGTCACGGCATTCTTTTTAAGGGCCAAACATTAGCGGTGACCCATACTCCTACCAGGAGGGCAATGGTTAGAGAATGCATTGTGGCAGATCCTATTTTCCAAAGACAGCTACACTGATATATCTCCTATCCCACATACTCATCTCCCAATGGGACCTGGACAGTCCTCCATTCAGACTTGGGGTCTATGTTCCCTCCCCTTGAACTTGGGAGGAACTTTGTAGTCTCCTTGACCAATAGAATGTGGCACGAGTGATGCTGGTGACTTCTGAGATTAGGTCATAAAAGGCCATGTGACTTCTGCTGGACTTTTTCTCTCTCCTGGGGATGGTTTTCCTCGGAATCCACTGCCATGGTGGAAGGAAACCCAGGCAGAGCTGCGGAGGGTCGTCATGCTGGGAGGAAGCCCAACTGGGGCCACAGAGGGCCACTGCCACGCCGGGAGGAAGCTCAAACAGGGCAGCCCAGCCAGAGCTGTGGAAGGCCACCACCATGCTGGAAGGAAGCCCAACCAGAGCCACAGAGGGCCACCGCCATGCTGGGAGGAAGCCCAACCAGAGCCACAGAGGACCACCACCATGCTGGGAGGAAGCCCAACCAGAGCCACAGAGGACCACCACCATGCTGGGAGGAAGCCCAACCAGAGACACGGAGGGCCACCACCATGCTGGGAGGAAGACCAACCAGAGCCACAGAGGACCACCGCCATGCTGGGAGGAAGCCCAACCAGAGCCACAGAGGGCCACCGCCATGCTGGGAGGAAGACCAACCAGAGCCACGGAGGGCCACCGCCATGCTGGGAGGAAGCCCAACCAGAGCCACAGAGGACCACCGCCATGCTGGGAGGAAGCCCAACCAGAGCCACAGAGGGCCACCGCCATGCTGGGAGGAAGACCAACCAGAGCCACGGAGGGCCACCACCATGCTGGGAGGAAGACCAACCAGAGCCACGGAGGGCCACCGCCATGCTGGGAGGAAGACCAACCAGAGCCACGGAGGGCCACTGCCATGCTGGGAGGAAGCCCAACCAGAGCCATGGAGGGCCACCGCCGTGCTGGGAGGAAGCCCAGTCAGAGCCACAGAGGGCCACCGCCACGCTGTGAGGAAGCCCAAGTCATGAGCAGAGGCCACGTGTAGGTATTCTGCCCATGACCCCCGACTAGACCCTCCCGTCCCAGGTGACAGCCAACCTCAACCACTAGAGTCAGGTGAGTGGGCACACTTTCAGATAGTTCTAGCACCCCACCCCTGAATCTTCCTGATGAGACCCTAGACATTATGCCCATCCCAGCTATGCCCTGCCTGAATTCCTGACTCACAGAAAGACTGAGAGATAATTGGTAAAGTCAGGGGTTGAATTGTGGTCCCCCAAGAAGATATGTTCAAGTCCTAATCAAGTCCTGCGAATGTGAACTTACTTGGAAAGAGGGTCTTTGAAGGTGGGATTAGTTAAGATGAAGCCAAACTGTATTAGGATGGGTCATAATCCCATATGACTGGTGTCCTCAGAAAGGGAAAAAAGACAGACATGTGGCATCAAAGACAGAGATCTAGTCATGCCAGAAGCCAAGAAACACCAAGGATTGATGGCCAATGCTAGAGGCCAGGAGAGAGGCAAGGAAAAGATTCTTCCCTGGAGATTTCAGGGGGTGCTTGTTCCACTGACATCCTGATTTCTGACTCCTGGCTTCTAGAACTGTGAGACAACTCATTTCTGTCCTTTTAAGCCATCCAGTTTGTGATACTTAGTGTAGCAGTTTGATATGGTTATGAATTCCAAAAATAGATACTGGATTATTTGTTTGTGATCTGGTCTGCACCTGGGTGTGACTGAGTTATGATTAGGGCTTTGATTGGGCCATGTCATTAGGGCATTGAGTGCCCACCCCTTGGTGGGTGGGGACTCACAGATAAAAGGCATGTAAAGGACAGAGTGGAGGGTTTTTTGATGTTAGAATTTGATGCTGAAGCCTTAAGCTGGAACCCTGGGAAGTAAGCTCACAGAGGAAAGAGAAGCCAGCCCCAGGAAGAGAGGAACCCTGAGCCCAGGAAGAAGCAAGCCCTGGGAAGAGAGGAACTCTGAACCCAGAGAGAAGCAAGACCCAGGAAGGGAGGAACCCAGGAAGCCTGAGCCCTGGCAGACGTCGGCAGCTATCTTGCTCCAACACGTGGAAATAGACTTTGGTGAGGGAAGTAACTTATGCTTTATGGCCTGTTACCTGTAAGCTCCTATTACAAATAATTACCCCTTATAAAATCCAGCAGGCTTCTGGTATTTTGCATCAGCACCCCTTTGACTAATACACTTAGTTAAAGCAGCTTTAGGAAACTAAGGCAAACAATTCTTGTCTTAAGTTGCTAGCTTTGGGAGTAATTTTTTACATACCAAGAAAGAATATAATTATGATGCTTTTATAAAAGGGAATGCTACGCAGCTTGAAAAAGAATGAGCAAGTTCTTTATGTCTCTCCCACTGTCCCTATCACATGTGGGTGTGTTATAGGGATTTATTCCATTTTATTTGTTTTAGGAGATACCAGGGGCTGAACCCTGGACCTTGTATATAGGAAGTAGGCACTTAACCACTGAGTTACATCTGCTCCCTAATGGATTTATTTTGATATTTAGGAGGTGCTAGGGATTGGACCCGGGACCTTGTGTGTGGGAAGTAGGCACTTAAACACTGAGCTCCATCCGCTCCCCTAGGGATTTATTTTTATTTTTAGGAAGTACTGGGAATCGAACCCGGGACCTTGTACATGCGAAGCAGGCACTCAACCCCTGAGCTACCCGCACCCCAGTGTTAACAGGGATTTGACCACAGATGATTGGGTTTGTTGGTTTTGATGCGTCGTTAAGGGCTGCTCTCTCTGCATTTCCTGCTGCTGTAGTTTGAAGTCCTCAGGGCAGCCAAGAAAGAAAGATGGAAATAACATGACTTTAAAATGCTGTTTGACCTAATGTAAGGGGGAAATGGAAAGCAGAAATGAGTTTATATGGCTACGAGTCTCTAAAAAAGAGTCTGGAGGCTGTCAGAAGGATTGCCCCTGTGCACAGCTGAGCAGAGTCTGGGAGACAGATGAAGTGGATGCAATCCTCAGGTGCATCCTTTGGTTCCTTTGAGGGCTAAAGAGACCCACGGGTTCTATGGTCATGGCAGAGGGGGTTCACTGCCATGTCAGATGGCCCTTCTTTGGAGCTGGTGTTTCTGCGTGATGGAACTGGACTCAGATGGGATCTCTTTTCATAAGACTTTCATCCTACTTTACTGGAATTGTAGTTGGTGTTGGGGTTTAAGATATATTTAGGGGATTTGAATCTCTGGACTGACAATAGGATAGCCAGGCCCTGAGCCTCAACAGACTCCAGCTCCTACAATCTGATTTATTGGACTCACCTCACTCAGCTAAGATGGAGTTGAAGAAGGACAACCACCACACCATGGAGCCTAGGGTGCCTACAACTGAAAGCAGGAGGATTGCATCCAGTATCCATGTGGAATCTGAGCCTCCTCCTGACATAGAGGTGCAACGGACACAACCAATCCAAGGCCCACAGAGAAAAGGTGGCATTGGAGTGGGAAAAGTGGACATGATGGCTGATGGGTATGGGGAAAGGCAGGAAGAGATGAGAGGTGGAGGCGTTTTTGGGACATGGAGCTGCCCTGGATGGTGCTTCAGGGGCAATCACCGGACATTGTAAATCCTCCCAGGGCTCACTGGATGGAATGTGGGAGAGTATGGGCCATGATGTGGACCATTGACCATGAGGTGCAGAGATGCCCAGAGACGTACTTACCAAATGCAATGGATGTATCATGATGATGGGAGTGAGTGTTGCTGGGGGGGGAGTGGTGGGGTGGTGGTGGTGGGGTTGAATGGGACCTCATATAATTTTTTTTTAACGTAATATTTTTACAAAATCAATTAAAAAAAAGAAAAAGAAAGAAAGATGGATGTAAAGTAGGGGAGAGCAAGGACCAGCTGGAACCCACAAGCACAAGCTGGAACCCCCCCAGCTTGTGGAACCCCCATTGCCTTCGATTTGCGCGTGGGAGAGTTCAACAGGAGAAGCTGGAGCTCTTTTGTCACAGAACGAAACACACACTCACCTGGCGCAGGAGCCAGAGAGGCTGGGGAGGGTCTCGGGTGTCGGAGTCTTGGTCGGTGACCCGAGGTATCGGGAATGAAAGACAAAGAAAGATTGGGTTCAGGGGATCTGAGAGCATTGATTTCTCAAGCTCATCAGACAACTTCATTGAGTCGAGGGGCTAGTATATGTACCCCTAACGTATGTGACATTCAGCACAAAATCAAGTTACCTATTACCCTTACCTCATTCTATATTAACTAGTGATTGATGAACACCAACAAACTTTACTGGAACTATTATTATAAAAATCAGTAACTATACTCATAAATCCTGTTACTCAGGTTGTTCTGTTCTATAGGTATTGTTCTGCCTGCAGGTGTGCTGACCCAGCCAAGATTGTGCTCTAACCAATAATCATAAGGGACAGTTTGACTCAGTGGTCAAGGAAGTAACTTGCTTCCATGGAAACAACATGCCTTTGTTTCCCACATTTCCCCCTTTTTGTCTTAGTCAGGGTGACTGTGCCTGTCTTAGGTTGCCCCCCAGGGGGTCTTACCCATCATTGGCTACCAGTCAAGCTCACTGACTGTGGGGTACTATTGTAGTGTTTTAGCACGTACTGTGTTATTAGCCTGTCCCATTGTGTCCACACGGTGCAATCTCTGGCAAACACCTTTTCCCAGGCAAGCCACAACCATGAGCAACAGGATTAATACACATATCCCTATTCCTAAGGCAGATAAGAAATGCTGAGACTTCCACGAATCAACAGGGTTAAACTTATTTAAATGTGAAATCAAATCATTAAAGATGTCCTTATCACTACGTATATCTGATTATGAGACATTTCTAAAATCTTTTTCTGCAATTCCTCAATTTCTAATGACATATTTCCTTTGTGTCCTAACAAATGATTTCTGATCTTATTCCATTGAAACATAGAAATGTTATAATCCAAAGGAGTAATACAAAAATTACTTTCATTCCGATCACATTTCAATTCTCTTAACAAATTCAAATTATAAACTTGGTCTCCTAAGTGTAAAACAGCAGATTCCAAATCACTAACTCTGTTATTAAGTCCTTCATCAATGTGCTCCTGACTATGCCATAAGTCACTTGCATTCTTGTGCCAATCATGCACGTATTGCTGTGTCTGCACCGTCTCATGCAATGCAACAGCAGCAGTGGCAGCAGCAGTGATGACACCAATGAGGCCAAGAATGCCAGCTATGAGAAGTCCCAAAAATCTCTTAGATCGTTTCAACAGTCCTTGAGTCAGGTGGAAAAGAAGATGACTTTCAGGTGATGACTGCCACATCTGATTCATTTTCACGGGAATCCACACTCCTCATCTTCGGCGAGCCATGGTGATAATATCTCCATTCTGTAAAATATTCTCAGACAAGCAAGTATACAAAGCCCCATCCTTATAAAATAAAGCATTTTCAGTAATGGTAGCCTTCCCTACCACAAACACATATGGATCTCTGACATATGATTGAAAATGATGAATTTGATCTAATTGTAAATATTGTCCATCCATACTTTTATTACCTTTCCATTCAGAAGTAGATGCCACTCCTAAGAAGACTTTCCATATTTGTTTTTGATCATGGATTCCAGTGCTATTGCACCAGGAAAAGGAACCCATTTCCCTATATTTTTCCAATCACTATTATTTTTGGTAAAAATTATTTTTTCATCCAAATCAAGGGAATCATGAAAGGGATACTGCATATTACTAATTTGTTGTCCCATGCTATTTATACCATACCAAATAAATCTGCCCTTATATTTGTTGGGATTCCCCATAGGGGCACTTTCCCAAACTATTCCATAGGAATCATTAAAAACGACAGATCCTCTTCCCATATGGCATTCATACCATCTTTGCATATCACCAGCATTCCTCTTAGGACAACTATAACTTGGATACTTATATTCTTGGTATTGATAGGATGGGAATAAAGTTACCAAACTTTTAGTAGTATTATGGCTAAAATTGATCATAGTTCTATTTTTCACAGCCATACATGGTGGGCGATTGCCAATGCAAAGAGGTTGGAAATCAAATGGAAGAAGGAGATAATAAATCCTTTGTCCTTCTTCTTGTGACTTAAGTGGTAGTCTATCATCCACGGGTCCAGGAAATATATGAGTTTTATTCAAATAAACAGGAAAAGGAGGATCTTTCCAGGTTAACACTCTAAGTAACCTTAGGGATTGTAAGGGATATAAACCCAATATGTGTAATTACCATCGCCAGTTTCACTCACTATCAGTAAGATCCATATGTGTAGAAGACTCCACTTCTTCAGTCCTAGGTTTAATCCTTTTTTCCAGAAGCCAGATTTCTTCTCCATTTTCTGAAATGATAAGAGCATAACCTCGCCCCCATACTTTAACCCTGCCTTTTTTCCATTCATTACTTAAAACATCTTTCCAAAATACTGGTTGATTCTCAGATTCTGCAGTTTCTGTGGATGTTTGAGAATGTCCAAAATGACATTCTGCTGGTGTCATAGAATCATAAACGTTAAGAAAATTTAAGGTAAATAAAGCTTTAGCCAATTGATCTTTAGGTGATATCATACCATCATCTCCCCCTTTTTGTTTTAAAAGCATAGTCTTGAGAGTATGATGGCATCTTTCAACAATAGCTTGACCTGTAGGATTATGGGGAATGCCGGTAACATGTTCAATAGCATATTTCCTACAAAAGGAAGCAAAGGATTTACTAACGTAAGAGGGTCCATTATCAGTTTTAATTTTTAGAGGGCATCCCCTTACAGCAAAAGCAGACCAGAGATGTGAGCGAACATGATGAAACCATTCCCCACTTTGAGCAGTAGCCCACATGAAATGAGAATAAGTGTCAATACAAACATGAACATATTGTAGTTTACAAAAGGATGGAATGTGAGTAACATCCATCTGCCATAACTGATTAGGAGTCAGGCCTCTGGGATTAGTTCCAGCTTGAAAAGGCACTGCTGTCAGTGCTCCACAGGTAGAATAAGTACGAATAATTTCCTGCGCTTGTAGTCTTGTTAACTTTTGATATTTATTTCGCACGCCTTTAGCGTTAATGTGAGTTAAAGCATGGTAATCACGAGCACTTTGTAAACACCCCACTAATAAATCAGCTCGAGCTTTACTTGCTGTCAGAGGACCAGGCAAAGAGGTATGAGAACGTATATGTGTAATGTAAATAGGATGCTGTCGTAATCTAATCAGATGTTGCAAATCAGCAAAAAGTTGAGATAATTCATCAGTAACAAAGATATGAGCCGTTTCAATATGCTTAACAGTAAGACATACATATTCAGAATCAGAAACAATATTCAAAGGTTCCTTAAATATTGTTAACACCTTAATGATGGCAGCAAGTTCAGTACGCTGAGCAGACGTGAATGGAGTCTGCCAAGCCTGTTCTTTTCAAGAAGTAACGTATGCTGCTTTTGTATTACTATCACTATAGTAAATACTGTACAGGATGGTTGGGCTATGCACATAGCCCAGAAAAGCACTGCAGAAGTTTATTGTTGGGTTTTTTACAGATAGAGGAATGCAGCTGGCTTGATTTGTCTAAGAAGACACTAAAGAAAGTCTTAGCAAGTTTTAAAACAAAGTGATAGCAACACAGCTGGATATTAATTTTTTGCAACAAACTAGCAGTGTTTGGGATTGCTGCATATTACAGTGTTGTTACTTTAATCTATGATAAGAGGTTATTTCTGTGACACACACTCTTTTATAATAATTAAAACCACAATTAACCACATTGTACTTTTCTTTTTAATATTATGCTGAAATATTGGTAACTTTATACACTTTTAAGCATTTATAGAAACCTTTTACTCATACAACTTCAATTAACAGAGGGTTAAAGGAAAGAAAAAACTTGTTAATTTTATAACACTTTAAAACACCTTTTATTTAACTTATAATTTTTCTTTCAAGGTAAAAGAACATATCTTTTATAATTAGTTTGGAATGAAAGGCTACTTTTCAGGATTTGATTTTGAGAAAGCAGTTTTGAACATTATGTTCCTTTAAAAGAGATAAAACTTTTCTTTCTTTTAATACTTAGTAGCATGCAATACCAGAAACAGTTTCCTAGAAGCAAGTTGTCAAAGGAGGCTGGCTGCAGCCAAGCTTTTCTGTTATAAAATTACCTTTTATTATTATTATTATTAATTCAGGTTTGTTTAATAATGACCTTTTGGAATTAGCCACTTAAACACTTTAAACAATGCTTCATAAGACTTTTTATAATTATTTATAACCATATGGACTATAATTATATTATTTTAAGACAAATTTTACTTTTACAGAACACATTTTTTTTTTTTTTTAAGTTACCACAATACTTTCTATAACTTGCCACATGCATTTAAGTTCCAAGAGTTTATGAAAATTAGCCATCCTACGTTAGGGCAAAACATACTTTTTTGCAAAAACTTATTAAATTTCAGTTAGCATTCTCACAAACTTTTAACCTTTTTAATATTCATTTAAGTTTTACATCCTTCATATTATCCTGTGAAGAAAAATAAACTATTCATTTCAATCTAGGCAAGAACAACTTTTTATAAAAAGACTTACTGTAATTTTGTTAATCAAGACTCACAATTTTTATCATTGTAGAGATCTTATTAACATTTAAACTTATGTATTAATATGAGTGCTTATTTAATTTTTGGCCATTTGAATAGAGCTCTTTTATAAATTTTTATTAATTTATATTACCATCTGGAGGTATCAAAATATACACTGACATTGAACGAACAAGCACAGAACAATCAACACAGTAACAGAAACATACAGTTTACAATTAACTCATAATTCTTACTTTCTTGGTATAGCTGCTTTTAAACTCTCCATTATATCACATTTTAAATATCACTTCTTCAGATTTCTTCTGGAATCCATGTTGCCTGTAACATGCAAGCTTGTGCTTGGAAACATTTTTATTAGTTATCAGCAATCAGTTAAGATAACTTGAGCAGCATAAATGTAGTTAAAACTGTAATTTAGCAGTTTAGACAGACCGTTAACACACATTTTTGGATTATTACGCTGTAAGACTATACTGAGACTTGAAGTTCAGGAGTAAACTATTGATTTAAAACTGAAAATTCCTTTTTAAACCTTGATAAAAATTTTGTACTAATTTTATTATCTTGGTTAAATAAGCCCAATTAGAATTAGCATGGAAACAAAACAGAACACCAATGTTGCCATGTTTTCCTCTTTTTTCAGTGGCTTAACTCTATTAACCCCCACTGGCCCACAGCTACATTGTCATGTAGACAGCAGGGGGGTTGCAGAGTTGCTGCCAGAATAGTTTCCTTATCTTAGTTAACACTTTAACAGAGAGTTTTCTTACAAGCCTGATTTCACTAACAAGGACATTATTTAGTATCTTTGCCCATTTTAAATCTTTCAATAGTTTAAAAGTTTTTGGCTCAGGATGAAACTTGACACCCCCTTGTGGGTGTCCAGCATCAGGAGGAATTTGTTGAATAGTTACGGGAAAAGCTGCTACAGCTTGCATAGCCAGAGGCTCACCTTGACTAGATCCCAGTAAAAGACATCTCATTAATGGAGTAACAGGCACAGGATTTGGCTTAAAGCTGCTACGAACATAAGGCAGGTCAGTAGAGAAAAGTCCACTAGGTACTTTTCCAGGTTCTGGAGGTGCAGAAGGAACCTCATGAGTCAAATTAGGATGTATGTTTGCCTTAGAAATATTTAGTTCCGACATGGATTTAGTTAAGAATGGATTTGTGCCTTTAACTTCAAATAACTCCTCTTCTTCCTGATCCTCCTCCAAGTTCCTGTCTTTACCTGTATCATTCATAGCCGTTTCCTCCCTTGAGAAAAGAACAATCTCATCCTCTTCGTCAGACTGCAAAGGATCTAATGCAGCAGCAATATGCTGTCCTAAGGCCCAAACTGATACAGGTATATTCTCTCCTTTCTGATATGCTCTCCGCAATGCTTTCATTACTTGCCTCCACTGCTTAACATTCATCAAATTCTTTCCTTGCGGTTGAAACCAATAACAATGCTTTTGAACCAAAGCAAACAATTCTAACAAATCTGCAGTCTTAACTGTGACGCCTACACTGTGTAACAGTGTTTTCAAAACCTGTGAATATTCTTCCAAGCGTCCTGGTTGATTACCCATACCCTGATGTTAACGGAAAGCAAAACTTAATAATATGAAGCAGCAATCTACCCGGGTTAATTAATTTCGACGCTCCTTACCTTAAAAAAGGCTTTTCAGCTTTCCGCGTTCCCGATCCAGAGGTGGAAGGTCCTACGCTGCCGTGTCTTGATGAATCCTCTGCCTCGAGCCCCTCGTCTGGGCGCCACCTGTTGGAGTCTTGGTCGGTGACCCGAGGTATCGGGAATGAAAGACAAAGAAAGATTGGGTTCAGGGGATCTGAGAGCATTGAGTTCTCAAGCTCATCAGACAACTTTATTGAGTCGAGGGGCTAGTATATGTACCCCTAACATACGTGACATTCAGCATAAAATCAAGTTACCTATTACCCTTACCTCATTCTATATTAACTAGTGATTGATGAACACCAACAAACTTTACTGGAACTATTATTATAAAAATCAGTAACTATGCTCATAAATCCTGTTACTCAGGTTGTTCTGTTCTATAGGTATTGTTCTGCCTGCAGGTGTGCTGACCCAGCCAAGATTGTGCTCCGCACCGATAATCATAAGGGACAGCTTGACTCAGTGGTCAAAGAAGTAACTTGCTTCCATGGAAACAACATGCCTTTGTTTCCCACATCAGGGAAGGCGGCACCGCTGTTTCCGCTCTGCCGATGTCCCCTGGGCGGGGGGGGGGAGGGGGCAAAAATCACTCCAGCTGAGAACCAGTGTTTCAAAATTTTTTTCTTGAAAATTAAAGCTGAACACAAAAGATGCCAAAGCACAAATACGGCACTCAACGAGTGATCACGAAGTGGACACAGCCGGGTGCCCAACCCCCCAGGTCAGGAAACCATTCCTTCCCCTCCCCACACATTGCCCCCTTCTTCCCTAAAAGGAAGCCCTGCCCTGGCCTCACAGGACAGTCTAGTTTTGCCTGTTTCTGAGCTCAATGTGAATGGACCATCACCGCGTGCCGTCCTTTCTGTTCACGCTCTGAAGATTTCTCCACGTTGTTGCGTGAAGTTGGTTTGCTTTCCTTGCTCCATAGTACTTCGGGGACCTGCTGTTGGAGCTGAAGCTGGAACGTGATGTAGTTCCAGGTGACAGTTGAGAGAAAGCAAATCCCGCTGCCGTGACCCACACTGATGCCAAACATTTCAGGTCTCTAGAGACCGTCCACTCCATGTGTGAATTGTCTTAACTTCCTCTGAACCACCTTCTCTTTTGTATTGTCTCCACTCTTTAGCCCAGGAGTTGGCAAACTAGATCCTTGGGTCAAATCCAGCCATCCGGACTGCCATTTTTTTTTTTTTTTTTGGGGGGGGAGGGTTCAGCCTACAAGCTAAAATTGGTTTTTACCTTTTTAAATAGTTGAATATGTCAAAAGAAGCATCATCCTTCATGCCATGTGAAAATTATATGAAATCCAGATTTCAGTACCCATGAAGTTTTACTGGAACACAGGCAGGCTCATTCGTTAAGTACTGTCTTTTTTTTTTTTTTTTTTTTTAGCTCATGAAATTAAGTTTTAGTTAAATAGGTAAAACCGTACATTCTTTTTGGGAAAAAAATGAAAATTCAAGTCTTAGTATCAAGCAATGAGTTATGATATTACAAGGCCCTTTACTATAGTAATTAAATAGTGGTAACATTTTACCTTTGTAAAAGTGTCACAGAATTCAAGTCTTGGGTCCTCAATGATTCATACGTTTTATCCCACACAAGAGTTGGGTCAGTTCCATTCTCCCTCCCTGAGATGTCTCCCTTGTCTGTTTGCTTGCTTTTTTTGCTCATTGTTTTTGTTTATTGTTTTTGCTCGTTGTCTGCTCGTTGTCTGTTTGATTTTTCCTTAGAATGCACTGGGAACTGAACCTGGAACTTCCCGTGTGGGAGGCAGGCACTCAACTGCTTATGCCACATCTGCTCCCTGCTCATTTGTTTTTTGCTTGTTGTCTGCTCATTGTTTTTTTGCTTGATGTCTGCTCCTTGTTTGTTTGTCTTCCTTAGAAGGCACCAGAAACCGAACTCAGGCCCTCCCATGTGGGAGGCAGGTGCTCAATTGCTTGAGCCACATCCTGTTCCCCAGGTTGGGTCAGTTTTAAAATAAAATTCCTTCAGTATGCCGTCCTCAAGTGCTTCCTGATCGCCATGCATCGGCCAGGTCACCCGGCGGGCTGGCTGGCTGCCGTGGCGATTCCGCAGTCGTCCTCGACTCTGGCCCTCTCGATGTGGCCTTCGTGCCCCATCTTCACGCCAGCTGTTCTTGATGGCCGGTACTTATCGTGACCTGAGCCTGCTCCTCCAAAGCCATGGCCAACCCCGTGGCCGGGTTCCGGGTCTCCGCTGCTGCATTCTTGTTCACAATAAACGCCTGACGTGCAGAACTGGAGGGACTCGCGGCTTCCCGTGACAGCGACAGAGATGGGGCCACTGCCTTCGTGAGTGCTTTCTCCTGCTAGGGATGTCCGCGAAGCCAGTGTCGTTGGCCGTGGGATACTTGGGCTCATGGTGGCAGTGCGTGTGGACAGGATTGCTCTGAATCAAAGCTGTTGTTGTCCTTGACGTACCGGAAAGCTCTGTCCACAAAGCCACCGTTGCAGCCGTAGTTACCCTCGGCCTGAGAGCAGTCCACCAGGTTCTGCTCACCGAGTGAGACAAGTGTGCCTGTTTTCTG
Organism: Dasypus novemcinctus; assembly: GCF_030445035.2. NCBI lineage: Eukaryota > Metazoa > Chordata > Mammalia > Cingulata > Dasypodidae > Dasypus > Dasypus novemcinctus. The sequence goes on along the minus strand of NC_080691.1, from coordinate 80,088,676 downwards.
GAACCTTCTGTCCTTTGAGAGAACCAACCTCATGGAAAACACAACAGGATCCACATTCACCCTGATTCTTCACAGTAGTCATGTACCCTTTCTCCCTTCAGTCCACAGACGTGGGAACTTTAGAGGGAAAGTCAAAGAACATTTTCCTGGGAAGTGGATGTGGGTCAAGCAGTTGGGTACACACCTACCACATGGGAGGTCCCGGGTTTGGTTCCTGGTGCCTCCTAAAAAAGACGTGCAAGACAGCGAGCTGGTGCAATGGGCTGGCATGGCAAGATGATGCAACGAGAAGATGCAATGAGATGACGCAATGAGATGATGCAATGAGGAGGCACAATGAGGAAACACAATGAGAGACATAACAAGCAGGGAGCGGGGATGGCTCAAGTGATTGGGTGCATCCCTCCCACATGGGAAATCCTGCATTCAGTTTCTGGAGCCTCCTAAAAAAAAGAACACAAGCAAACACAGAGAACAAACAACAGACACAGAGAGCAAACAGCACATGCAAACAACAAGGATGAGGAATAAATAAATAAAATAAATCTTAAAAAATACAAAGAACATTTTCCCATTCCTGTCGAACTGGTTTTGACAGCCATTCATCATCTGCCGGACTTCTTCATTGGTGTGTCACCAAAGGCGTTCATCCCCATTGTGAAGCTTTGTCCCCTAGGTTGTGTTCCAGATTGTGTAAATTTGTATATATACATGTTAAGAGGTTTATTGCAGGAATTGGCTCACATGACTGGGGATCAGAAAGTTCAAATTTTGTAGGGCAGGTCACAAGTGGGAAACTCAGATGAAGGGGAAGGTGAATTCCCCAGGGGACTGGCTACAGGAGAGAAAGAATTTCTTCTTCCTGGCTTCTGAAATCCTCCATTCTGGCTTTGAGAACCTCCTACTGATTGGATGAGGAGATGCCCCTTATCACTGAGGGCAATCTCCTTTGTTGACAGTAGATGCAATTGGCTGTAGATGCAGTCAGTTGACTAATGGTGTAAATTCATCGACAAAACACCCTCACAGCAACCATCAGGCCAGAGCTTGTTTGACCAAATAACTCGACACCATAACCTAGCTAACTTGATATGTGAAGGTAAGCAATCTCCTTGGCAAAATACCACACAGACAAAGGTAAGATTTCATTTCAATCCTCAAAAGAATCCTAAGAAGTGGGTCCTAGCTTCATTCCCATTTTTCCACGGAGGAAACTGAAGCACAGAGTGCTTAATGGGATGCAACACTCTGTATATGTCTGTTAGGTCTAGCTCATTTGCCATGTTGTTCACATTCTCTGCTTCCTTGTTGATCTTCTGTCCAGTTGTTCTAGCTAACGATGTGAGTGGTGTGTTAAAGTCTCAATGACTATTGTAGAGATGCCTCTTTCTCCCTTCTGTTTTGCCAGAGTTTGCTTCATGTTTTTGGGGCACCCTGGTTAGGTGTGTAGTTATTTATGACTCTTATTTCTTCATGGTGGATTATCCCTTTTATTAATATGCAATGGCCTTCTGTATCTCTTATAACTTTTTTACATTTAAAGTCTGCTTTGTCCAATATTAGTATAGCTACCCCTGTTATATTTATTCTATTTATTTATCTCTCCCCACCCCCTTGTTGTTTGCACCTGCTGTGTCTGTTCATCTTTGTTTCTTTAGGAGGCACCCGGGGAACCTGACCCGGGACTTCCGATGTGGGAGGGAGGCGCCTACTCACTTGAGCCACCTCCATTCCCTACTTTGTTGTGTCTCTCATTATGTTTTCCTTCTTGTGTCTCTTGTTGCGTCATCTTGTGGCATCAGCGCCTGCCTGTCGCACCCGCTCGCTGTCTTCTTTAGGGGGCACCGGGAACCAAATCATGGCCAGGTCTGCGCACGCTGGCGCTCCCCAAGGCTGCCGGTGGCCCGCGGTGCCTGGTCCGCGGAGAGGGCCAGTGCGCCACGGCTCCACCGGTGCCAGGGCCGCCCCGACCTGTGGACCCACCGCCAGGAGGAGGCCACCTGCGCCATCCGCCTCGGCCACTTCACGGACCCGGTGATGACCGACCGCGGCCACAACTTCTGCCGCGAGCGCAGAGGCCGCCGCTGGGGCCGGCCCGAGGGGTCCTGCGCGTGTCCCGAGCCCCGGGTGCTCTCCCCGCAGAGGAACCTTCGTCCCAACCGCCCTCCGGCCAAGGTGGCAGGGATGGCGCAGCGCCTGCCCCTGCCGTGCCGGCCCCGCGGGGCGTGTGTGCCGTGCACCGCCGGCCTCTGGCTTCCTCCTGCGGGACGAGCTGCGGCTGCTGCGCGCCTGGCCCCGGGGGCATTGGGCGCACCCCATCGGGGCCCAGGCGTCGGGGTGGGGTCACAGGCCTGATCCGGGGGTCGGGGGGCACCGCGCTTGCCGGCTTCGGGAGGGCCGCGCCCAGAGCCAGCGAGGGCAGGTGGCCTGGGGCGGGTTTCAGGCAGGTGTGACAGCAGGCTGGGAGCCCAGAGCTTCCCGACGGGAGGAGGCCACGTGCCGGGAACAGAGAGGCAAGAGCAGCTGGAGGGGGCTGGCTCCTTTGGAGGTTGGCAAGCAGGGCCAAACAAAAACTGTTCACTTCAGCTCCTACCGTCTGGTTTGTTGGACTTACCCCACTCGGCTAACATGGAGGTGAAGAAGGTCAGCCACCACACCATGGAGCCGAGAGTGCCTACAACTGAAAGCAGGAGGATTGCATGCAGCATCCATGTGGAATCTCAGCCCCCTCTTGACATAGATGTGGAGTGGACACAACCATTCCAAGGTCCACAGGATGGAGGAATAGAGTATGGATGAGAGTGGACTTACTGATATTCTATTCATGAACTATTGTGATTAGTAATCAAAGAAAATGTGGCATTGGTGTGGAGAAAGTGGCCATGGTGGCTGCTGGGTGTGGGGAATGGGAGAAAGAGATGAGATGTGGGGGCGTTTTCGGGACTTGGAGTTGTCCTGGGTGGTGCTGCAGGGACAGTTACTGGACATTGTATGTCCTGCCATGGCCCACTGGGTGGACTGGGGGAGAGTGTGGGCTATGGTGTGGACCATTGACCATGAGGTGCAGCGGTGCTCAGAGATGTATTCACCAAGTGCAATGAATGTCTCATGATGATGGAGGAGATTGTTGCTATCGGGGGAGGAGTGGGGTGAGGGGGGTGGGGGGTACATGGGGACCTCATATTTTTTTAATGTAATATTTTTAAAAAATGAATTTAAAAAAACCCCGTATTCAGGGAGGCGGCGGTGGCTCAATCAATTGGGCTCCCGTCTACTCTATGGGAGGCCCGGGGTTCGCGGCCCGGGGTCTCCCGGTGAAGGCAGGCTTGCCCGCCGACCACAGAGTGCTGCCCTGCAACAGAAAGCAGAATCAGCAAGGTGACGCAACGAAAAGGGAGACAATAAAAACACAGAAGAATGGGTGTGGGAAGGGTAGCCATGGTGGCTGCTGGGTTTGGGGAATGGGAGGAAGAGATGAGATGTGGAGGCGTTTTCGGGACGTGGAGTTGTCCTGGGTGGTGCTTCACGGACAATTACGGGACATTGTAGATCCCCCCAGGGCCCACTGGTGGGAGAGTGTGGGCTATGATGTGGACCATTGACTACGGGGTGCAGTGATATTCAGAGATGTACTTACTGGGTGCAGTGGATGTATCACGATGATGGGAGGGAGTGTTGCTGTGGGGGGTGGGGGGGGTGGGGGGGTGGGGGCAGTGGGGTTGATTGGGACCTCAAATTTTTTGAATGTAATTTTAAAAAATAAATAATTTTTAAAAATAAAATAAAATAAATAAAAACACAGAAGAGCGCGCAGCGAATGGACACAGAGAGCAGACAGCAAGCAAGCTGCAAGGGGGGAGGGGGAGTTAAAAAAAAAGTACTCAGACTCTCAGGGCAGAATGGCCCCCCGGACCTGGGGCGGCTGTGTCCAGGTTTCTTCACAGAAGGCAGTTGTGGGATCACCCTGTTTCTGAAACTTTAAAAATCGCTGCTTGCTCTGTGCATCGTGGCCGGTTGTGTGTGTATGGGAAGAGGCGCTCCCCGGAGTTTAATGTTGAAATCGGCGTTCAGCCGAGGGCTGATGCAAGTTCAAAGGTAAGTCTCTTTCTCTTCCCCCACCCCCGTTTTTGGCATTTAGCCATGGAGGTGGTTTACCAAGACCCACGAAAGTGGGCACGTCAGGCTGCCCGTCCTATTTATGTTTTTTTTCCCTTTTGTATGGGGTATGACACGCCTACAGGAAAGCCGACGCTTTCTAAGTGTCACTGCTGTCCCCAAGCACCGAGACGGGATGCAGAAAATTACCAGTCTCCCGAGGCCCCCTCAAGGGTGACTGCAGACCTGATAGAAACAGAAAGCCTCTTGAGATGGTACCAGATCCTTTCTCTGTGTTGGCCTTTTTTTTTAAAATAAAAAATAGTTGTGTCGAGATATAGCGCTCGTACATGAACAAGTGGAAACAGTAAGTAAATCGTGAAAGCGGTGAACTCACAAAACAAGCATGCACGGCGTCCTGCACGATTGTCTGTTTTTTAAAGGTTGGGGCCGGCCCACCACATTCTTTTATCTGTCATGAATGAGCTGTAGCTTGCACTTTGGGAAACAACGGGGCTGGAATTCAGCCCAAGCTGAATAGGAGTTAGGGAGCCTTGGGGTCCAGAGGGGACAGCCCCACCCAGCGGACTTGGCATCTCCTGGGCAGGGCCCTGGCCGTGCCTGGCCCCCTCCCAGGGCGGGTTCCCTCAGGGACTGCACCCGACTGACCCGGGAGCATAGATGACTCAGGCCGGGGTGCGGGACTCCCCCATCGCCCCTGGTGGGGGGAAAGCAGAAACCTCCCATCCCGCCCCCCAGCGCGTGTCAGACGAGGGGAGCAACGGAGCCATGAGAACCTGGGGCTGAAGCCGCCAGTTCTTTCTGGCACCTGCTGCAGGAAGCAGGGAGAGAAGATTCTGGGACCTGACAATTAGGCGGGGTTTACGTAGAGAGGAGAGGGCGATGGGCCTTGGCTTTCAAGCTGTCTGACCACATCCGAGGAAGAAGTTTTCACTGGGACCCCGGCAGAGAGGAAGGTAGTGGGCAGATCGCGGAAAACGCCGGGGCTTTGCTATACTGGAAATGCTCCGGTGGGATCTGCTCTCTTCCATTTCTTAAAAATGTCATTGCGTGACCTTCGGAGGGGCGGCTGCTTCGCCAGAGGTCGTGCCCGTGCTTTGGAAGATGCTGCAGGGAGACGGAGGCGTGGCGGGAGAACTTGGGCGAAGCTGGGCTGAGGGGGGCGGTGGTCAGGTGGGACCACTGCACGAGGAATGGGGAGACGGCCTGGAGGCAGGAAGGCTGGCCGGGGGCCCCCGGGGGAGCTGAGGTGAGCCTGCCCCAGACAGTGGCCACAGACATTTAAAAAGTACAGTTATTAGTGTTGTCTTCACAAATGTTTTAGATCACAGTAATTCACATGTACAATGCAGGGGACTCCCACATATCCAACACCAAATGCTTTGTCCCTTTCCTAGCAATGATCTTTTTACCTGTTCATATAATATTTGCTGCAACTGATGGACAGATACTGAAACAAGAGCTTTCAACTGAGGTTCCATTTGGGTTTACATTATGGTTTATATTTTACACTACACAATTTTCTAAATTTTTAGTTATCTTATGTTTTACATTATGGTTGACATTTTATAGACTTTTATATACTTTTGGTGTCCTATATCCATCGTTGCATTGCCCCACAGTTACACTGATTCCATCTAAGCAATACCTCTCTCCCTCTCTGCTCAGGGCCCACAGTGACAATCTTCATTACTTGAAGGACCAGATTCACAGATACTTGCAACAATGTTGAGGGCTTGCCATACTCGACTGCCCTAACCCGTTGGGAACCACCAATTCTCTCGAGAGTCACAATTCCCTCTGCTTGAGAACATCAGTCCATCATCCTGTGGGATCTAAGCCCCTTCTCGATGCAGAGGTGGAGTGGACACACCCAGCCCAGGTCCACAGGCTGGCGGAATAGAGGATGGATTGGAGTGGACTTACTGGTGTTCTACTATGGAACTATTGTGATTAGTACTGGAAGAAATTGTAGCATTGATGTGGAGAAAGTGGCCACAGTAGCTGCTGAGGGCAGGAAGAGGGAAGAAGAGATGAGATGTGGGGGCATTTTCAGGACTTGGAGCTGTCCTGGGTGGTGCTGCAGGGACAGATGCTGGACATTGTATGCCCTGCCATGGCCCACTGGGTGGACTGGGGGAGAGTGTAAACTGTAATATAAACCACTATCCATGTGGTGCAGCAGGGCTCCAAGACATATTCACCCAATGCAATGAATGTGCCTCGATGATGAAAGAGGGTGCTGATGTGGGAAGAGTGGGGTGAGGGGGGTGGGCTCTTACATTTTTTGAATGTAACCTTTAAAAAAAAATAGAGGAAAAAAAAAAAACTTCTACATACATTAAAAAAAACAAAAAGTGGAATTAGGAAATCCCTCAGCAGCTGGGAAGTGCCTGACCGCATGCCTCGTCAGGAGGCGGTGATGGCACGTGCGGAAACGCGGGGTTCCCGTCCTACCCCCTGCTGGCCGCGTGGCCAGGGCAGAGGTCCAGCACCGCCCCGCGCCCGGGTCCTGGACGCAATGGGGTCAGGCGCCGGCCTGCAGGCCTCGGAGGAGCACAAGCTGGCCAGCGTGCTCTGAGCGGGATGTGTGGGGGCAAGCGCCCCTTCCGTTCCTGTGAGCTTTGTGGCGGTCACTCTTGTCACCACGGCCCCGCAGACCTTCCTGGGCCCGCCTGTGCTTTCCGTAGCCGACAGTGCATCACCTTACGTGGAAGAAAGTGAAAATTCAGACACTCCCCTTTTTATGGGACTCTCATCGTTTCCTTGTGCAAATGCTGTGAGCCTGCTCATGGCTAAGAAGAGCTAGGAATAGAAACTCTGTTCTTTTATTTCCTGTGGTTAAGACTCTGGTGATACAAGGGGAAAATATAGCTAATGTAATTTAGAGACTGTAGTGGACAATATTATAATTTTTTTTTTCAGGGAGGTACCAGAGGTTGAACCTCGAAATGGGAAGCAGGTGCTCAACCACTTAGCTACATCTGCTCCACAATGAGTTTTTTGTTTGTGTGCTTTGTATTTAGGATGTACGAGGGATTGAAACTGGGACCTGGTACATGGGAAGCAGGTGCTCAACCACTGGAGCTTCATCCACTCCCCAATATTGAAATGTTTTTGTAGCAAAAGCAAAGAAGGTACTATATTATGCTAAAGATAAAAAAAAATGAAAGAAACAAAAAACAATCCATGGGTTTTAGTTTTGTAAGATATGAATATGATTAAGTATTTTTTCTTTTCATTTTCTTCATTAGTGAGATCTTTTTTTTCTCTTTTTTTTCTGTCTTTATTTTTTTTGTCTTTATTTATTTTTTTAATGTTACATTAAAAAAATATGAGGTCCCCATATACCCCCCACTCCCCTCACCCCACTCCTCCCATAACCAAAACCTCCTCCATCATCATGGGACATTCATTGCACTTGGTGAATATATCTCTGAGCACCGCTGCACCTCATGGTCAATGGTCCACACCATAGCCCAGGAGATCTTGACTATTTGTTCATTTGTGTATCTTTCTGAACACTGGAGGAACAACTGAGATTTTGTTGGGATTAGATGAGATAAACGTGCCTGGACAGAACTTTTTTAGGAGTAAAGCTTCCATAACTTATTAAAAAAATTTTTTATTATATTTGAATTACTATCTACATTCATAAATGTTTGTCTTTGCTATGCTTTTTAAAAATAATTGATTATATTAAATCTAACCTGGCCTTGCACGCTCTTTTTTTTTTTTTTTGAAAGTCACATACGAGGAAGCGGATGTGGCTCAAGTAATAGGGCTTCTGCCTACCATATGGGAGGACCTGGATTTGATCCCTGGGGCCTCCTGGTGAAAAAGAAGAGGAAGCATGTCCGTGCAAGTGAGCTGAGTGCCTGTGTGATAAGCCAGTGCCCACCACACAAGTGAGTCATGCAGCAAGATGATGACGCAACAAAAGAGAGATGAAAGGGAGAGTCACGGTGAAGCACAGCAGAGACCAGGAACCGAGGTGGCGCAGCTGACAGGGAACCTCTTTCCCCATCAGAGGTCTCCAGGATTGAATCCTGGTGAATCCTAGAGGAGAAAAAATGAGAAGACAAAAAGAGAAATAGATGCAGAAGATCTCACAGCAAATGGACACAGACAGCAAAAATAGCAGGGTGGGGGGAGGGAAAGGGGGATAAATAAATAAATCTTTAAAAAGAAGAAAGTCACGTATATATTTTATTTTATTTTCAAAATATATTTTAAATTTATTTTTAAAAGATACATAGATTACATAAAATGTTACATTAAAAAAATATAGGGGATTCCCATTTGCCTCACTCCCCATACCTCCCACTTTTCCCACATTAACAACTTCTTTCATTAGTGTTGTATGTTCATTGCAAAGGATGAACACATTTTGGAGCATTGCCACACAGCATGGATTATAGTTTATATTGTAGTTTATGTTCTTTCCCACTCCATTGTATAGGTTACAGCAGGATATATAATGTCCTGTATCTGTCTTTGCAATGTCATTCAGGACAGTTCCAAGTCCTGAAAATGCCCCATATTACACCTCTTTTTCCCTCTTCCTGCCTTCAGCAACTCCAGTGGCCACTGTCTCCACATCAATGATATAATTTCTTCCATTGCTAGAATTACAATAAGTCTATAGTAGAATACCAGTAAGTCCACTCTAGTCCATATTTTATTCTCCAATCCTGAGAATTCTGAGATAGTGATGACCACTCCATCTCTAACCGAGAGGGGACTTTGAGCCCATATGTCTCATGGATGGGACTCTCTTGCTTGCAGTTGTAGACTCTCTCAGTTCCTTGGTGTGGTGGTTGTCCATCCTCACCTATTTGTTAGCTGTCCTGGGTGAGCCCAATGAACAGGAGAGTAAGTGTTGCAATTCTGGTGAGGCTCAGGGCCCAGGTGGCTCATGGACAGTCCAGAGATTAAAGTCTCTTGGACATATACCTACCAACTCCAGCACCAACTCTAGGTTCAATAAAAGGGACAGATGAGCCATGTGTAGAGAAATCACATTTGAGTCCAACTCTGTCACACTCGGGAGCACGAACTTCAAGATAGGGCCCACTGGCAAGGCACTGAACTTCGGAATGATCTGCCATGACCGTAGGTCCTGGTGTCTCTGTAACCCTCAGGAGCACAACTACCTGGGGTTTTATCTACTTTGGCTGTCTCTGAGGTACTGCTGAGATGTGCATAAATGGTACCTCTCTGATGACCTCCCAACTCATTTTGAAGTCTCAGCCATATAAACTCATTTGTCTTTATCATTTCCCCCTTTTATTCAAGGTATTTTTCCAGTTGTATCACCAGCTGGTGCTTGGTAGTAATCCCATGGTGGCAGGGAGGCTTATCCTTGGGAGTTATGTCCCATGCTGGGGGTAATACATTTACATGCTGAGTTTGGCTTAGAGACTGGCCACATTTGAGGAACACAGAGATTCTCAGGAGGTAACTCTTAGGCACCCTTCAACACTAGGCTAAGTTAAAATTTCAAGAACAAAAGGCTCATAAACATAGCCATCAATATCAAGGGCCCGTCAATGGACCATCCTTCTTAACTGATCATTGACCCTGTAGTTGGGGGATTGTTGTTGTTCCATTAGAGAATGTGGCAGAGTTCCCCAGGATAGGAATTCAGTATTCTTTCAGTTTGTAATTTCTTTTCATCTATTTTTCTTTTTTATAATTTTACAATAAAGGCTTTCTGAACAGCTGGAAAAAAAAGCCGTTGGTTATATACTTTGGATAGATCATATGGTATGTTAATATATCTCAATAAAACTGCTTAATAAATAAATAATTGTGCACTGAATAGCCAGAGATAACAGCTATGTATAGCAGGGGAAACATAGATTGAGAGGTGAGGAATTTTCTTGTTGTTTGTCTGTTTTATTATTATTATTGAAATAATGAAAATGCTTTAATAATGATTGAAGTGATGAAAGCATGACTATGTGATTATACCAAATACCATTGATTATACACTTCGGATGAATTATATGCTTTATTAATATGTATCAAGAAAGCTGATTTGTTTAAAAAATCAGTAACTTTAAAAAATAAAAAAATCACCTGGTTTGGGATAGCTACTGTTTATATATAAAGCAGAGCATTAAATGATGTAAAAACTTGTTTACCAGAATAATATCAAATAATATATCTAATAAACATTATAGCCCAAAGAAAGAAGCAGAAAAACCACATGCTGGGTTGCATTCGCATGTGTTTTTTAACCCCATTTTTCCTACTCAAGCAAAATCTGTGAACACAAACTAAGACCAAGAAATTTGATGTTTAGTATAATCAGTTTGGCTTACTGCCAAAGATGTTTAAAAAAGTAAGTTCAGCATGCACGCTACAACATTTCACACACAACATGAGTTAACAATGAAAAAAAAAGCAAATCTCCTTATTGTGGCCGTAGATAAAAAATTCCTGTTCAAAAAAAAAAAAAGAGAAAGACTTGGTATTTAATTTGGAGACTTTGCTATATTTTCTAACAGTATGCTGAGAAGGCTGGGAGCAAACAAGTGGTAACTAGGAGAGCAGAAGCAACCATGGCCAAGATACATACATATTTTTTAAAGATTTATTTTATTTATTTATTTCTCCCCACCCCCTCGTTATTTACACTTGTTGTGTCTGACTTCTTTGTTTTTTCTCAGGAGGCACTGGAAACTGAACCTGGGACCTCCGCTGTGGGAGGGAGGCATTGCTTAAGCCACCTCCATTCTGTCCTTTTGTTGTGTCTCATTATGTTTTTCTTCTTGTGTCTCTTATTACATCTTGTTGGATCAGCTTGCTGTGCCTGTCTGTTGCGTCAGCTTGCTGTCTTGCTTGTCTTCTTCAGGAGGCACCAGGAACCTTTGCTCCCTGCCTTTGTTGTATCTCTCATTATGTTTTTCTTCTCGTGTCTCTTGTTGCATCATATTGTTGTGTCAGCTTGCTGTGCTTGCCTGCCAGCTCACTGTCTTCTTTAGGAGGCACCATGAACCAAACCAGGTACCTCCCATGTGGGAGGCAGGAGCTCAGTCGCTTGAGCCACATCCACTTCCCAAGGCATTTTATTTATTTATTTATTCTATCTGGTTGCATCATCGTCTTTTTGGTGTGTTGCTTTGCCATGTGGGGGCCTGTGCCTCTCTGTGCAGGTCTGGCACACCTTTTTTCTTTTTTTTACCAGGAGGTCCTGGCGATCAAACCTGGGTCTCCATATGGCAAACGGGAGCTCAATTGCTTGAGTCACAGCCACTTCCCAAGATGCTTTATTTTGTTGTATGAAATACAAGCCTAGAGTTGACAGAAAAAATACTCCAATTGCAAAAGTCAACTGGATTACTAGTCCTTTAAATGTGGGACTGGCAAAAATGAAATTCCTGGCATTCAACCAAAAAACCAGACCAAACCAAACTAAACCAAACCAAGCTAGCTGATATTTAAAGCAGTAGCCTCAACAAATGTGAGATTTTTAAAAATCTTTATCATTAATATTTTAGTTTTCTTTTTCACTCTTGCAAATGCTAGCTGGAATTTCTGAAGCTATGAAACAATGCATTTCTTTCTTTTTCTAAATCTTCTCAACACAATAAATACTAAATCATAGCGCATTGTTGTGACACCCGTCAGCATCTACTTCTTGGCTCTTCAAAAATGGTGGTGCTATTTTACTGATTCAGGAAATACTTGTTTTTGCTTATGATGCAAGTGACCTGCTCCTTGGACAAAATATTCACAATGCAGTAGACTGTAGCTCTAAGACCTACCTTGTTTCTATTTATTTACTTATATCCGCCCCCCTCCCTCATTGTTTGTGCTTGCTATCTGCTCTCTGTGTCTGTTTGTTGTGTGCTTTCTGTGTCTGCATGTCTTCTTTTTTAGGAGACACTGGAGATTGAACCCAGGACCTCCCATATGGGAGGTGGGCACTCAACTGCCTGAGCCACACCTCTCTCTGCTTGTTGCGTCTCCTTACTGTGTCATCTCACTATTTTGCTCGTCTTCTTTAATTTTTTTTATTATCTTTTTTAAAAAAAGATACACTGGGAAGTGGACATGGCTCAACTGATAGAGCATTCGCCTACCATATGGAGGATCCAGGGTTCAATACTCAGGGCATCCTGACCCATGTGCTAAGCTGGCCCAGTGCAGTGCTGCCACGTGCAAGGAGTGCTGTGCCACTCAAGGGCACTCCCATGTAGGGGTGCACCATGCCCAAAGAGTGCACCCTGCAAGGGGAGCTGCCCCATGTGAAAAAAAACACAGCCCACCCAGGAGTGGTGCTGCACACACAGAGAGCTGACGCAGCAAAATGATGCTACGAAAAAGAGACACAGATTCCCTGTGCCACCTGACAGTACAAGTGGATGCAGAACACACGGCAAATGGACACAGAGAACAGGCAATGGGCGGACGGGGAGAGAAATAAATAAAAACCTTAAAAAAAAAAAAGATACACAGATCATACAAAATTGCCTATCTTATTTAGGAGGCACTGGGAACCAAACCCAGAACCTCCCATGTGGGAGGCAGGCACCCAACTGCTTGAGCCACAACTGCTCCCTGCTTGTTGTGTCTCCTCATTGTGTCATCTCACCATCTTGCTCGCCTTCTTTAGGAGGCACTGGGAACCGAACCTGGGACCTCCCATGTGGACGGTAGGAGCCCAATTGCTTAAGCCACCTCCATTTCCCCTTGTTTCTTAGAATCATTAGTAGTACATCACCTGCATCCATGGAAACATGAAAGAGGAGCTTCTAAGTTGAACTTTCTAATATTTGCTGCATGAAAGAGTGGCATGGTTGATCACATTTTTAAGCTCTAACTCAGGGCACTTACAGAGGAGTAGTAAATACATCCAGTGAATCACAAGGATGGCCTTAGGATACGTTTCTCTCAATCGGCTGATCAAACCTAAATCATAACCACCAATGAAAACAAACTTCAAGATCTTGTCTTATAATAAGGGCATTTAACTACCGTACAATCAAGTCATGAATCACACCATGTAAGTTCTGCGGCAAACAGAAAACAAAGCCGGACTGAGGCTCTAAGCTCATGGTGTAAAGCTGACAAGAAATACAAAAGCATAAAGAAGGGCTAGGTAGTTAAAACAGCTTAAGTACAAGCTGTGACACCACGACCACACCTGAGTCACCATGAGAGATGGATCTATTTCTACACATGCATCCTCCCATTTCCCCATTAAATAATCCTTAGAGGAAACACTGATTTTACAGTCAATTACAATAAATTACAACTCACCGCTGTACACCTTAAATTGCGTGGAACAATATCACCGATGTTTGCACAGAGAATTATAGTAAGATACAAGAGCACATTGATAAAAATGGGATGGGGAAGCGGGTGTGGCTCAACCATTTAGGCACCTGACTGCCACATGGGAGGTCCCAGGTTCGGGTCCCGGTGCCTCCTAAAGAAGATGAGCAGATGCCACACCTGCTTCAATGAGCAGACGCCTAAACGAGCAGATGCCACGGCCTGTGGGAAGAGGATGTGGCTCGGGCCGTTGGGCACTTGCCTCTCATGTGGGAGGTCCCGGGTTCAGTTCCTGGTGCTCCTGGAGAAGGCGAGCAAACAATGAGCAGACAGACCAGAGAACCATCTGGGGGAGGGGGATAAATTTAAAAGAATAAAGTAAATACATCTTTTTCAAAAAATGGATGAACAATATATCAAGTAAAAACGGTTTTATAACCAAGCTGTATGGACATCAGGGGGCTTAGGTCTTAGCAAGAAACCACTGGATCTATCAAAAACCAATCGCTCACTCTTACTACTGAGGCCATGAGTAGATCTCACTTGTCTCGAGGCTGGTGATGAGTTGAGATAACCCGAGTTGCGATGATAACTCATCAGTTCTCAGCGTTTCATCCCAACCATTGGTTTCACAGCTTCAAGCCTTTCCAATAAAGCCAAGTTTTCTCTGTCAGTCCTTTGCTGTCCTGTCTGTTGAGATCACTGTGATATAGCTTAGGAGGATGGCCAGTCCATCTTCTAGGAATTATACCTCTGCTTCTCGGTTTTTAGCCTGGCTGGACAGTTCTTTCAAAAGCTTCTGGATTTCCAGATCAATCCTTCTCACCTCTTCTCTTGTAAAAGAGAATTTTTTCCTAGGTACTGCTGAAGGGTGAACCAAGTCATGTTTTTGTGCTCTCTTTTTTTTTTCTTCTAATTTCAGAAAAGCTTCCAAAAGATGATTCAGGTCCACTGCCTCAGGTAGGACTTTCTGCTTAACCTTGTGATCTAAAGTGAAATCCAACAATGAAGACTTGGAAGTGGAATTGGGCCTGCATTTTTCTGTCCCTTTCTTGGCTGCTTTCAAATATTTGGAATTATGCTATAATTCCTCAACATTTCCATATACTTCTTTTTTTTTTTTAGGGAAAAAAATTTTTAAAGATATATTTTATTTAATCCTCCCTCCCACCCTCGTTGTTTGCACTCACTGTCTGCTCTCTGTGTCTGTTCGTTGTATGCTTGTCTTCTTTTTAGGAGGTGCTGGAAACCTAACCTAGGACCTCCCAAGTGGGAGGTGTACAATGGCTTGAGCTACCTCTGATACCACTTGTTATGTCTGTCATTGTGTATTCTTGTTGTGTCTCTTCATTGCGTCAGCATGCCATGCCAGCCCATTGTGTCAGCTTGCTGTCTTGCTCATCTTCTTTAGGAGGCACGAGGAACCAAACCTGGGACTCCCGTGTGGTAGGCAGGCACCCAACTGCTTAAGCCACATCTACTTCCCTTCCATATACTTATTTATTTATGTCTCCTCCCTACTCCCCCCTCCCCAGTTGTCTGCTCTCTGTGTCCATTCGCTGTGTGTTCTTCTGTGTCTGCTTGTATTCTCAATAAGCAGCTCCAGAAACCAATCCTGGGACCTTCCAGAGTGGGAGAGAGCCACCTCAGCTCCCTGTTCTGCTACATCTTCTTATTGTCTCTCCTCTGTGTCTCTTGTTGCATCGTCTTGCTGCACCAGCTCTCCGCGTCGGCTGGCACTCCTGCACGGGACAGCATTCCCATGTGGGCCAGCTCGGCACATGGGCCAGCTTACCTTCACCAGGAGGCCCTGGATATTGAACCCTGGACCTCCTATATGGTAGACGGGAGCCCACCTGCTTGAGCCACATCCACTTCCCTCCATATATATCTTGACTCACATTTTCTTGCCTTTCAACTTTCACTTTTTGATCATTTAATGCGGCCAGTTCAAAAGACTGAATCAGGCTGATGTGTTGATAGAGGAGTCACATCAGTTACATTATCTTCAGATTCCTCAGTGCAGTCTTTTGGTTTTAGTACTTAAAGGCTGTTATCCTGTTGATTTTATTCCTGGTTTGTATTTCCATTTTGGTAATATAAAGTTTATACCAGATACATGTTTCTTCAATGATGGAGATGACCAGATATACAAATATCAAATCCTGTGTCTGAATAATCTGTATCTGAACCTAAAGATAAGGAGGACAAAGAAAAAGAGAAGAGGAACTAATTTCAGAATATTCATCTGTGCTCTTTTTTAAAGTTATTAGATGGTTTAGCTGACTTGGACGTGCCATGATGTCTTTTTCCATCATTACTGCTGTCCTCTCCATCTGGATGGTAATATTCTTCACCTTTTCTTACAACTTTAGAAATTCTATTTGGAATGGGCAAGTCCATTTTATGTCTGGTTGTAGCATCACACAATGTTTTTTATTTTGAAGACATGGCCAAAGATAAAGAACTTCTGTTTTGTATAATATTATTCTCTGTAGGTTGTTTTTCTAGAGGAATTTTCTCTTTTTCCATTTCCCTTTTCAGTAAGAAGATTTCCCTTTGTTGGTACTTCAAATTTTAAGTTTACATTTTCTGTATGCTTCTTTATTCTCTCTTTTGGGCTATAGTCTTGCTTGTCAAACACTGAGTTAGTTTCACATTTCTTTCCTTCTTTAAAGTCTCTGTTGAACCTTATGTTGAGTGAAGCAACCCAGGCATTGAAGGACAAATACGACATGACCTCGCTGATATGAAATAAGTAAATCAATCTGTCTCAGAGAGCTAGAGACTGGATGATAAACTTAAAGGAAGTTGAGGGGTAGAGGAAGGTTGCGAGCTGACACCTATTTGGGTGAAATCTATGATAAGCTGGAGGTAAGCATTTATACAGGGAAGGGATAAAATGGGGGCATAGGGATATCTTTGGGTGGGGCTGTGTGGGCTTGAGGGGGCTAGGGATGGGAGGATGGGTCAGATGGCCCAAGAAATTGGGGGGAGGGTGGGAGGAACATTTGAACATAGGAGATTGTCAGGTATATGGTTGAAATTATAGTGCAGAGAAAATACTTTAGAAAATATAATACGGAAGGTTACCTGTTTAAGATCCTTAAGGGGGGCATCTGACACGGCATGCTTCTAGGGAGTATGTGAATGCTCATTTTGTCATAGTGGGTTATACCATGGGTGGAGACCCATACAATGAGAGTGAAGGTATATCCAAATCCTGGGGAGGACTGATGTTCTCAAACAGAGGGAATTGTATCTCTTGAGAGAATCAGTGCCTCCCAATGGGTTAGGGCAGTCAAGTATGTCAAGCCCTCAACATTTTTGCAAGTATCTCTGAATACGTTCCTTCAAGTAATGAAGACTGATTGTCATGGTGGGCCCTGAGGGGAGGGGGAAAGAGGTGTTGAATACATGGAATCAGGGTAACTGTGGGGCAATGGAAGTGTTCCACAGGATCATGCCATGATGGATATAGGACATGGTAAATTACACCAAAAATGTATAAAAGTCTATAGGCTAAAATGTCAACCATAATGTAAAACATAAGATAACTAAAAATTTAGAAAACTGTATAGTCTAAAATATAATCCATAATGTAAACCCAAATGGAACCATGTTTGAAAGCTATTATTTCAATATCTGTACATCAGCTGCAGCAAATATAATATGAACATGTAAAAAGATCATTTTTGGGGAAGGGACAAAGGGTTTAATATTGGATATGTGGGAGTACCATATATTGAATATTTGAATTACTGTGACCTAAAACTTATGTGAAGACAAACTTAATAATTAGAGAAAAAGAAAAGAAGGAAAGGATGTAGACATTGAGGAAGAAATAGAAGAAATTGCCTTGCCACTGTACATATAGGGCAACACCTATAGCAGTGATGAAAGGCAAAATGTTGAAAGCAAAGCTTTTTCATTTTTTCATACCTCAATTTATTTTTCCTTTATTTAATTTTTCTCAATTACTGTGTATTCTATATCTATCCTTTAAACCCATCACTATATTCCATTTTACTATTAATGGTACCTGGCAATATAGTGGACTTCCTTTTTGAAGAAGTTTTGGACTACAGAGAGGTTCAACTAAGGCAGAGGAGGAGCACTTGTGTGGGGTGCTGTTGGTGGGGGGCACACGATTGGGAGGGCGTTCTCCAGGGCATGTATACAAGGTACATAGAAAGGTTTGGATATTTCATAGTGGTTTCAGTTGGAAACGACATATGAGTGTTGAGTTCCTGGCCAGGGGAGCGCTATCACATTCCCCAATGGAACAGCAACAATCCCCCAAGTGCAATGGCAAAGACCAACAAAGAAGGATGGTCCAATGATGAGCCCTTGATACTGATGGCTCTGATTATGAGCCTGTGTGCCTGAAATATGAACTAGGCCTAGAGCTGTGGGGAGCCTAAGAGTTACCTCCTGAGAGCCTCCATGTTGCTCAAATGTGGTCACTCTCTAAGCCAAACTCAGCATGTAGATGCATTGCCTTCCTCCCAGCATGGGACATGACTCCTGGGGATGAGCCTCCCTGGTGCCAAGGGATTACTACCAAGCACCAGCTGATGATGTAACCAGAAAAAGACCTTGAATGAAGAGGTCAACTCAGACCAGCAGAATATCTCAGCCTACATGTAATATCAGGTGTTAAAAACTGCCTTTTGACTTTGGATAAAAGGAGGAAATGGAAAGGACAAGTGAGTTTATATGGCTATGAATCTCCAAAAATAGTTGGGAGGTCATCAGAAGGGTGATGCTTATGTACACCTCAGCAGGATACCAGAGACAGCCAAAGTAGATAGAAAACCTGGTACTGGTTCTCCTGAGGGCTGCAGAGACCCACAGGCTCTATGGTCATGGCAGATGGCTCTGGAGTTCAGGGCCATGTCAGTTGGCCCTACTCTGGAGTTTGTGTTCCTGAGTGTGATGGGGTTGGACTCAGATATGACCTTTCTACACATGTCTCTTCTGTTACTGTTACTGGACATGTGGTTGGAATTTGGGCTGGTGTATACTCAGGAGACCTGAATCTCCAAACTGTCCATGTGACAGCCAGGTCCTGGGCCTCAGCAGACTTGCGGCTCCTACCCTCTGGTTTCTGGGACTTACCCTGGCCAGCTGACAGGGAAGTGAAGAGGGCCAACCACCATATCAGGGAGCCAAGAGTGCCTACAGCTGCGGGCAGGAGAATTGCATCCATCATCCATGTGGAATCTAAGCCCACTCTTGAGGTAGAGGGGGACTGGACATAACCATCCCAGGGTCTACAGGATGGAGGAATAGAGTGTGGATTAGAGTGGACTTACTGGTGTTCTGCTGGGGAACTATTGTGATTAGTAAGGGAAGAAATTGTAGTAGTGATGTGAAGAGGGTGGCCACGGTAGCTGCTGATGGTCGGGAGAGGGAAGAAGAGATATGGTGTGGGGGCATTTTCAGGATTTGGAGTTGTCCTAGGTGGTGCTGCAGGGATGGATCCTGGATGTTGTGTGTCCTGTCGTGGCCCACTGGGTGGACTGGGGGAGAGTGTGGCCTACAATGTGGACCACTGTGCATGTGCTACAGCAGTTCTCCAGAATGTATTCGCCGGGTGCAGTGGATGTGCCACAGTGATGGAAGAGTTTGTTGATGTGGGAGGGGTGGCGTGGGTGGGGTGGGAGGCGTATGGGGCCTCATATTTTTTAAATGTAACATTTAAAAGAAAATAAAGAAGAAGAAAAAATAAAAACCAGACCCACAAAATAAATAAATAGATAGATAAATAAATAAATAAATAAATAAAAACGATCTCTGTCAGAGAAAGAATAGTCCACTTGACCTTCTGATATATACCAATCCATGATATCCCTTTTTATTGCCCCCCGCCCCTGCCAAATTCATGATATCTTGAGTGTTTGCCTCAGTTGGGCCTGCTCCAGCCAGGAAACGGATCCCAAATGAGGCTGAGGGGTGTCTTTTTTTTTTTAAGTTACCAGTGACTTTTTATTTTTATTTTTTTTTTTAATTTATTTCTCTCCCCTTCCTCCCCCCACCCCGGTTGTCTGTTCTCTGTGTCTATTCGCTGCGTCTTGTTTCTTTGTCTGCTTCTGTTGCTGTCAGCTGCACGGGAATCAGTGTCTCCTTTTGCTGTGTCATCTTGTTGTGTCAGCTCTCCGTGTGTGCGGCGCCATTCCTGGGCAGGCTGCACTTTCTTTTGCGCTGGGCGGCTTCTCCTTATGGGGTGCACTCCTTGAGCGTGGGGCTCCCCTACGCGGGGGACACCCCTGCGTGGCAGGGCACTCCTTGCGCGCATCAGCACTGCGCATGGGCCAGTTCCACACGGGTCAAGGAGGCCCCGGGGTCTGAACCGCGGACCTCCCATGTGGTAGGCGGACGCCCTAACCACTGAGCCAAGTTTGCTTCCCTGTGACAATTTTTTGAAACATTAACTCAAAAGAAACAAACCTGAACAATTCTCTGTTTCATCTTTAAGGACTTCTTGGTTACTACCTGCTGGCTTCTTTTTGCCTTCCTCCTGAGAGGTCCAGTGGCCCCTGTTTGTTTCACTTCCTTGTCACTTCTTGGCCCTTTAGAACAAAGCCTGGCTTGGCACTCTTTTAATTTATTTATTTATTTCCTGGATGAGGGCTTTTTTTAAAAAAAAAAGATACATAGGTCACACAAAGGTTACATGAAAAAATGTGAGATTCCTCTATACCCCACTCCCTACCCCCTACCCCTCCTCCCACACCCACAACCTCCTTCATCATTGTGGCACATTCGCTGCCTCTGATGACTACCTTTTGGAGCACTGCATGGGATATAGTTTACGTTGTAGTTTACACTCTCCCCCAGTCCTTTCAGTGGGTTATGGCAGGACATACAACTGTCCTGTGTCTGTGCTTTTGAAGCAGGCTGGTGAGATAGGGAATTAATAGATGGATCTGGAACCTGGCAGAGAGTCCACGTGGACATCAGTGACCCCCAAGATGGCTGCGGGAGAACCCCCACCCCAGGATTCTGCTCTCCAGAACAAAGACTTCTCCTAGGAGCAAGGAGAAGCCCCGGATGTTCCCTGGGGACTTTACCATTGGGTCCTCACTAGGGGATTGATGGGTGGGGTGACCAATCAAAACAGCAAACGGCTGGAAGCCCTCCCCTGCCATTAGCAAAGGGGTGGTATAATTAGTAGTTTACAAAGCAAACCGCAGGCTCTCGCCCTGCTCTCACCTCTGGACCTGTGCCTGCCCTCTGCGCACCGCTCTCGCCGTTTTTCCTCTGCCACGTGGCCACGCAAGTAAACCTGGGGACTTATAATGTATCACGGGGAATTGTAGTCTGCAAATCAGCCCTCATTATCCCTTTTCACCCCCTTCCTCTCTACCTGGGACCCCCGATCTGTTATTTTCTCCCATTTCTCTTCCCTCCCTACCTGAATAAATTACCGGTCTAACTCACCCAGAATGCTTTTTTTTTTTTAAAGATTTATTTTATTTATTTCTCTCCCTCCCCTCCCCCGCCCCAGTTGTCTGTTCTCTGTGTTCATTTGCTGCATGTTCTTCTTTTTGTCCGCTTCTGTTGTTGCCAGCGGCATGAGAATCTGTGTTTCTTTTTGTTATGTTATCTTGTTGTGTCAACTCTCTGTGTGTGCATCGCCATTCCCTGGCAGGCTGAAATTTCTTTCATGCTGGGCGGCTCTCCTTACAGACTGCAGTCCTTGAGCATAAAGCTCCCCTACGTGGTGGACACCCCTGCGTGGCACGGCACTCCTTGCGCACATCAGCACTGCACGTGGGCCAGCTCCACATGGGTCAAGGAGGCCCGGGGTTTGAACCGCGGACCTCCCATGTGGTAGGTGGATGCCCTATCCATTGGGCCAAGTCCACTTCCCCCAGAAAGCTCTTGAAATTCATTTCTGCAGCATAGCCAAGAACCTAAATAAAACCAGTAACAGTTTGACGCTCTTAATGTGGCTGACATCTCTAGCTGCCCCTTCGTTTTCTGAAAGAAGCCCAAAACATGTTAGAAACTTCAAAGAAAAAATAAAAAGCCATTTGTTTCCCTGGAGACTAGTTACTCACCCACTGAACGGATGCTAAACCACGTGGGTTCACTCAACAAGTGAATTTTGCACATCTCCTACATGCCAAGCATGATATTAAGTTCTGGAAATGTAAACAGGTGAGGAACAGTCCTGCCTTCCCCCTTACGGAGCTTCTATATTAGTGGGGGAGACAGACTTTAATCAAATAATCACACATATGGAAGAAATGAAGGAACTGGAACTCAGGAAACAGGGGATCTGGCTGGAGGAGCAATAGATAGAACTCCCAGGATGACGCTGTAGAGCTGACCTACAGAGAAATCAGCCCAGACTGGAGTTGGAAAAGAGAATTCCTAGAGAAAGGTCTTGTAGATAGAAGATATAGTGTGATCCAGAAACTGGACGAACATACAGGTATAACAAAGGCAGGGTGTGTAAGGAGAAAAACAAAGGCAAAATAAACTCCAGGAAAAACAAACCAAAACATTGAACAAGAAAGTCACAGTCCAGGGAAACGGACTTTGGCCCAGTGGTTAGGGCGTCCGTCTACCATATGGGAGGTCTGCGGTTCAAACCCCGGGCCTCCTTGACCCGTGTGGAGCTGGCCATGCGCAGTGCTGATGCACGCAAGGAGTGCCGTGCCACGCAAGGGTGTCCCCCGCGTGGGGGAGCCCCACGCGCAAGGAGTGCGCCTGCGAGGAAAGCCGCCCAGCGTGAAAAGAAAGTGCAGCCTGCCCAGGAATGGCGCCGCCCACACTTCCCGTGCCGCTGACGACAACAGAAGCGGACAAAGAAACAAGACGCAGCAAATAGACACCAAGAACAGACAACCAGGGGAGGGGGGGGATTAAATAAATAAATAAATATTTAAAAAAAAAAAAAAAAAAAAAGAAAGTCACAGTCCAAATTAAAAGAGGAACTGAGACCTTCAGGAAGAAACTGGAAGATACCACTTCACACCGACTAGGATGGCATCATTAAAACATGGAAAGTGGGACGCAGATGTGGCTTAACTGATTGAGCGTCCGCCTACCACATGGGAGGTCCAGGGTTCAAACCCTTGTGATGAGCTGGCCTGTGCGCAGTGCTGATGTGCGCAAGGAGTGCCATGCCATGCAGGGGTGTCCCCCACGTGGGGGAGCCCCATGAGCAAGAGGTGCGCCCCGCATTGAGCTGCCTCACCCGAAAAGTGCAGCCCCCCAGGAGTGATGCCGCACACACGGAGAGCTGACGCAGCAAGATGACGCAACAAAGAGACACAGATTCCTGGTGCTGCTGACAAGAATGCAAGCGGACACAAAGGAACACACAGCGAATGGACACAGAGAGCAGACAATGGGGGGCGGGGGGTGGGTGGAGGGAGAGAAATAAATAATAAAATAAATCTTTGAAAAAATAATAAAACATGAAAAGTAACAAGTGTTGCCAAAGATGAAGAGAAATGGGAACCGTCAAATATTGTTGGTGGGAATGTAAAACGGTGGAGCCGCAGTGGAAAACACAGTTTGGCAAAGTCTGAAAATAGAATTATCGTCTGATCCAGCAATCCCACTTCTAGGTACATACGCCAAAGAACTGAAAATGGGGACTCGAACAGGTACGTGCAGGTGGACGTTCTCAGCAGCGTTATTCACAGTAGCCAAGGGTAAAGCCAGCCAAGGTCCATCAACAGATGATGGATAAACAAACTGTGGCCCCCACACATGGTGAACGAAGTGCCGATGCACGATGCCGACATGAACGGGCCTTGAAGCCATCCTGCCGCGTGAAAGAAGCCAGACACAAACAGACAAGCATCGTATGGTTTCATTTCACTCCTGAGAAAATATCTAGAATTAGCAAAATCCTAGAGACAAAAAGTAGATTACAGGGCGGCGGACTTGGCCCAGTGGTTAGGGCATCCGTCTACCACACGGGAGGTCCGCGGTTCAAACCCTGGGCCTCCTTGACCCGTGTGGAGCTGGCCCATGTGCAGTGCTGATGCCCACAAGGAGTGCCATGCCATGCAGGGGTGTCCCCCGCGTAGGGGGACCCCACGTGCAAGGAGTGCGCCCCATAAGGAGAGCCGCCCAGCGCAAAAGAAAGTGCAGCCTGCCCAGGAATGGCGCCTCACACACGGACAAGATGACGCAACAAAAAGAAACACAGATTCCTGTGCCACTGACAACAACAGAAGCGGACAAAGAAGATGCAGCAAACAGACACAGAGAACAGACAATCGGGGTGGGGGAGAGGGGAGGGGAGATAAATAAATAAATAAATAAATCTTTTTTTTTTTTTTTAAGTAGATTACAGGTTATTGGGCTGGGGCAGGGGAAACAGGGAATTAATGCTTAATGGGTGCAGAGTCCCATTTGGGTTGATGAAAAAGTTTTGGCACTGGATGGTGGAAATGAACATTGTGAATGTAATTAGTATCACTGAATTCTGCACCTGCGAGTGGTTCAAATGGGAAATTCTGTGTTCTATAGCTCTTACCACAAGACAGTTTTTAAAACAATTGTATTGAGATATAGTCGCACGCCATATAATGTAGTGAAAGTGTACAACCAGTGGCTTTTAGTAAAACCCCAGTGTTATGCATTCATCACTGTAAAAAAATAAAAATTTTTAAAAGAAGAGATAAAGGTGTATTGAAAAATCGGCACGAAAAGCTTTAGTGGAAGGTCATCCAAGTATACCCGTACGTAGAACTTGAAACACACAGACCTTGGCTTCTTTAACGCTGCGTCCTTCAGCTTCGTGGCCGCCCCTGACTCCAAGTCTGCTATTCAGACGACCCTCGCTCATAAACTTCACTCCAAATAGCAAAGAGAGTTTGAGCAAACTTCTCATATATGGCACAACATCCCACAGCTACGTAAATTATTTAAATCTATCCCCAAATTATATTCGTTATACTTTTAGGTATGACTAGCTAGCTGTCTTCAGTAACAATAGTTCTAATAAAACAAACATTTTAGGTTAAAAAAAGAAGATCAAGTAAGAAGCTGGAAGACATTAGGGATATGGTGAAGGGATTATAGGATTCATTTTCCAGCCAGAACAAAAAGACAGTCAGAAACTCTGGGAAGGAAAAAAAAGAACAAAGTTGTGCAAGAAAGTCATAGATGCAGGGAGCAGATGTACCTCAGTGATTGAGCACCTGCTTCCCATGTATGAGATACTGGGTTCAATCCCCAGTACCTACAAAAAAAAAAAAAAGAAAAAGGAAGTCATAGACTTTAAAAAAAAGAAAGAAACGAAAATTTGTCAGGATTTTGAGAAATCAGTGAAGAATTAGAAAGGAAAGCCCTTGCACATTTGCCTTTGGGAGGAAGAAGGGTTAAAACATTGGAAATGAAAAGAAGGAAATGTCTCGTTTCTGCACTGAATAGTATTTACATAGTTATAATAACCTAATGCTGTTTATTGACTTTCAACGTCTTTTAGGGATGGAAGACTTTATGTTTACCCAAGTGAAAGGTAAATGTTAGAGAAGTTCACAAGTGTATCTACTAGGTACTGCATTCAGAAACTAGCTATAGAGATTTAGCTATAGTTGCTTAAACACATAAAGGTAAATTCTTAGTAAAAAGAAACCCAGAGGTAGAGTTCATGGCTGGAATGGTGGCTCAAAGGTCATAGGCTCCTTTCATTGTCCTACTGTTTTACTTAAAGAATGCCTTCCATCCTCGAATATATTACATGGTCCAAGATGGCTGCTAGAGCTCAGCCCTCACATCAGCATCCCAAACAGGAACAAGGAGAGAGGGGCTGTAGCAGTTTGATATTATTGATGAATTCCAGAAAGAAATATTGGATTATGTTTGTAAACTGATCTCCTCTGGGCATATTAGGTTATGTTGGATTCATGGGTTTACTTGATTAAGGAATTATGTAAGCCTCTTGTGTCAGTAGCGCGTTGAGTCCCGACCCACCGAAGGGTGAGGACTCACAGATAAATGGCATGGCAAGGAGAGTGGAAGGTTTTGATGTTGGAGTTTGATGCCAAAGCCTTAAGCTGGAGCCCCGGGAAGTAAGCTCAGAGAGGAAAGAGAAGCCAGCCCGGGGAAGAGAGGAGCCCTGAGCCCAGGAAGAAGCAAGACCCTGGAAGGGAGGAGCCCAGGAAGCCTGAGCCCTCGCAGACATCAGCAGCCGTCTTGCTCCAACACGTGGAAATAGACTTTGGTGAGGGAAATAACTTACGCTTTATGGCCTGGTATCTGTAAGCTCCTACCCCAAATAAATACCCATTATAAAAACCAAGCCATTTCTTCTATTTTGCATCAGCACCCCTTTGGCTGACTAATACAGAATTTGGTACCAAGGAGTGGGGAAGAGCTTTTGCAATTACCGAGATGCTGGCACGGTTTTATAAATGGGTGAGGGGTATTTTTTGGAGGAATGGTGAGATGCTTGATGGAAAAGGCCGAAATTGCTTTGCAGAGACTGTTGGTAGCAATATGGAGCCTAAAGTTATTTGTTGTAAGGCCTTAGAAGGAAATACTTGTGAGATGGATGCTGAAGAGACTTTGTATGATGCCTTAGAAGTAAATGGGAAGTGGACTTGGCCCAGTGGTTAGGGCGTCCGTCTACCACATGGGAGGTTTGTGGTTCAAACCCCGGGCCTCCTTGACCCGTGTGCAGCTGGCCCATGCGCAGTGCTGATGCGCGCAAGGAGTGCCGTGCCACACAGGGGTGTCCCCCGCGTAGGGGAGCCCCACATACAGGGGATGTACCCCATAAGGAGAGCCGCCCAACGCGAAAGAGGGTGCAGCCTGCCCAGGAACGGTGCCGCCCACACAGAAAGCTGACACAGCAAGATGATGCAACAAAAAGAGACACAGATTCCCGTGCTTCTTCTTCTAAAAAGAGACACAGATTCCCGTGCTGCTGGCAACAACAGAGGCGGACAAAAAAAGGAACATGCAGCGAATGGACACAGAGAACAGACAATGGGGGTGGGGGCGGGGAGGGAAGGGGAGAGAAATAAATAAATCTTTGAAAAAAAAGTAAATGGTGAAACTATTATTGGAAACTGGAGGAAAGGCCATTTATGTTTTAAAGTTGCAGAGAACTTAGCAAGATTAACTCCTGGTATTTTATAGAAGGCAGAATTTGAAAATGGTGAGTCTGGGCATCTAGCTGGAGAAATTGCAAAGTAACCCCAGAGAATGTGGCTTGGCTTCTGCTTGCAGCTTATAGCAAAGTGCTAGAAGAGAGAGAGATGCTGAGGACTGACCTGGTGGGGACAAAGAAAACAGAAACTGATTCTGGAAATTCCAAGCCTCTGGAAATCAAGCTTCCAGATGAAAGTGCCCCCCTGGAGGACTTAACTAAACCTGACACTTGTAAATCAGGACTGAAGATACAGTTATCTAGGAAAGACTTGTGGAAAGTCTTACTGCCTGATGGTTTGACCCCTGCTTCTTGCATGCGAAAGCAACGTTTTTGAGAGAGCTGTATGAACAAAATCACTGTCAGCCTGGAATAAAAGGGACATGGAAAGGAGAGACTGAAGGGGAAACAGCTTCCAGAGGAAAACCGTGGAAGCTGAGATCTGGAATTAGGACCTCACCTTGGATCATGAGAGGAGCCCCACCCATGTGTACAGAGAGGGTGAGCTAGCCCCAGCAGTTGAAGAGGGTGGGTGTTCCTGTCTGCTGTTCTGGGAGAGTTTTGCTGCCCCAGGGTGCAGAGAGGGTGGGGCACATTCCCCAAGGATTAGGGCAGTTAGGGTCAGCACCCCACAGGTCTGAGAGGGGTGGGCCTGTCCCTCAAAGCTTAGAGAAGGCCAGGTGGTCAACTCGTTGCCCTGAGAGGGCTGAGCCTGTTTGCCAAAGGGTGGGGGGCATATTGTCTTCACATCACTGTACTAGGGGGGCTAAGACTCTAACCCAAAGATTGGGTGAGGTGAGGCGATCACCCCAACACTCGGAGTTGGAGGGAGAGCTCTGGAGCTTGGTGGACACCCAGATGCTTGATGAGGGTGGAACCAAGAAAATGGCCATGGGGCAAGCCTGTGGAAAGGGTGGGACCCATATGGCCCCAAGGAGAAGAAACCATCATCTTCAGAATGATCCTCAGACTAAAATCAAATGGAGGATGCCCTGCAGGTCTACTGAACTGCCGAGAAACTGTGACTCTTGTTTCCCTCCCATTGTCTCCTTATTATAATAAAAATGTTTATCCTTTTTCTATTCGTTTGTGTATTGGAAGCAGATGACTTGTTTTGTAAGTTTCAGAGATCTATAGCAGATGGGGCTTTGCCCCAAGACAAACTGCATTTCTTTAAATTGATTGTGATATGATTTAATACTTGCATTATAACTGACTTAAAGTTTTTTGGTTTTTTAAAAAATATTGTAATGTCTTCCTGGAATTCAGAGGGTGGAGTGTAGAAGTTTGATATTATTAATGAATTCCAGAAAGAAATATTGGATTATGTTTGTAACCTGGTCTTCTCCTCTGGGCATATTAGATTATCCTGGATTCATAGGCTTACTTGATTAAGCAATTATGTAAGCCTCTCGTACCAGGAGGGCATTGCGTTCCCACCTTTGGTGGGTGGGGACTCAGAGATGAAAGGCATGGCAAGGACAGAGTGGGGGGGGGTTGATATTGGAGTTTTGATGTTGGAGTTTGATGCTGAAACCTTAGGCTGGAGTCCTGGAAAGTAAGCTCCAAGAGGAAAGAGAAGCCAGCCCCAGGAAGAAAGGAACCTGAGCCCAGAGAGAAGCAAGACCCGGGAAGGGAGGAGCCCAGGAAGCCTGAGCCCTCGCAGCCGTCGGCAGCCATCTTGCTCCAACACGTGGAAATAGACTTTGGTGAGGGAAGGAACTTACGCTTTATGGCCTGGTATCTGTAAGCTCCTACTGCAGATAAATACCCGTTATAAAAACCAACCCATTTCTTCTACTTCGCATCAGCACCCCTTTGGCTGACTAATACAGGGGCTGAAAGGGCTTATGGCACTGACAGTCTGTATCTTAAAGTAGGTGGCCAGAAGCTCTACCTAACAATGCAGAATTCAATCTCAAGGCCGCATATAAGACAGGGAGGTGGGAAATGAAATCTTTAACTGGGTCCATTGCCGTGGTAGATAAAAGCTGGGGTCTAGGGGAGCAGATGTGGCTCAAGCAGTTGGGTGCCCACCTCCCACATGGGAGGTCCCAGGTTCAGTTCCCGGTGCCTCCTAAAAAAGACAAGGAGATAACAAGTGAACACAATAAGACACAGCAAGCAGACAACAAGTGGAAACAACAAGCAGACAGACAAAGGAGCCATCTTATGGAGGGGGGAAGCTGCGGTCTGTTATTAAAGAGGGTGTCTGGTTATTGAAGAAAACTAGCTGACTCTGACAAAGCAATGAGAAAATACCTCTTCGCAATAGTGGGGCAGAAAAGAACAAGGGGGAAAGAAAGATATAACCCCAGGGGACTGGCAAACTAAGGGCCAAATCTGGCCCACCATCTGTTTTTGTGAATAAAGCTTTATTGAAACACAGTCCTATCCATTCATTTACATATTGCCTGTAGCTCCTTTTCATTGTACAACAGCAGAGCTAAGTGGTCACAACAGAGGCGTAGGACTGGAAGCCTAAAATATTTACTAATAGAACCTTTACAGAAAAAGTTTGTGGATCCTTGCTGGAAAGGATCATGTTCTAGAAAGCGTCAACAAAGGCTCTAAAAAAAAAAACTGGTGGCAGAACTCTCCTGGGAGGGCAGACGGAGGGTGGATGAATATAAAAAAAATGAAACCATTCCAGATCACAGCAGGAAGCCTGGGCTTGGCCGGGCAAGTAGTGATGAGTGGTGGGAGAAGCCTGTTATTTAAAGAGAGTGGAATCCATTCTCAGAAAAATTACAACTAAGTGCAGAAAGATTCTAAAAGTGGTTGTCCTGCAATGAAAGAATGTCTTTCACCTATTGGATTAACAAATTTGCAAAAGCTCAATTGAGATGAAACATGCACAAACTTGTCTTTCCAGGCAGAAGGAAAAGGAACGCTCCTCTAGATCCTTGGCAGGTGTTTCTGTGGGCACAGTATCCCTTGGAGAGAATTTGGCACCAGCTGTTTATGTTTTCTATTGCTGCTGTAACAAATGGCCACACATTTAATGGTGTTTTCACAACAGACGTGGTCTGGAAGTTTCTCAAAAAGTTCAACCTAGAATTATCATAGGACCAGGCCATTCCACGCCTAGCTATATACCCCCAAAGATTGAAAAGAAGAATTCAAACAGGTATTTACATACCTGTTTATTTACAATAACCAAAAGGTGGAAGCAGCCCAAGTGTCCATCAACTGGTGAATGAATAAACAAAAATACCATCTATCCAGACAATGGAATATTAGCCCTAAGAAGGACTGAACTTCTGATGCATGGCTACCACGGGTACAAACCTCGAAAACAATTAGGTGGTGTGAAATGAGTCAGACACAAAAGGACAAATAGTGCGTCCTTTCACCTCGGGTTACTATTTAGGATAAACAAATTCAGAGAGGCAGAAAGTAGATTAGACGTGGGGAGAGAGGAATGAGGCGCTATTGCTTAATGTGTATGAAGTTAGTTTGGGGTGATGAAAAATGTTAGTACCGGACAGCGGTGGTGACGGCAGTGCGACATTGTAAATACATTTCATTCATGTCCCTAAACTGCACACTTAAAATTTTTTTAAACGGGAAATTTTTATGTTAAATTTGTAGGCCAACACAGTAACATCAGCAGTACACTCACAAATTCATCTTACAGTTCTGGAAGTAGGAAGCCTAGTAGGCTGGAAAGCTGAGCTCCTTCTAGAGGTGCTGGGGGAAGACTCTGGTTTTTGGTCTTTTTCAGCTTCTAGAATGCATTCCTTGGCTCCTGACCCTTCTCTCACTGACCCTCGTGACCCAGAAAATCCCGGATGATCTCATCTCAAAATCTTTAACCTAACCCCGCCCGCAAAGTCCCTTTTGCCCTGTCAGCAAACAAATTCACAGGTTCCAGGAATGGGGACACCTCTGAGGAGAGGAGCATGGGGGAGAGGGGCTAATCCTTCAGCCATACCTGCAAAATTTAAAACCGAGATACCCTTGGGTAGTACCAGAAAAACCCAGAATAACTTAACTATTCAGGTCTGGGACTGAATCTCCCTAACGAGGTTTAAGAATCATATAGATGCCTTTATTTAAAAATTGTAAAAGATTAATAGCTGAAATCACCGGAACTGGCTGGATGTAGCCCCGAGCTGCCTCGGCGCCAGTTCACGGCTGTGCAAAACGCAGCCTCTCCCTTTGAACGAATTTACCTTTGTTTACGGTGATTTCAGGACCAGCCTCACCCTTGCCTTCTCGCCCTTGAGTTAAATACTCCACCCACCTCTTCCATACCCTATGGAAACCCCGTGAGAGTGACCCCTCCTCTGTCTGTTCCTATCTCAGAATCTTGGTCTTTTGACAGTGATTATACCTTTGCACGTCATCCCTGATTCGGGACCCCTGCCCCATGCTTAACCCTCTACCGTTTACTAACGCAGGAACCTGTGCCCAGCTCTGCCCCCACAATCCACAAGCACCCCATGGGATGAAACATTAGAATTTCTACAGCTCAGGGGGCCTGCACCGAGAGTGGACCTCTCTAGTCTCCCGCTCCCCTTTTCTTTCCTAGCCTATTCGAGGACAACCCCAGGACCTGTTCACTTTGACCCAGCACGGATCCTTCTGGAAATCCTTCCTGCAGATTTACTCACAGCACTGTCAGAGTAAGGTCTCGGTAGCCTTATTTATGGGAGCCTCATTAGAAGGAGACTGGAAACAAGCAACGTGCTCGTTAACAAGGATGTTAGGTTGTAGAATTTCCATGCGATGGAACACTATGCTTTTAGAGAGAAAGCTCTTAATGTCTTGATATAGAATATCTCTCATATGTTAAGACAACAATAAACAGAATGTTTATAGTACGCCCCTTTTGTTTAAAAAAGGGTATATATGTGTATGCATGTGTATGCATGTGTATAATATATGCATATGTAATAAATGTAAACAAATACAATAAAATGTCACCTTACATTTACATACACATACACATCCGTTTCTTTTTCTCTTCTCAGCTGCCCCTGGGGAATGGAAAGGGTCCAGGAGATGTGGGTGAGGGGTGGGAGGGTGATTCATTGTTCATCTCTGCAACTCTCGCACTTTGGGAAATTCGGGCCTTGTGCAATTATTTCCTATTGCTAAAACACCGTTCAGAAGGGAAAGGGGCTGGCGCGGCCCGGGCTGGGGTGGCGCCTCCTCCCGGCGGTGGAGTGGACGGTTGACTGGTCACGTCGAGCCTTCCGCTGCGGGAACCTCCAGGCGTTTGGGGCGAGTCCCCGCCGACGGCGCGGACGAGCTCGCCCCGGGAAAGTGTGGCCTCCGGGCGGAGGCCCGGCGCTGCGGGCGCGCCACGTGGCGCTGGCGACTCTCCACCCGCAAAGCCGGGGAAAACCGGAACGCGGGGCGTGCTCCAGGCAGCCGCCCCGAAGGCCCCCGGCGGGATCCGAGCTGACGGCGGCCCCGTCCCACCCCCGCCCGCTGAGCCACCCGGGCGATGACCGCGAGTGGCCCCACTCGGCGGGGCGGGGTCAGGGGCCGGTGGCGCGTCGCGGCTGCGCGCTCCGATTGGCCGTGCGCCCTCGGAGGTGCCAGTTTGAGGGAGGGGGGGGGTGGCGGCGATGGAGGGAACGCGGAGTCCCTATCTCCGGAGGAGCGGCCTTGGGCGTGGGTTGGCTGGGTGACGCCCTAAAGGCGCCCGCGCGGGGCTGCTGTCGCTGTCGCCGGCGCGCTGGCTGAGAGCGCAGAGCCGCTACCGGGTAAGGAGGGGCCCCAGGTGCCGGCCGCGCCCCAGGTGCCTCCTGTTGCTTTCCTTCCCTTTCGGAGGGAGGGAGGGAGACTCTCACCGGTTGTGGCGGTTTGGGGACCCCTTAACCACCTTTCCTCTCCTGCCTCAGCGCTTTGGGGCGTGGACACGGGTCCCCGCTTTTCTCCTTACCCAGACTTTGAGCTTTTGTGTCGGCAGCTCTCTCGCTGGGGACCTCCGTGCTCCTCCGCGGAGCTCCACCTCTGATCCAGCCGGAATTCCCCGCGCGCCTCCCCGTGCGCCCCGGAGCGCACCGCGCTGGGCACTGGGGGGGGGGAGTGGGGCAAGGCCAATCGCTCGGGTCCCCTGGCTCGGGTCGCCGCTCCCGGTGCAGCCAAAGGACTTGGGGGTGACCTGGGGCCGGCGGGAACCTCGGGGACCCTCAAGCGGGCTGGGCGAGCGCGCTCAGTGGCGGCGCCTGCGCCCCTTGGGCTCGCGGGCTACCCTTCCACCGAGTTCATGCGGTTCCAGGCACCCGGACCTCCACGGGACTCGGCACCCCCGCCGGGCCACCCGCCTGGCACGTGAGTTCCAGCCCTGGCTTCTCAGTCAAATCACATTGACTCGCCCGGCCTCAGTTTCCGCGTCTGTAAAATGGAGCTAAAGATGTGCCGCCCGGGCCAGGCGTGGAGAGCTAATATTCTTCAGCCGCTGTGACCCGGCAGCGTTCCTGGCGTGCGTGCGGCAGAGACTTAGCCGACCTTAGCGCTCGCGAGGCGGAGCCGGAGCTGCGCGGAGGCGCGGCGGGGAACGCACCGAGGCCGCGCCGTTCCTTTCGGTAGCTGCTGGCTCCACGTGGCCGCAGAGCCCTGGACCTGCAGCGAGTCCCCACGTGTAAAACAAGCGTGTCACTTCCGTGTGCTTTTCTTTCTCTCTTTTCTTTTTGTGATTTGCTGTAAATGCTGCATAGCCAACTATGCATTAGGAGGGCGTTGATGATGATTATTTTTTTTGGCTTCCCTGGTTATAACCATTATCAGGCTCCTCCCTGCGCTCCTGTCAATCGGTTAATTTTAATTCCTAAGTAAGCAAATTGTTCTTGAGTTTTAGTCGTGGTCTTTCTAGCCAACCCAATCACTTGGAATAAAAAATTCAATTTCAGTTTTTAAAAAAGTGTATTACACACCAGGTTTAGTAGGGAAAAAAAAAAAAACCCCACAAAACACAACCACGGCACTCCTCTAAGATGTGTTAGGGTTGGGGCCCCCAGCTGGGGTTCCCAAAGTTTGGGTCACCCTCCTCAGGTAACTAACTAAATCCCTGGGACGGGAGCCCTTTGAAAGGGGTCCCTTTTCCATTTATTTTCAGACCTAATAATTGCACAGGGTGGGGGTGGGGCGCTGCTTCTCCCCCCTCCCCAACCCCCACGTTCCTATCTGGGCAGCCAGTCCTCCGGGGTGGAGCCTGTCTCAGGAAAGCTCTGTGTCCTTGTTTGGTTTCCATCCTGTTTCAGCTACTTAGAATACTTGCTAATGGTTCGCAATGTGCATTTTGCATTCTGTTGTTTGCATTGTGTGTGTGTGTTGCGTTCTCTTTGCATTTTGCATTCTGTTGTTTGGGAGACAGAATAATGTCTCCCACCCCCCCATACCCCCCCTCCCCCCGAAAAAAAGGAACACTTCCTAGTCCCTGGAATCTGTGACCTGGCAAAAGGGATGGTGCAGGTGGGAATCTGAGATGGGGAGAAGATTCTAGATAACCTGGGTGGGTCCCCAATGCCATCCCTTTTAAGAGGGAGGGCAGGGGGGCCAGAGCCAGAGGGAGAGAGAGATTTGGAAGATGCTGCTTGCTTTGGAGATGGAGGAAGGAGCCACGAGTCCAGAAATACGGGGCAGCCTCTGGAAGCTAGAAAAAGGCGAGGAAACGGGCCCTCCCCCCAGAGTTCCAGAGAGCCTGAGGCCCTGCTGACTCCCTGATCTTACCCTGGAGACGCACTTCCAACTTCAGACCTCCAGAGTATCAGGTAGCCTCGTTCTGAGGTTTTGTGCCCTTGAGCCTGGCAACCGCCATGGGAACTGTAAACTGTAGAGAGTGAGTGTTAACACTGTTTACTGGGAAAACGGACTTTGGCCCAGTGGTTAGGGCGTCCGTCTACCACATGGGAGGTCCGCAGTTCAAGCCCCGGGCCTCCTTGACCCGTGTGGAGCTGGCCCATGTGCAGTGCTGATGCGCGCAAGGAGTGCCCTGCCGCACAGGGGTGTACCCCGCGTAGGGGAGCCCCACGCGCAAGGAGTGCACCCCATAAGGAGAGCCACCCAGCGCGAAGGAGGGAGCAGCCTGCCCAGGAATGGCGCCGCCCACACTTCCCGTGCCGCTGACTGACAACAGAAGCGGACAAAGAAACAAGACGCAGCAAAAACACACAGAAAACAGACAACCGGGGGAGGGGAGGGGAATTAAATAAATAAATAATAAATCTTTAAAAAAAAAAAACCCTGTTTACTGTGTGATGATACCTTCATGGGCCCTGGTATACAGTAGGCACTCCATAAATGTTAGGTGATGTTCAGACTCCCCCGGTGGCCTTTCTTGAGACCGGAAGCCTTGGCTGGTTTTGGGTTTTTTTTTTTTTTTAGTTGTTTTTCTTTCCCTGGCATTTGGACTGTAAACTTTCTGGAAGTGGACAGAAGCAGGTGGCTGCATGGGGTGACCGATTTGAAATCGAAAACCAAAACGAGGATGGGTGTAGTTTCGAAACCAAGGAAGCAGCCTCCCGGGTGGGAATTTCCTACTGCAGCCCTGTCTGGGTTTACCTCCCCGGGATGGAAAACCAACCTGACAAATATTTGAGCAGGGAGGAAGTTGACAGTTTGCAACTCCCTGCCAGGAGGGGACATCTGTAAAGGAAGTGCGTGGAGGAGAGTGGGGGCGGGGGGCCACCTGCACTGGGACTCAGAAGCGGGAAGTGCTTGTGAAGGTTGCAAAAAGTTGAACGGGGTTTGCTAAGTTCTTGAGAAAGTCTGATGCTGTGTGATGGAGCCTGCCTGGGATGGGAACTCAGTTCCACTGCCTTCTGGCAGTGAGACCCTGGGAGAAACATCTTTTTTCTTTTCCGTCTGAGATGGTTCCCTTGTTTTTTGTCCGCTCATTGTGTCAGCTTGTTGTCTCTTTGTTGCCTGCTCGTTGTCTGCTCATCTTTAAGAGGCTCTGGGAACCAAACTCAGGACCTCCCATGTGGGAGGCAGGTGCCCAACTGCTTGAGCCACATCCGCTCCCTTGGAGAGATTTTTCTTTTTTTAAAAGATTTATTTTTATTTCTCTCCCCTTCCCCCCACCCCACCCCAGTTGTCTGTTCTCTGTGTCTATTTGCTGCATCTTCTTTGTCCCCTTCTGTTGTCAGCAGCACGGGAATCTGTGTTTCTTTTTGGTGCGTCATCTTGCTGTGTTAGCTCTCCGTGTGTGCGGCACCATTCCTGGGCAGGCTGCACTTTCTTTTGCGCTGGGCGGCTCTCCTTACGGGGCGCGCTCCTTGCACGTGGGGCTCCCCTACGTGAGGGACACCCCTGTGTGGCACAGCACTCCTTGGACACATCAGCACTGTGTTTGGGCCAGCTCCACACAGGTCAGGAGGCCTGGGGTTTGAACCGCGGACCTCCCATGTGGTAGATGGACGCCCTAACCACTGGGCCAAGTCCGCTTCCCAGTGAGAAATTTTTTAAAGCTTTATTTTATTCATCTCTCCCTACCCCCTCGTTGTTTTGCACTTGCTGTCTGTTTACCTTCGTTGTTTCTTTAGAAGGCACTGGGGACTGAACCTGGGACCTCCGATGTGGGAGGGAGGCGCCTAATCTCTTGTGCCACGTCTGTTCTCTGCTCTGTTGTGTCCCCCCTTATTTTTTCCTCTTGTGGCGTCATCCTGTCATGCCAGCTCGCTGTCTTCAGGAGGCACCGAACCAAGGAGCTCCCGTGTGGTAGGCAGGAGCCCAATTGCTTGAGCTACATCTGCTTCCCTGAGTTTAAGGCGTTTTGATGGTTCTTTTGGTCATGGCGTAAAACACGGCACAGAACATTTCCACACACACACCCAGAAAGTTCCTACTTGCCCCCTTCCAGGAAGTTCCCCTTACTCCACTCTGCAGGCACCCCACTTTCTGCTTCCTCATTCTAGTTTAGTTTTGTCTACGCTTGGATTTCACGTAAATGGAGTCATACATTATTACACAGGCTTTTTTTTTTTTAGAGGAAAGTGGTTGTTTGTTTTTTGTTATTTGATGCATAAATGCAACTGTGTGACATACTCTGACAACTTGTTTCTTCCGCTCTCATGTCTTGGCCGCGCCGGGTCAGTAAACATGAATTCACTGCATTATTTTCACAACGAGATGAGCTGTGAGCGTTACTCACCCAGCCCTTAGAGAGAGCCATAGTCTGAAGATCTACTGTCACACCCTGTGATGCGGATCCACGGCCCTAAATCTTCGCCCTCGTGAGAGGACGTCTTGAGGAAGTGCTAGGAATGAAAGTGGTGGGTCGACGGGAACGTGACGTTTTTAAAGCCGAAGACAAAGGTTTAATGAGCAGTGGGTGCTGGCAACTCAGTTCTCCTCCGGGTGCACCTTTTGGGGAGAGCGTGCTCAGCCATCCCTAGCGTTTGATCCAGTCCTACCACTTCTAGGACTTTATCGTGCAGACAAGCTCTTAGAAATGGGCCAGTACGCACAGTTAACATTTATTGTGGCACAGTTGAAATCATCCACACGTACATTGGAAAAAATTCCAGACCATACTCTATCGGAGAGTTGATTGTGGAGCAGATGTGGCTGATTAAAAATAAATCATGACCTATCCATTTAATGGCATGTTAAAAGAGCTGTTTAAAAAGACAGTGTCTTTTTTGTGAGCTATGTATCTTAAAAAAAAAAAAAGACTTTAATTAAAAAAAAAAAAAAAAAAAGAGTGTAATCTAGAAGTGTTGATATTGAAAGATCTCCCGAACAGAGTGGTGCTTAAAATGAAAAGGGTAAGTTTCAGAAAGATGGAGAGTATGTTTCTGTTTTGTCTTTTTTTTCCGAAAATGTATGTACAAATACCTGATATGCATAACAAGAAGAACTTACGAGAAGCAGACAGCTTGTGGCTAAGAGTGAGGGGAAATGTTCTTAGCATTCACTCCATTCTTTTTACTCTTGAATTTAAAAAAAAGAGCCATACCTATGTATTATTTTCATAATATTTTTAAAAAATTAGTCTGAGTATAAAAAAGTAATGGATCAAGCCCTACAGAACATCAACTTTATATAATACAGGGGAAGGGGAAAAGGATAGCTGTTTAGAAATGTTGACAGTTATGACCAAATTAGCCTTCAAAGG
This sequence comes from Dasypus novemcinctus, assembly GCF_030445035.2. Classification (NCBI taxonomy): domain Eukaryota; kingdom Metazoa; phylum Chordata; class Mammalia; order Cingulata; family Dasypodidae; genus Dasypus; species Dasypus novemcinctus. Next base: position 80,051,063 of record NC_080691.1, on the reverse strand, counting down.
GGCTGCACGGCTTACCCCTGCCAATGATGTACGAGCGTTGCGAGCAGGTGTAAAACTTTTACCTTCCGAAATTTTGGGTCTCATTTGAATAGATAACATAAGCCTGACAAACTGTTAACTTCTACAGTCAGCCCAGAAATGTCATTCAGAGCCCCATGCAGTTAGCATTTGGCTGAGTATAAGAATCTGCTTGACAATGGGTTTTAAAATGTGGGCTTATTTTGTTTCAACAGATAGGAAATCTACAGGTCTGATGGTTGCTGGCATTGGCTCAGCCACTCAAATTTTGTTATTAAGGAGTCAGCCTCTTACAAGTCCTTAACTTCTGGCTTCTTGTGCCCTTTGTCGCCTCATGATTGCCAAATGGCTGCCATGGCTCTAGGCATCACATCTGCATTCCAGGCAGGAAGTGAGAGGAAGGTCAGCATCAGCCAGCTCTTCTCTCTTGCTTGTCCTGTGGATGCGATGTTTTTCTAGAAGCTCCCAGCTGACTTCTCATTGTGATGGATTGGCAAGAATGGATCACACAGCCACCTGTCAGTGAAAGGTATCCGAGAAAGAGAGTATTTTGCTTTTCCAGTCTTGGCTCAAGAGAGAAATGGAGAAGGGGCTGGGAGTGGATGTGCTGTCCAGGTCATGGCCACCATATATCAACAGATGGAAGAGTCTGCTTGGGTCTCCAGAATGATCGGCCACAGCTATGACTTGGGTAAATGAAAAGCAGGATGGATGGGGCGGTGGACTTGGCCCAGTGGTTAGGGCGCCCGCCTACCATATGGGAGGTCCGCGGTTCAAACCCCAGGCCTCCTTGACCCGCGTGGAGCTGGCCCATGCACAGTGCTGATGCACGCATGGAGTGCCCTGCCACGCAGGTGTGTCCCCCGCGTAGGGGAGCCCCATTTGCAAGATGTGCACCCTGCAAGGAAAGCACAAGATGTGCACCCTGCAAGGAGAGCCATCCTGTGTGAAAAAAGTGCAGAGAGCTGACACAGCAGGATGATGCACCAAAAAGAAACACAGATTCCCGTCCCGTGCCACTGACAACAACAGAAGCGGACAAAGACGACGCAGCAAATAGACACAGAGAGCAGACAACCGGGGTGGGGAAGGGGAGAGAAATAAATAAATAAATGTATCTTTAAAAAAAAAAAGGCAGGATGGAGGCCAGGGAGGTGCTCGCCTCGGGTACACTCCAAAAAACCTCAGTCATCAAGATAAGTAAGTTTTCAGTGCGATAGTTCGAATGCCAAAAAAAAAAAAATCCACAAGGAACAAAATGTCCACGTTTAAACTAAAGACTGGCTATGACAAGGCAGGGACGGGGAAAGATGGGGGCGGAGGGGGCAGTTGGGCAACTACAGGGCCAGGTCCCAGTTAATTATCCGGAGGATACAGACCAAAGGTGAACCAGACCCAAAATAGAACCTCAGAGTCAACCAGTCATCTGATGTCGTCCCCAGAAACCGCTCAGACTCTGACCGGCTGTGCAGCCCTGGGCAAGTTACCTAACCTCTCTGTTTTCCCATCTTTGAAATGGACGTGTATTTTCACTTATCTTGGGTGTATGCAGGTAGGAGGGGAATTACTGGGTCAATTGTTTGTTTGAAGATTGGAGCAACCGTCCCCCCCATTTCCAGAGCGGCTGCACCAGCAGTGCTTAAGGGTGGGCATCCAGTTTTGAACCCCAGGTCTCCAATTCTTTCGTTCAGTCACAGATTTTCGTCTGTGCTTCTGACTTATTCTTCTAGGTAATGAATGCTGCTCACTGGTGTGAAGGTTGGGGGGGGGGTGGGGACAGAAGGATAAATGTCAGGGACACGGTGAACAGGGGACCTGGTTGGAGGGGGCTTGGTGCCAGGAAAGACCTTTGGGTGTGAGCGCTTCAGGATCTGACTGTTCGTTGGGGGAAAAAAAGTCATTTAAAGCAAAGATTCGTTTAAATTTCTTTGTTTTGATGTAAGCTGTAAATCTTCTGCTGACCTTCGGTTGCAAAAGGAAACCCTTCTCTTTGGAGCCGGGTCTGTGGATGGGAAAGCTCTTTAGTTCTCTGGGGGAAACCAGCACCACCTACATTTTCTGGTTCCAGTTTCTTTAAAGTGGAAGGAGCCCCTCTCTAGCCCCAAATTCTGAGTAGATGTTCAAAAAGTTCTTGCCGGGTTCATCCTGAAAAGTTGTGGCAGTCCTGGACTACTGGTGGGATGAAGAGCGTGCCAAAAAAAAAAAAAAAAAATATTAGATTTTCAGCAACTGCTTGAAACTGTCACAAGGAAGTCAATATTGACAGAGGTCTATAATTTAGGTATCCGGGCGTAGAGTGCCACGGAGAATTAGGGATCTGGAGAAGCGTGAATCCTTTTCTGAAACAAGATGGTATAACAAAAGAAGAGGGGCATTGAAATTCTTCTTTTTTTTCTTTTTAGGAGGAAAAGGGGATTGAACCCGGGGCCTTGAACTTGGGAGGCAGGTGCTCAATCACTGAGCAACATCGGCTCTCCCCCTTTCTAAAAAATTGTTTACATGACAAAGTCATTGAAGCTTGTTAACCAGCCTTCTCCAGTTTTTAATAGTCAAAATACTATTAGATCTTTTAATGTTCCTGATGAAAATCAATTGCCTTTTATCATAAAAGAGTGTAGTAAGAGCTGAATATACTCAATAATTGTAGAACATTCTTTTTTTTTTTTTTTTTTTAAAGATTTATTTATTTATTTAATTTCCCCCCCTCCCCTGGTTGTCTGTTTTTGGTGTCTGTTTGCTGCGTCTTGTTTCTTTGTCCGCTTCTGTTGTCGTCAGCGGCACGGGAAGTGTGGGCGGCGCCATTCCTGGGCAGGCTGCTCTTTCTTTTCACGCTGGGCGGCTTTCCTCACGGGCGCACTCCTTGCGCGTGGGGCTCCCCCACGCGGGGGACACCCTTGCGTGGCACGGCACTCCTTGCGCGCATCAGCACTGCGCATGGCCAGCTCCACACGGGTCAAGGAGGCCCGGGGTTTGAACCGTGGACCTCCCATATGGTAGACGGACGCCCTAACCACTGGGCCAAAGTCCGTTTCCCTAATTGTAGAACATTCTAAGGACAACATTGCCCAATAGACCTTTCTGTGATGATTGAAATGTTTCCTATCTGTGTTGTCCAATACACTGGCCACCTGCCACCTGAGGGGGTTGAGCCATGGAAATGTGGTTAGTGCAGTGAGGAACTGACTTTTAAATCTTATTTAGGGAAATGGACTTGGCCCAGTGGTTAGGGCGTCCGCCTACCACATGGGAGGTCCGCGGTTCAAACCCCGGGCCTCCTTGACCCGTGTGGAGCTGGCCCACGCGCAGTGCTGATGCGCACAAGGAGTGCCCTGCCATGCAGGGGTGTCCCCCGCATAGGGGAGCCCCACGCGCAAGGAGTGCGCCCCGTAAGGAGAGCCACCCAGTGTGAAAGAAAGTGCAGCCTGCCCAGGAATGGCGCCCCACACACGGAGAGCTGACACAAGATGACGCAACACAACAAGATGATGCAAAAAAAGATACAGATTCCCGGTGCCACCGATAAGGATAGAAGCGGTCACAGAAGAACACACAGCGAATGGACACAGAGAGCAGACAACTGGAGGGGGCGGGGGAAGGGGAGAGAAATAAATAAAAAATAAATCTTAAAAAAAACTTATTTATTTTATTATTTTTAAAATTTATTTGTTATAATCTGGCTTATAGTGTAATCACAACACTGTGCATTTATCACAAATTTATTTTAGACAAAATACATTTTATTTCTTTTAATTTATTTTTTTTAAAGATTTATTTATTTATTTCTCTCCCCTTCCCCCCCGCACCCCGGTTGTCTGTTCTCTGTGTCTATTTGCTGTGTCTTCTTTGTCTGCTTCTGTTGTTGTCAGCGGCACGGGAATCTGTTTTTCTTTTTGCTGTGTCATCTTGCTGTGTCAGCTCTCCGGCGCCATTCCTGGGCAGGCTGCACTTTCTTTCGCGCTGGGCGGCTCTCCTTACGGGGCGCACTCCTTGCGCATGGGGCTCCCCTACACGGGGGACACCCCTGCGTGGCAGGGTACTCCTTGCGCACATCAGCACTGCGCATGGGCCAGCTCCACATGGGTCAAGGAGGCCCGGGGTTTGAACTGTGGACCTCCCATGTGGTAGACGGACGCCCTAACCACTGGGCCAAGTCCGCCGCCCCATTTTAATTAATTTAAATGAAGGCTAGCAACTGCAGATTACCAGCTTTTCCCCAAGCCTCTGTGGTTGTCTTGCCCATGCCTAATTTATCAGCAGTTTTGATTGGCAATTCTCCGTTTGTCTTAGAAACAGTGATTTTTTTAACATTTAAATTAAATTTTTTTTAAATTAGAGAAGCTGTGAGCTTACAGCAGCATCAGGCATAAAGCACAGGATTCCCATATCCTTCCTGCAAGCATGTTTTTATTCCTGTCCTGTGTACTCCAGTCCCTGGTTTAAACTTAGGGCTCTCTGGGTTGTGCAGTTCCGTGGGAGAAAATGATCATTTGGGGAAACTGAATGTGGCTCAACTGATTGGGCTCCCGCCTACCACACAGGAGGTCCAGGGTTCGATGCCCAGGGCCCCTGGTGAGGGCAAGCTGGCCCACGCGGAGTCCCGGCCTGTGCTGGAATGCCGCCCTGCGTGGGAATGCCACCCAGTGCAGGAAAGCCGCCCCGCGCAGGAGTGCTGGCCAACGCTGAGAAGCTGGCGCAGCAAGATGACGCAACAAGGAAAGAAGACGTAGCAAAACAGGGAGCTGAGGTGGCTCAAATGAGTAATCGGCTCTCCCGCTCCGGAAGGTCCCAGGATCGGTTTCCAGAGCCACCTAAGGAGAAGACAAGCAGACACAGAAGAACACACAGCGAATGGACACAGAGCGGACCACGGGGGAATGGGGGTGGGGGTGGGGAGAAATAAATAAATCTTTAAAAAGGAAAGAAAATGATTATCTGGCCGTCATGTTCCATTGTGATGTAATAGTTAATTGAAATTATGTTATTCGAGTGACAACCAGCATCAACAGGTTTGGTAATAAGCACTCGCCAGTGCTCAGCCCTTGGCCACTTGGAGAGCACCCCCGCCACCCCGCTAGGCAGGGACCCTCTTCCCCGTCGTGGGTAAGTTGGCCAAGGGGGTAAATAGGAGGTTGACCGGTAACTCTCGCTCCTCTCGTCCCTTAGCCAGGATGTCTCAGGAGGCAGCTGGGGACGGTGTAACCGCGGAATCTGGAGCCAGCCCGGAGAACTTGGGGTCCAGTGCCCCCCTGCCCGGTGAGCCCGTCTCGGAGGATGGCCAGGTGACCCAGGCTGCCAGGTGAGCCGCCCCGCCTCCACGTCCAATGCGGGGACCCCGGGTCCCTTGGGGCAGCCCTTGGCTCTGGCGGGAGCGGGGAGCATTCTGGAGTCTGCTGGGGGTGCGTGGAATTTGCCAAGTCGGTGCTTTCCTTTCTGTAACAGCTGCCTCTGGGCGACTCCCTGTGCCGGGCCTTTTGTCACGGAGAGCGTGCCTCAGTTTGCCAGGAATGCCGTAACGAAAGCCCCCAGACTGGCTGGCTCAGTCGACAGGAATTTACTGGCTCAGGGTTTCGGGGGCTAGGAGTTTGACATCAAGGTCTCCACAAGCCGTGCTTTTTCCAGACGACGGCCGGCAGTCCTGTCGTGGACTCTCGTGCCTGCAGGAGGTGGAGAGGGTGTGTAGACAGAGGACGAGGGGTTGGAACGTGAACTCGTCTTTTTTTTTTTAAGCAGATCAGTTTTATGGATACCTGTTAATAAAGCAAGCCATCCGTCCCAAGCGTCCAAGCAACGATATTTGGTATAATCCCGTCACTGCATTCGTCAATTTGCCCGTTATGAGAGCCTTTCCATTATTCCAGTAATAATAATAATAAACAACAAAACAGACAAAACCTCATCCCCTCTCAATCTTTCTATGCTTCTTCCCCTGCTGTACATAGCTACCATTCTGTGCCTGAGTCTCTAATTGAGGTGCATTTATATTTTGTATAGATCAGGGGCTTCTCTTTATTTTATTTATTTTTTGATCGGGGGTTCTTGAACTTTTTTGTTTCGCCTTTGCCAGTCCACACCATGCTGCATATGATTCAATAAATACATCACACCTGCACCAACAGGGCCCCGTGTTTATTGTGAATTTCATCTCAAGCTCCTGGGCCCCTGGTATAGATGAAATCAGTATGTAATGCCTTGCTCTAGTTTCTTTCCTTAGTATATTTTCTTTTTTTTTTTTTTTTTACCCTTAGTGGAAGATTATTAATATATTGCTATATACGCCTGTCCATGGTTTGCTTTGGTTGTATTTGTGCCTGATATTAACAAACATACATTTGTTCAGTTTCAAAGAAAAACAGTCTTAAATAGACGATATTACTCATATTCATACTTCACATGTGGTTTGAACTTGTCTTTAAGGGGGCAAGAGTCTGTCTCCAACAAATCGTGAGTGATAAGCCAGTCAACCCTGGCCCGCTGCCTGGAGGAGGGGGTGCCCGGCCGTTCCGAGAGCCTCTGACCTGTGTAGGAAGAGCTTCTGGAAGGAGCGATGGGCCGAGGCTCGCAGTCATAGGCGCGGGTTTGGGGTGTCGAGTCCTTGTGGCTCTTCTGCCTGGGGCAGGAATGGCGGGATTCCCTTGGCACGAGTTCATTACTGCTCCTTGCCGCCCTTGACCGCGGGGCCTGGGGAGGCGGGTGGGGTGGAGCGGAGCTGGTGCAAGGTTGAGCTGGACTTGGGCTGGTGCAAGGGCTGGAAATGGGGCCCGGAGGGAGGGAAGCTGAGCCGGAGGCGGGCCCCGCAGCGGGCTGGCTGAGCCGGGGAAGCTTCGCGGGCGAAGGGGCTGTGCTGCCCGGGAAGGGGGTCCCTGGCCCTCGAGGGGCCGAGCTCGTTGTCCACCCCGGAGGGGCGCCGGGCACCCACCGCGCTCCCGCCCCCCCCGGCCGCGGCCAGCGCCGCCTCGCTGCCCCTCATCGGGATCTCTCTGGAGAAGTTTTTCCTGTGCGGCTTGACTTTCGGTGGTGAGAGACTTGTGTGAGTGTGTGTGTGTTGGCACGAGGGTGAGTGTGTATGAGTACGAGTGTGTAAGAGTGTGTCTAAATGAGCGTGCGTATGTAATTGTGTTGGCATGAGGGCGTGAGAGTGTGCCTGCGTGAGGCTGAGTGTGCATACAAATGAGCATGTGAGTCTGTAAATGAGTGTGTAATTGTGTCTGCGTGAGTGTGTGTGTATCTGCACGAGGGTGAGAGTGTGAATGTGTATACATACGAGCATGTGGGAATGTGTGTGTGTATGTAATTGTTTATCTGAATGAGTGTGTTTGCAGGACTGTAAGTGTATACAAATGAGCATGTGAGATTCTACATGAGTGTGTGTAAATGAGTGTGGGTGTAATGAGTGTGTACATGTGCATGTGTGAGAATGTGCCTAAATGAGTGTATGTAATTGTATAGCTGCAAGAGGGTTGTGAGTGTCTGCATGAGGTTGAGAATGTGTGTACAAATGAGCGTGTGAAGAGCCTTATGAGCGTGTAAATGTGTATGTAATTGTGTCTGTATGAGTGTTTGTCTATACATATGAGCATGTGAGTGTCTACATAATTTTGTATTTGCACGATGGTGTATATGGATTGAGTGTTGTGTGTGAGTGTGAGTGCATATGTGTATGGGAGTAGATGTGAATGTTGGGCAATTTTGTGTCTGTATGAAGGCGTGTTTGAGTGAAAGGGCCTGAGTTTGGGATGAGCATATGCATGCATTTGCGTGAGCATGTGTGTTTGTGTGTTTGGATGAAGGCGTTTGCATTAGAGGGTGTGTGAGGGCCCATCTGTGCAGTTTTGTGTCTGTATGAAGGGGTGTTTGTGTGAATGGATGTGAGTGTGGGAGCAGGTGTGGTGCATGCATGCAAGTGCACGTGTGTGTCTGAATGTGGCTGTATGTGAGTGTGCAAGTGTGCATGTAACTTGCATGTAACTGTCCAGGACTAACAAAATGGTTCAACAATCACTAGGAACTCAGGCTCGTTTTCTCTGGTGTCTGTCTGTTCAGGGAAAGGGAGCGCACACCCCTTCATCCTTTTAGAGTGTGACCCAGTAGTAGTCCACATCCCATTGGTCAGGATTAATCACCTGGCCTCACCTAGCCACAAGGGAGGCTGGGAGATGTAGTCTTTAGGGGAGAGGCCAGGGAAGAAGGGCACAGTGGATATTGGGGTACACTACTCTCCCAGTCACAGCAGCCTCAAGGGCTTTGTGGGGTGAAAACTTGTCCTCTGTGGGTGTGGAACACCCAGAAGGCCCCAGAAACAATTGAGCACTCCCTGCCCTTTTCTCTGAAGAGCAGAACCATTCACTAATATTCATTTATTGAGCACCTACTGTGTGCCAGGCACTGTTTTAGGCACTGGGGATATAGCAGGGAGCACAATATACAGAGAAGGGAGGAAAGAGAAATGTGGAATTGAAAAGGAAAACCAGAGAAGGGTTGTCAATGTGAAACAGGGCAGCGTCTTAGAAAGCGGTGGGGGTGGTAGCAGAATATCCACCCATCCACTAGATCTCAGCATAGGAAGCTTTTCCAACCTCCCTGCCAGATCCCTAATTCAGCCCTTCTTATTTTTATTTTTTATTGAGATGGCTCCCTTCTCTGTCTGCTTGTTGTTTGCTCATCTTCTTTAGGAGGCACCAGGAACCGAACCTGGGACCTCCCGTGTGGGAGGCGAGTGCCCAACCACATGAGCCACTTCTCCTCCCTGCTGTTGCAGCATCTGCTGGTTGTGGCAACTGCTCGTTGCGATGTCTTGCTGGTTGTGGCATCCGCTCTTCTTTAGGAGGCACCAGGAACGGAACCCAGCCTCCCATGTGGGAGGGAGGCGTCCAATTGCTTGAGCCACCTTCCCTCCCCCCTAATTCAGTCCTTTTAACACAAGTTGGACCTTTTCTCACAGTTGTCAGTTTGCATTTGTTTGTTTGCACGGATCTAGGTTTCCCTCGTGTCTCCCCAAACGGAACTCATCTGTTTTTACCTGTCTTTGCGTCCCCAGCATCTAGCGCAATGCCTGGGAAGATGGTTCTGGCACCGTAGAAATGTCTTGAACACATGTGGAGTCCGTGCACGCATGAACGGAAGGGAGCCACGATTCCCCTGTCTCGGAAGCTGTTTCCTTCAGGGAGGGGGGTGGGGTAGGAGGCAGGGACAGCCAGTGATGTCACAAGGGGTGGCTGGGATGGAAGGTTCTGGAAGGTTGAGTGGGAAGGAGGCTTGCTGGCCGGGGGAAGCTGTCTGCCTTCCAGCCTCTCGCCACTGCCGCCACCCTGGCTGGACCCGGGTGGTGACGAGGGCTGGGAGCGGGGCACACCAAGGCTTCCAGGTAGGTCATCAGCTTATTGTCTTTGTGGAAGAAGGAAACAGCTCGAGGGCCCAGATGTCTCAACTCGTGATACTGCCCGGTGATAAACAGAACCTCGCCTTGTGAAGAATGGCAGGTACCTCCGGTTTGCGAAACGGTCAAGCAGGGCGCACTTGGGGCTCAGATTTTTACTATCATTCAATGGCTTTTTCCACTAGAAGTTGGACTCGCCGCACACATACATTTTGGCCTCCAGCTAGACCCTCGGTGTCTTTGTCTATTGAACTTTCTATTTGGATATTGCTAGAGTCCAGGAATGCTGTTGATTTTAAGTATTTTATCTAGTGCCTTTATGAAACTTTTTTATTTGTAATCGTTTTTCAGGTGATTGGATAGTCTAGGGAGTCATACTATTTGCAAAATGGCAGTACTGTTTGTTTCCGACCTTTATCCTCTCATTTCTTTATCTTAACTTATTGCATTGGCTAGGAGCCTTCAGATCAACGTTGAATAGTAGCGGTGAAAGCAGACATCCATGTCTTGCTCTTGACTTAACGGCTGTATCTCCAATGGCTTTGTTATTAAGAACAGTATTTGTGGTGGCTTTGTGATAGGTATCCTTTACCAAGGTAAAGAACTATATTCCATTTCTTATTACCAAGGGCTTTTCTTCAGAAACAGATATTTCATCAACTTCTGTCTTGAGAGCGTATGGTTTTTCACTCCTTTCACCAAATGCATAACTCACATTGAGAAATTTTGAATGATGAACAAGTTTTGCAGTCTTACAATAAACCCTACCTGACCTTGGTGTTTTGTTGTGAAACACATCATGCCTATAAAATAATACATAAAATCTATCTGTAGAATTTCAAGAATAACACTAAATGTGGACCAACCACACACTTTATGAAATAGAATCTTCTTAGGATCTTAGAAGTCCTCCGTATGTCCTACCTTTATCCCATATTTCACCCTCTCCCGAAAGATGTAATCTCTATCCCAAATTTCCTACTGATCTTTCCCTGCCCTTTTCCTTACAGTTTTACAATGTAAAGAATTAATTAATGTTGTCTGTTTATGAACTTTATACAAATGGAATCATGCTACAACCTGTGTCATTATGGCTGGGAGATGCATCCATGTTTTTGTATATTTCTTCATTTTCAGCTCTATAGTATTCCAAAATTGATACGATACGTATTCATTCTCCTATGGATGGACATTTGGGTGGTTTCTGGTTTGGTTTTCTTGCAAACACCACTGCTGTGGACATCCTTTTTTTTTTTTTTTTTAAGATTTATTTTATTTTTTTATCCCCCCCTCCACCTCTTTTGTTTGCACTCCCTGTCTGCTTTCTGTGTCCATTGCTGTCTGCTCATCTTCTCCTTAGGAGGCACTGGGAACTGAACCTGGGACTTCCCATGTGGAAGAGGTGCTCAATCGCTTGAGCCACCTCAGCTCTCTGCTTTGTTGTGTCTCTCATTGTGTTTCCTCTTTGTGTCTCCTTGTTGCATCATCTTGCTGTGTCAGCTCGCCGCACCTACCCTTTGTACTAGCTTGCTGTCTTACTCATCTTTTCCAGGAGGCACTGGGAAATGAACCCCAGATCTCCCATTTGGTAGGTGGGAGCTCAATCACTTGAGGTTCCACTTCCCTGTGAGCATTCTGGAATCTTCTTTCCCATGTCTCAGGCAGCATGTGCACAAGGGTTGCTCTTGAGTATATACCTGGAAGTGGAAATGCCAGAGCAGGGATATGTATGTGTTTCCTTTTAACAGTTAATGCCGTCCTCTTTCAAAGTGGATGCACCATCTTTTGCTCCCAGCAGTAGTGGATAAGAGTTCCCACTCTTCCTTACCCACATTTGGATAATCTTTTTAATATAAAAAATTTATTATTTATATCAATGTTATAAGTTACTCAATAAACATAAGATAATACAATAATAATAAATCTGCTTTGGTCCATGGTTACACTTACCCCCCATTTTTGTTCATTCCTTAATCTTTTTTAATTAAAAAAAAAAGATAGATTACATAAATGTTACATAAAAAACATAGGGGATTCCCACATGCCCCGCTCCCTACCCCTCCCGCATTTTCCCACATTAACGACATCCTTCATTAGTGTGGCACGTTCGTTAAAATTGACGAGCACGTTTTGGAGCCCTGCCACTAAGCATGAGTGATAGTTTACATTGTAGCTTATCTCCTGCACAATTTTGTAGGTTATGGCAAGATATATAATGGCCTGTATCTGTGGTTGCAATGTCATTCAGAACAGTTCCAAGTCCTAAGAATGCCCCACATTACACCTGTTTTTCCTTCTTTCACCCCTCAGAACCTCCAGTGGCCCCTGCCTCCATGTCAATGATAGAAGTTCTTCTGTTCCTAGAAAAACAATAAGTCTGTAGTAGAATACCAGGAAGTCTACTTTAGTCCATAGTTCATTCCCCAATCCTGAGGATTCTGGGATGGTGATGCCCACTCCATCTCTGATTGAGAGGGGGCTTCGATCCCATGGGGCAGATGGATGAGACTCTCTTGCTTGCAGTTGTGGACTCTCTCTGTTCCTTGGAATGGTGATCGTCCATCATCACCTCCATGCTGGTCATCGTGGGTAACCGATGAACTGGAGAGTAGCTGTTGCAACTCTCTGGAGATTCAGGGCCCAGCTGGCACTGGACAGCCCAAAGACTTAAGTCTCTTGGACGTGTACCTACCAGCTCTAGTACAAATTATAGCTTCAGATAGAAAAGGCAGAAGAGCCATGTGTAGGGAAACCACAACTGAGTCCAACTCTGTCACATTGGGGAGCATAAATTCCAAACCTGAGATGTCTGCCCTGTATTCCTCAGTCTCGAGGGGTTTGGGACAGGGTCTGCTCTGACTTCTGTGGAACTGAGGAGGGACGTAGGTGTTGTGGAGCAGAGGATTGGAGCTGTTTTGCTTATAGTTGAAGATACTCCTTTTTCGGGGGTGGAGCTGGTCCATCCTGTCGTTTTGTTAGTTGTCCAGGGCAAGCCTGGTGAACTGGGGAGTCGGAGTTGTGCCACAACTCTGCTGGGACTCGGGCCTCAGTCGACATAGGAACAATCCAAAGACTTTGTCTCTGAGAAATATATTTAACAGGTAAATTGGAAATTGTAGGTTCAGATAAAAGGAATAGAAGAATCATAATTAGGAAATTTACAAATGAGTACTAACTATAGGCTTTATCGGGGAAATAGATTTACCTGTATTCCAAGATAGGGCCCAGTGAGGCCGTGTAGCTTGTGTATGGTGACTGAACTTGGCTAGGGCCCTCGAGCACCGTTTTTTTTTAAAGAGGTACCGGGGATTGAACCCAGGTCCTTGTACATGGGAAGCAGGAGCTCAACCACTGAGCTACATCTGCTCCTCAATAAGAGTTGGTTTTTTTGTTTGTTTTGTTTTCAGGAGGTATCTGGGCCTGAACCCAGGACCTCATCCATGGGTGGCAGGCACTCAACCGTTGGAGCCACATCTGCTCCCCCTCAGGAGCACTTTTGTTTGAGGCTTTGTTTACTGTGGCAGTTTCTGAATCTGACTGAGATCTGCATAGACGTTACCTCTGGGATGACCTCCCAACTCGTTTTGGAATCACTTAGACTTAAAAACTTTATTTACCATTTCTCATTTGGTCAAGGTCTTTTCCCAAATGCATCCCTCATTAACTCATGGTGATAATACCTCAGAGCCAGGAGAGCTCATCCCTGTGAGTCATGTCCCATGTTGGGAGGACACATTTGGATACATTTTTACGTCTTTAGTGGAGGTGAAGTGATATTTCATTATGCTTTTCCCTGATTGTGCATTTTTCTGATGTTCAAAATGCCCAAGCTTCTTCTCACATGTTTATAGGCTATTCATGTTTGCTCTTCTGTGAACTGCCTGTTCCTTGTGTTTCACTCGTTTTCCTACCAGGGTATCTATCTTTGTCTTTTTTTTTTTCTTCCAGATTTTTAATTAATTAATTTATTTCCCCTTCCCCTCCCCACCCCCAGTTGTCTGCTCTCTGTGTCCATTCGCTGTGTGTTCTTCTGTGACTGCTTCTATCCTTATCAGCGGCACCAGGAATCTGTTTCTTTTAGTTGTGTCATCTTGCTGTGTCAGCTCTCTGTGTGTGCGGCGCCATTCCTGGGCAGGCTGCACTTTCTTTTGCTCTGGGCGGCTCTCCTCACGGGGCGCACTCCTTGCGCGTGGGGCTCCCCTACACGAAGGGACACCCCTGCTGGCAGGGCACTCCTTGCGCTCATCAGCACTGCGCATGGGCCAGCTCCACACGGGTCAAGGAGGCCCGGGGTTTGAACCGACCTCCCATGTGGTGGTGGATGCTCTGTCTGTTGAGCCAAATCCGCTTCCCAAAATGTCAATGTTTTACGTCTACACAGGCAGTTGTTCGGTTGGTTTACAACTTAGTGTGATTGTGCAGAGGCAGCGATTGTGTCCGGTCAGCTTCGCCCCCCAGTTCCTAGAACCCTGAGTCCATCAAGTCATTTCCAGGGCGGGTTTATGAGGAAGATACTCCACGCAAATAGGTTTGGGCAACATGGGCTTGATGCGTAGATGTGTTTGATGATTGAGGTTTTTTTCCCTTTTCACTTAAAAAATTGCAGCTATATATATATATAACATACAGTTTTCCATTTGACACATTGTCAGTGTGCACTTCCGTGGCGTTTGTTACCTCCACAATGTCGTGCTACCATCGCCCCCATCCATTTCCAAAACATTTTCTTCATCCAAAGCAGAAAGGGCCTGCCTTGAGCAGTAACTCCCCATTCTTTCTCCCCCCAGCCCTTGAGAACCTCTAAAGTCTGTCTATGAATTTGCTTATTCTAGATCTTTCATAGACACAGAATCAGGCAGTGTTTGTGCTTTCGTGTCTGGCTGCTCTCACTGAGCACCGTGTTCTCAAAACTTATCCACAGTGTAGCATGGGTCAGCACTTCCTTCCTTTTTTTTTTTTCCCCTTTCATGTGATACAGATTGTTACAGATTTATTTTTTAATTGTCTTTTTTTTTAAAGCTACATAGATCACAAAAAATGTTACCTTAAAAAATATAAGAGGTTCCCACATCCCCCACCGCCACCCCCGCTCCTCCCACATCGACACCCTCTTCCATCGTCGGGGCACAGTCATGGCATCTGGTGAATACATCTGGGAGCACGGCTGCCCCGCCTGGGTTATGGTTTAAGGCTGAACGATGTTCCTTGGTTTGTCCGATCATCTCTCGGTGGACGCTTGGGTTGCTGCCACGCTGTGGCTCCCGTGGCTAACGCTGCGGTGAACGTTGGTGGACACGGCATCGTCCAGTCCGTATTCACTTTCCCACCTGGTTCAAAAGATGGGAGGACGTTTGGTAAGAGTATTTAGGGCACGCTCTTTGCCTTTTGCCTGGTCCTGGCTCAGCAAGCGCGGGCGTTTCGCCGTAACTCCTGCTTCATTCGAGCAGGATGAGCTGAGTCCAGGCGGGTCCTCATTCTAAGTGCTGGGAGGAGTTAGTCTTGCAAGTCTTTTAGTTTCTATTTCTACCCTCTTGTAGCTTACATTCTAGGAAGAAAAGAGGTAAGAACGAAGCAAGCAAAAAAAACAGTGTATTGGGTTGTAGGAAATGACATAAGAAAAGGGGTAAATGGGGGGGGGTTAGGGATTTGGGGTGTGCGGTGGGGGTGGTTCCTGATTGGGCACAACATCCAGAGATGGTGTCCCCAAGATGACATTTAAAGGAAGGAAGGGGGGAGCGGGTGCAGCTCAGTGGTTGAGCACCTGCGTGGCATGGGCGAGGTCCCGGGTTTGATCCCCGGTACCTGCGAAAAAAGAGAAATAAAACAAAATAAAGGAATTAAGGGAGCGGCCACTTGGTTGTGTGAGGGTGACCTGGGTGTGGCGAGGAAAAGTGTGAACAGCTTCCCGCTGGAATGATAGGGATTCCTCAGAGCAAAGAAAGGCTGGGAGAAGTCCGGCTTGGCCCGTCTGGGAGCACTTATTTAGAGAGAAAGGGTGCACTTATTAGAGAGAAAGGGCGCCCCCCAGGCTTGACTGGCCGCCAGAGGAGGGGGGTCTTTCCTGGGGCAGGGCGGGGGCAGCTGCTTTGCCGGGAAGGCAGTGAATTGCTCAAGGACCAAAGGTAGGAGACTTGGGCAATCATTATCAAGGCATGTGAGACAGCCCTGACTTTTACTGGAAGCAGATCTTTAACTGCTTAGGAATTTGGCTACAGGTGGGGAAGGAGCTGGAAGGATTGGGAGAGAAAACTGCAAAGTCATAGATGCTGCAGAGGGGCAGCGCTGTCCCGCCAGTGCAAAGGCCCTGGGGCAGGCTTGGGCCTGCGTGGGGGAAGGAACAGCGAGGAGGCCTGCGGGACTGGAGCAGAGGGAGCGAGAGGGGAGGGGAGGGCGGGGGAGGGCTTGGCTTTTACCCGGAGGGAGAGGGGGGCCGTGGAGGGCTGTGGGCGGAGCAGGACCATCAATCCATTTCCTTTGATTTTGATTTTTTTTTCAAGTTTTCATCTCGGACATTTGCAGACAGACAAAAAAAAATCCATGCCATGAGCCCCCAGGTCCCCGTTCCTCAGCTCAGCGGTGCCTGGCTGCTTCCTGGACGTCTCGTTTGAATTAGGACCCGGGCAGAACCCACAGATCGTGTTGGGTCGGGGGGACCTACCCTTTCCCAGGAGCTCCTCCGCAGCCTCGTGGGAGGGAGCCCTGGACAAGGTGGTCCGGGATAGCGTGGGCTGGGGACCCATTTGGAAGGCTGAGCAGAAGGAATTCGCTGATGGGTGAGATGTGAAGGGAGGAGAGAAGAGGGAGAGGGAGAAAAAGAGAGAGGAAGCAGAGGGGAGAGGAGAAAAGAGGAAAAAAGAGAGAGGATACAAAGAGAGAAGACAACAGTGAAGAGAGACGAGAGAGGAAGGCTGGGCGGACGGTCAAGGCTGACCTCAAGGTTCTGAGCCAGACACGGTGGCTCGAATAGGACCTTGGACCTCCCTTGACTTCTTTCCTTGGCTGCGTGCTTTGTGCTGCGTGCTTTGTGCACATTTTTACAGGCAGGTTTGTGGCTTCCTTGGGCTGTGTTGTGCTCGGGGGCTTGCTTTAGTCTTTTCTCCTCTATCCTCCCCTCATCTACAGTATTGCCAACCTTTTTGATCTTAGTCAATCCAATAGGTGCTAGCTGTGTCATAAAATTTTCGATTGTCTTTCTCTCCTGAGACTGAGCATATTTTTCCTCTTTTTAAAAATCACTTTTATTTTGTCTTCAGAAAACTGTCTCTTCATGCCCTTGACCCATTTTTTCCCATTGGGTTTTTGAACTTTTTCTTACTGATTCATCAGGGTTCTTCATACATGAAGGAAATCAGGCCTGTTTGTATGTCAGATGTATTGCCCCTATTTTCCCAGTTTGTTGTTTATCTTTTGATTCTATTTATGATAGTCTTTGCCATGTAGAAATTTGCACACACAAAAAAATGTATGCAGTAAGATTTACCATTTTTTTCTTTTTTGCCTTCTGGGTTTTCATATTATACTGTCTTTAAGGCAAACTTTGCCTTAGAAGACTTCAAAATCTTTCTTTCTCCCACAGGGGTTATTATATAGACCTGGTCTTTATATTCTGATCAGTTACAAGACTCTTCTGGAAACTCTCAGGTTAAATACCCCCTGGACGTTACAATGGCCCTCATGCCTGGCATACAGACCACTCTTCTCTCTTCCTAGGCTCAGGGCAGGCATGACTAATCGATCCCAGGATTCTAGACAGAAAGAGCCATTGATCGGAGCTGGCCTAGGAAATACAGCCTCTTTGTCCGCCCAGCTATGCTGCCTGCCTTTTGTCTTTCAGTACTGTGAAGAATGGTCTCTGTGGACCGATTCCAGTCACACAAGAGGAGGAAGCGGGAGACTTCGAAGTAGACATGAATAAAAAGAAAGGTAAGGTAGTCTAGGGAGCGGGTGGGAGACAGGAAAAAATCAGCAAATGACCTGGCAAAACCTGGATCCATTTTTTTTGCCTGACCTCCCGACCTTGACCGAGGGCGTTTGAACTTTTTTGGGGGCCCAGTATTTACCTCTGCTCAGAAATGAAGGTCGCTTGGCCAAGCGGAGCTGGGCGGCTTCAGTTTAGAACTGCACGATGCTGTTAGACAAGACGCCTGCCCTCCCCAGGTCTCCTGTGGCCTCCTCTGTGACTGATAATAACCCCTCCCCTTCTGGCTGCTGAGCCCGGGCAGGTAAGGGCTCAGAACCACATGCGCTTAGAATAATGATTTGTTCTAATTATGTTGTAACCATATTGAACTCAAGAGGGATTCTGGGACCTTAAAGCACATTCAGTCCCTTTTCACAGCTGCACTTTTCCAAGTGGATTGTCGTGGTTTGCCCGAGTTGTTGTAACAAAATGC
This sequence comes from Dasypus novemcinctus, assembly GCF_030445035.2. NCBI lineage: Eukaryota > Metazoa > Chordata > Mammalia > Cingulata > Dasypodidae > Dasypus > Dasypus novemcinctus. The sequence continues at coordinate 80,033,279 of NC_080691.1, read as the reverse complement.
CATGAATGGGTTGGCTTAAACAACGGGAATTTAGCGTCCTACAGTTCTGGAGGCTAACGTGTCCAAAATCCGGCTGTGGGCAGGGCCAGCCTTTCTCTGGAGCCTGGAGCATTCTGTGACGGCTTGTTGGTGATCCCCAACTCAGCATCTTCAGAGGTGCCACTTGGAGATGACATAACCACTGGGGGGTGGCCTAAAACATGTTGGCGGGGAGCAGATGTGGCTCAGTGGTTGAGCACCTGCTTCCCAGGTACAAGGTCCGGGGTTCAAGTCCCAGTACGTCCTTTAAAAAAAAAGTTTGCAGGACCGGGGTGGGGTTAGGACTTGAACCTGACTTTGGGGTTGGGGGGATGTGATTCAATTCATCATATATACGAAATGGTGTCAAGAATGATTACATTATAATCACAATGATTTTCAAAATCTCACTTTGGCTCTTCACATGTCCCCACCGCTATATATTTACTGTTTATGTATGAATGATAAGCTTGGGTAAAATTTTATTTATTTATTTTTAAAATATTTAAAGAAATCAATTTTATTGATATGTATTAATAAAGCATACAATCTATCCAAAGTGTACTGTCAGTGGTACCTGGCATAATCATATAGTTAGGCATTCATCACTGCAATCGTTATTAGAACATTTTCCTTATTTCAATAATAATAATAGTAATAAACAAAAAAACTCATCACCTCTCAATCTTAATGCTTACCCTGCTGAACATAGTTGCTATTTCTGGCTATTCTTATTTATTTATTTATTTTAAAGCAGGTTTTTGTTTGTTTGTTTTTTTGCTTTTTTTGTTTGGAGGTACTGGGGGCTGGAAATTGAACTGGGACCTTGTATGTGGAAACCAGTGCTCAACCACTGAGCCACATCAGCCCCCCCGAGTTGGTTTTGTTTTTTGTTTTTTCCATTTGTTTTGCTTGTTGTTTGTTTTGTTTTTTCAGGAGGCACAGGGAACTGAACCTGGAACCTCCCACATGGGAGGCAGGTGCTCAACTGCTCGAGCCGCATCCGCTCCCTCAGAGATAATCACATGCCATCGAATGTGCCCAAGGTGTAGAATCAGTGGCTTTTAGGAGAATCACGAGGGTGTGCATTCATCACCGCCGAAAAATTTTAGAGCAATGAGATCACTGTCCTTTTGAAAGCTTCTCGAGCTCATGCCTCGGGCTGAAAGCCCAGGAAATGGTGGTAGGATGTGGACTTGGAGCCAGCAGAGAGTGCTTGGCCCTGCCAGCACCGTGGTTTCAGACACCTGGCCTCCAGAAATGGGGCACAATAAGTTTCTGTCGTTTTCAGCCATGCAGTTTGGTATGTTGTTAGGGAAGCGCTAGGAGATGAAGACAAGTCCAGGGGCATGGGATAGTTTGACGCTGGATGGACCCTGAAAATCATGCTCCTGGGGCTAGTGCACCTCCTGTGGTGTAAGCCTCTTGTTGGTGGGACCTTCTTTTGATGACGGTGTGTCTTTTTTTTTTTTTAAAGATTTATTTTTTATTTATTTCTCTCACCACCACCACCCCCAGTTGTCTGCTCTCTGTGTCCATCCACCGTGTGTTCTTCTGCATCCGCTTGTATTCTTGTTGGCGGAACCGGGAATCCATGGCTCTTTTTGTTGCGTCATCTTACTGCATCTGTTCGCCATGTGTGTGGTGCCTCTGAGTGGACTTGGCACCCTTGTCAAAAATCCGTCGGCCATAGACATACGGGTTGATTTCTGAACTTTTGATTTTATTCCATTGGTCTATGTCTGTCCTTGTGTCAGTACTGTGCTGGTGTTTAGTTTAGTTTAGTTTTTTAGGAGGTACTGGGGATTGAACCCAGGACCTCACATGTGGGAAGCAGGCGCTCAGCCACTTGATCTACTTCTTCTCCCCAATGAGAGTTGGTTTTATCATTTGTTTGTTTTTCGGAGATACCAGAGATCAAACCCAGGGCCTCATCCATGGGAAGCAGGCAATCAAACACTTAGGCTACATCTGCTCCCCAGTGAGAGTTGGTTTTTTCATCTCTTCATTTTTAAGAGGTACTGGGGATCAAACCTGGGACCTCATACATAGGAAGCAGGCATGAACCACCTGAATTACATCTGCTCCCCCATGCTGGCTTGAGTATTGTGGCTTTGTAATAAGTTTTAAAATCAGGAAGTGTGAGTCCTCCAACTTCCTCCTTTTTCAAGATGTTTTTGGGTATTCGGGGCCCCTTTCCCTTCCATATAAATTTGATGATTGGGTTTGCCATTTCTGCAAAGAAGGCTATTGGAATTTTTATTGAGATTGCGTTGAAATTGTAAATCACTTTTAAGTAGAATTGGCATTTAGCAATATTTAGTCCTTTAATCCATGAATGTGGAATGTCTTTCTATTTATTTAGTTCTTCTGTGATTTCTTTTAGCAATATTTTGTAGTTTCCTGTGTATATGTCTTTTCATTTTTGGGTAAATTTATTCCTGTTTGATTCTTTTAGTTGCTGTTGTAAATGAAGTTTTTTGCTCCCTTGATTTCCTCTTCAGATTGTTCATGATTACTGTAGAGAAGCACTATTAATTTTTTCATGTTGATCTTGTACCCTGCCACTTTGCTGAATTTATTACCTTTAGTAGCTTTTTGTGGATTTCTAATATATAGGATCATATCATATGCAAAGAGGGACCGTTTCACTTCTTGCTTTCCAATTTGGATGGTTTTTATTTCTTTCTCTTGCCCAGTTGCTCTGGCTAAACTTCTAGTACCATGTTGAATAACAGTGGTGACACTGGGCATCCTGGTCTCATTCCTGATCTTAGAGAGAAAACGTTCAGTCTTTCACCAATTGTGAAGTTAGCTAAAAGTTTTTCATAGGTGCTCTTTGTCATGTTGAGGAAGTTTCCTTCTGTCCCTAGTTTGTTTTTTTTTTAAGATTTTATTTATTTATTTATCCCCCCCACCTCATTTACACTGGCTGTGTGCTCTCTGTGTCTGCTCATCTTCTCTTTAGGCACCAGGAACTGAACTTGGGACCTCCCATGTGTGATGGAGTCTCTTGATCGCTTGAGCCACATCTGCTCCCTGCTTGTTGTGTCTGTCATTGTGCTTCCTCCTTGTATCATCCCATTGTGTCGTCTTGTTGCATCAGCTCGTGCTTCCTTGCTTATCTTCTTTAGGAGGCGTTGGGAACCGAAACTGGGACCTCCCACGTGGTAGGCAGGCACCCAACTGCTTTAGCCACATCTGCTTCCCTTCCTCATTTTTGAAAGGAAATCTCACCAGATTAAAATCTCTGGCTTGCAATTGTTTTCTTTCAGTCCTCTAGATATTTGTATCATTGCCTTTTGCCTCCATGATTTCTGATGAGAAGTCAGCACTTACTGAGATTCCTTTGTACATAATACATTGCTTTTCTCTTGTAGTTTTCAGAACCCTCTCCTTGTCCACAGCATTTGAAAGTAAGTTTGAGTTCTATGTGTCTGTGCATGTTTGTCTTCAAGTTTATCGTGTTTGGATTTGATGGACTCCTTGAATGTGCATATTTGTGTCTTCATGTCTTTTGTTAAATTTGGGAAGTTTTCTGCAATTATGTCTTGGAATATTCCTCCTACCCCCTCCTCTCTTTATTCTTCTGGGACTCCCATAATATGTATATTGGTATGCCTGATGGTGTCCCACAGGTCTCTTAAGCTGTTTGCTTTTCAAACTTATTATTAAGTAAAATTTTACTCAAGTATATCATTCATACATGAACATATATAAACAATAAATGTGTAGTAAAATTTGTGAATTCACAAAACAAACATGCATATCATACTACACGGCTCCCATGCATCTCCCCACCACCAGCACCTTGCATTGTTGTGAACGATTTATTACCAACTCTGAAAGAGCATCAACATATTTATACCTGTAATAATATTTTGCCCGTATCTTACATTTGGTGTCGTTTCCTCCAACCCACCCAATTATTAACCCCTATATCAGTATCACATATTCGTTAACATTCAGGAGAAAAAGTTCTCATATCTGTCCTGTGAATCAGTCTCCCATCCACCCCTGCGTTCCTGTGTTATACAGCCCCACGCCTTGTACAGTCCATTCAGAGTGTACACTCGGGCTCTCGTCTCCATCACAGGATTGTGCTGTCATCACCTCAGTCAATTTTAGAACGTTTTCATTACTCCAAAAGGAAAAATCCCATACCCCTTATCCCCCGACTGTTGTCCTTTATAATTAAAAATAAACCTTCTTGCCATGGCTGTCAGATATTACAGTATTACTGTTAACTATCATCCAAACGTTACATTAGTTGTAATTTTCATGTGTATCACCATATTCTCGGCACTTTGTAAAAGAAAAGCTTCTTTTTCATTAATTAATTAACTTCTTTAGAAGAGCATTCTTCTGTTTATACTATTAATCACAGTCTTCGCCCACTGAAATCCCTATGTTCTCTATTCCTGTCTTATTCTCTAGTTTCCTTTCCATTGGCATTTACATCCACAGACGACCCCTTTCAGCCACAATCTCATTTATACGTCAGCAGTGTCATGCTCTGCATAATGTGTTACCCAACTCTCTTCATTCCACACTTTTACAAATTAACCGCATTACTAATGTTACATACATTAAGCATCAACTCCCGTTTTCGACCCATATTCCATCTCTTAGTACCCTACACTCTAAAGAAATAACTATAAGAAATATTTGCACACCTAACCCGGGTACCTCTAGGTACATGAGGCACACAGTGGCAAAACTGAAGGGAGAAATAGGTATCTCTACAATAATAGCTGGAGACTTCAATCACCACTTTCAACATTGGCTGGAACATCTGGGCAGAGTATAACTAGAGAGCTTGAATAATATGATAAATGAACTCTAGACCTAACAGACATTTATAGAGCATTACACCCAAAATCAGGGCATGCATTCTTGTCAGGCGTTCATGCATACTTCTCCAGGATAGACCATATATTGGCTCATAAGACAGGCCTCAATAAATTTTAAAAGATTGAAATTATACAAAACACTTTCTCTGATCATAACAGAATAAAGCTGGAATCATTAATGGATGGAGGGAAGCGGATTTGGCTCAAATGATAGAGCGTCCGCCTACCATATGGGAGGGCCAGGGTTCAAACCCAGGGCCTCCTGACCTGTGTGGTGAGATGGTCCACGCGCAGTGCTGATGTGCACAATGAGTGCCATACGATTCAGGGGTGTCTCCTGCCTAGGGGAACCCCATGTGCAAGGAGTGCACCCTGCAAGGAGAGCCACCCTGTGTGAAAAAAGTACAGCCCGCCCAGGAGTGGTGCCACACACGCGGAGAGCTGACGCAGAAGATGACGCAACAAAAAAGAGACACAGATTTCTGGTGCCACTGACAAGAATGCAAATGGACACAGAAGAACACACAGCAAATGGACACAGACAACAGACAATGGGGGGAAGGGAGAGAAATAAATTAAAAATCTTAAAAAAAACAGATGGAAAAAGGAAAAATTCACAAATATATGGAGAGTAAACAACACACTCTTAAAAATCAGTGGGTCAGAAGAAACTGCAGGAGTATGCAGTAAATATCTTGAGACGAGTGAAAATGAGAACAAAGCATCAAAACCTATGGGACACTGCAAAGGCAGTGCTAAGAGTGAAATTTATAGTCCTTGATGCTTATTACATTAGAAAAAAGAAAGAGCTAAAATTGAAGATCTATCTGCACACCTGGAGGAACTAGGAAAACAATAGCAGACTAATCCCCAAACCAAGCCGAATGAAAGAAACAGTAAAGATTAGAGCAGAAGTAAATAAAATTGAGGGGGAAAAAATCAAAACAATGGAATTAACAAAACCAAAAATTCGGTTCTTTGAGAGAGCAACAAAAGTGACAAGCCCTTGGCTAGACTGACAAAGAAAAAAAGAGACACGAAGCAAATAAATAGAATCAGAAATGAGATGGGGGACATCTCCACAGACCCTGCAGAAAAAGAGATCATAAGAGGATATTGTGAACAACCATATGCTAAAAAAACTAGACAACGTAGACAAGATGGACAAATTCTGAGAAACTCACAACCAACCTACATTGATCCTAGAAGAAACAGAAGATCTCAACAACCCAGTCACAAGTGAAGAGATTGAAACAGATATCAAAGACCTTCCAAAGATGAAAAGCCCGGGACCACATGGCTTCACAGGTGAATTCTACCAATCGTTCAAAGATGATCTAATACCAATCTTGCTTAAGTACTTCCAAAATTTGAACAGGAGAGAATGCTATCAAACTAATTCTTAGGAAGCCAACATCACCCTAATCCCAAAACCAGTTTAAAGATATTATGAAAAAAGAAAATGACAGACCAATATCTCTAATGAATATAGATGAAAAAGTCTTCAACTAAATATTTGCAAAGTGAATCCAAAGCACATTAAAATAATTATACACCACAATCAAGTGTGTTTTATCTCAGGTATACCAGGGTTTTTCAACACAAGAAAATCAATTTGTGTAATAAACTGAAGAAAAATCACATGATCTCTTGATTACTGCAGAAAAGTAATTTGACACAAACCTTGATTTTGATAGTTATAGATCTGATAACGAACTTTCTTAGAAGCATTATACTTTTCATACTCCATTGTTTTATGTCCCATTTTAAAATTGAACATGAAGGGAATGCAGTATTTTAATGTTACTTTGCCAACATCTTCACCTAGAAGTTTGTTACTGTTTTAGTCATTTATGAAATTTTTGTCCCCAAGAAAGGCATGGTTTCTCTTTTGTTCCCTGATTGGGTTTGTGGTACTGTATTCTTGGTTATGAAAATATTTATGGCATTAGGACTTTGAATTGGTAAATGTCCAATATGTGTGAAAAGTATTACACATACTTTATGATCTCAACCATGTAAAAATGTTTGCTCAGCTGTCGGTATAAGCACACAGGACCTAAAAGAACATGTCAAACTGTCAGCTGCTTTGTATTCTTGGCTTCTTGTGCTGTTGGTTTGCTTTAATGCATGCCTTCATTTTTAAAAGTCTGTGGTGGGGTGATATATGGAGGGATATGCACCTGAAGCCTTCTCTGGGATATGAATGTATTCATGTTGTCATAGCTATGTTTTCTCCGTACATCAAGCCCACACAATAGATAACAAAAGATTAAACTCCCACCCTGGGGACTCCTTATTTATACTTTCTCAAATGAAATGGCAAAAATCTTCAGGAATATATAGGCAGTGCCTAATAAAAGAAAACAGGCCAATATGCCAAGTCCTCCATCTTAATGCTTTTACTTATGAACCTTATTCCTTTAAAACTGAAACTTACCCTAATTATAATTAAGAGTTACCTCTTGAAAACCATCTTGTTACCCAAATGTGTACTTTCTAAGCCAAACTTATTAAATGAACTAACTACCTTCCCCCCTCTTTGGGACATGACTCCTGGGGATGAGCCTCCCTGGCACTAAGGGATTATTTAAAGTGCCAATGAGTAATGCATATGGAAATAGACTTTGACCAAAATGTGGAAACATTAAATAAATAAGTTTTTCTGGATAAAATTTCAAAGTGAATGAGGAGGTCATTCCAGAGGATATGCGTATTCACATCTCAAGCAGAATCTCACTGACAGCCACAGTAAGAAAAGCCTCAAACAGAAGTGGTCCTGAAGGCTTTAGATACATGTAGCAGTTTGATATGGTTATGAATTCAAAAAATAAGATACTGGGTTAGTTTGTGAACTGGTCTGTACCTGGGCATGATTAAGTTATGATTAGGGCTTTGATTGGGCCATGTCATTAAGGTGTTTAGTCCCCATCCCTTGGTGGGTGGGGACTCACAGATAAAAGACATGGTAAAGGACAGAGTTGAGGGTTTTTGATGTTGGAGTTTGATGCTGAAGCCTTAACTGGAGCCCCCGGAAGTAAGCTCAGAGAGGAAAGAGAAGCCAGCCCCGGGGAGAGAGGAACCCTGAGCCCAGAAAGCCTGAGCCCTGGCAGACGTCGGCAGCCGTCTTGCTCCAACACGTGGAAATAGACTTTGGTGAGGGAGTAACTTATGCTTTATGGTCTGGTATATGTAAGCTCCTATCCCAAATAAATACCCTTTATAAAAACCAACCGATCTTTGGTATTTCGCATCATCCCAAATTCTTCAAGATTGAGGAATGAACAAAAATAAGGGGGAAGTATAATCATGGACCAAAGTAGATTTGTTGTCATGTTGCATGTAAGGAAGAACTTGTACCATCGATGTAAAAATAGTGGATACCAGAGGCTCAGAAAGGAGGTGGTGGATGACTAGGTGGAACACAGGGCATTTTTAGGGACTGGCATTGTTCTGTGACATTATGTGATGATGGATTACGTGACATTATTATACATGCATCAAAGCCTTAAAACTGCACAGCACAAAGTGTAAACCATAAACTACACAATAGGGGAGGGGGCGTTGAAAAAGAAGTTTAAAACATTTGTTTAAAGAGATTAAATGAATAAGTACAAGTGCCCCAACTCTGGTGACTGTTAGCAGATACTCCCCAGCTGTGGGTGACCCAACGGGATGGAGAAGTTTTTCTGAGGTTATCCAAGCATGGACCAGGCCACGAGATCCCAGTCACGATTCCTGACTTTTTGCGGGAGTCCGTCAGTCGATTCGGGAGTTACCCAGCCCTCGCCACAAAGAACAATGAAGAATGGAAATTTCTGAATTTCAACCAGTACTATGAGGCTTGTCGGAAGGCTGCCAAAGCCTTGATCAAGGTAGGTGATCATTCAGTCTTTCATTTTTCACTTATTCAATCCTTCACTCGGGATTGATTATATATACAGATGGTACAAAACCCACAAAGCACCAGAGGATGCCAAGGGTACGTGGTGAGATTTTTCTCTCCAATAATATGTGACCCTCAGCCGAGGGTTCTCTGTGAACAAAGCCTCCATTGTCAGCTTTTGTGTTTGTCCTTTGGGGAATAAATTATGTCTATATATCATAATTTTAAAAATATAATGCGATTTTTTTGCAGGCATGGTAGCATCTGTGTCTGCTGTACTGCATCTTGTTGTGTTCCCTTACTAGCGTACGTCCTTGTATTATTCGGCTACTGCTGTGTAACAAATTGCCCCCAAAATTTAGTAGTTTAAAACAACAGACATTTATTATCTTACAGTTTCTGTGGGTCAGAAATCCGGGGCTTAACAGGGTGTTTCTGGCTCAGGGTCTCTCCTAAGGTTACAGGAAAATTGTCCTCCAGAGCTGCATCGCTGACGGCTTGGCAGGGATGAAGAACCTGCCTTCTAGCGCCTGCACACGGCCAGCTGATGGCAGAAGGCCTCAGCTCCTGACCACGGGGCTGTTTGAGTGTCCCCACAGCATGGCAGCTGGCCTCTTTCAGATTGAGCGATCCAAAGAGAAAGTATGCTAAGACGGGAGCTGTGCTATCTTGTAGCAGCTAACCTTGGTCACTTCCGTCATGTATCAGCCCTCATACAGCCTTGGTGGGGGTTATACAAGAGCACGAGTACAAGGAAGTGAGAATTATTAGGGGCGACCTTGGAAGTCTATTACCACACTCAGATCCTTCCATATTGGTGCATTTTTTTAAAAATCCAGATTCTTTTCATTGGCTGGAAATATGTATGTCATAGAAATGACGTAAGTTGTTTCCATCCTTGTCTTACTACAAAGGATGCTGCGGTGAGCCTCCTTTGTGAGATGAATTCCTACAAAGATGTTTCTCACTATGTCGGAGAGAGCTTGTTTACCTCTGTCCTTACCAACGTCATATTATTAAAAAATGTTAATATTGGCCAGTTTGATAGGTGTGATAGGCAGAATTCTAAGATGATTCTCACGATTCCCAACCACTGGTGCATTTGTCCTGTATGATTCCCTCCCCTTGAGTGTGAGTGGGACTTGGGGCTATGATAAACCTTCACGTCTGTCGTCAGGGTACATCATGTGGCAGAGGTAAAGGAATGTCACAGATGTCATTAGTCAGTTGCCGGTGAGCTCTGGGTGGGCCTGACCTAATCGGGTGAACCATGAAAAGAAAGCTTCTCTGGTTGGCCTTGACAATGCCAAGGAGAGGGCCACGTGGACTGGAATGATGGGTGGCCGCCGGGAGCTGAGAGCAGTCTCCAGCTAACAGCAAGCAAGGAAACAGGGCTCAGTCGTGCAACCATAAGGAACTGAATTCTGGCTACAACCCCGTGAGCATGGAAGAGGATCTCAAACTCCAAAGAGACCACAGCAGCCGAGACCCTTATTGCAGCCTTGTAAGCCCCTGAGCAGAGAGTAGTTAAGCTGTACCTCCTGATCCATGGAAAACTAAGATAATGAATGTGCATCGTTTTAAGTCCTAAGTTTGTGTCACACGTGATGCAGTGATAGGTGATGAAAACAGTAGGCATCTCCTGTTGTAAAAAAGTGGCTTTGAGTTATAGGAAATCTGATCACATTTTGACTGACACCTGAATTCCTCTGAGGTCACAGCGATGACCACGTGCTTGGGCTGACCTCCTCCTTGGCTACCCCGTTCCGATACCCCAGCCAACTGGGGTGGATTTGTTTCTCCTGACACATCCCCATTTAGCCATGTCCTTAGCTCCTGGAGTTTGTCTCCTCGCCCCTAAATCTCAGGAACCCAATTAGAAATAAATCAGTTTATCTACATAGCAATAAAGACACACCCTGTCTGTCAAAAAGACAACATATTTGTCTAAGCAGACACATTATTTAGGGTATATCTATGTCATTAGGGGAAAAAAAAAGATCAAACTACAAAGTGAGCCCTAATGTAGCACCATTACAGCAATAGTCTTGCATCAGTGGTAACAAAAGTACCACACGAATGCAAAGTGGTAATGATGTGAGGAGTTATATGGGTATTCTGCATTTTACAACATGATTTTTCTGAACAGCTCCAACTTATCTAAAAAAAGAAAAAGAAACATTTGGCATCTCAATCTGAAGCACCAGCAGGTGCTTTCTTCCCAATGGATCCTTCCAGATGCTTCTGTTTTCCCCAAAGATAGCAGGTCATTTCCAGTCTTACTCCTACAAGACTGAAAGAGCCAGAACAAAATGGGGCCACGTCCTGGGGATGTTCACTCCCTAAAATGAGCATTCACTTTCGTGCCCACCCTTCCTGGTTCACCAGCCACCATTTTCAGGGCAAGGCTTCATTCACCTGCAAGAGTGCCATTTATTGCCACAGCATAATATCACTCTCCGAGTAGCTTTTTTTTCTCTCTCTCTTTTTTTTTTTTTGAGTAGTTTTAAATGAATAGTAAAGTTAAATTAGTGGTGTGCTACACTGATGGAGAGAGACTAGCCTCTTATATTCATAAAATCATCTCACCCCAGATTTTGGATTCAACACCAGATTCCTTCCAAGCCATTTATGTGCATTTTTGCATCTGCTTTGACACATCCGGGTGATCTGACCACAACCAGAAGCAAAATCATCTCCATGTTTATGTTTTCTGTGTGTGTGTTTGTTTTTGCCTTCCCAGCTGGGTTTGGAGCGTTTCCAAGGAGTTGGCATCATGGGGTATAACTCGGCCGAATGGTTTATTGCTGCGCTCGGCACCATCCTAGCAGGGTAAGACCATCAGCACGGTTCACTGCGAGTGTTGACAAGCAGCTGCTCTGGGCCTGGTGGCCCTGGGCTGGTGCAGACTGGGTGGAAACGGGAATTTTGGATGAAACACCAGGTCAGCAGGCAAGAGAGACTCATGGACAAATCCATTAGACCAGAGCTTTAGACTTCATTTTGCTTCAGCTGCAGAATGTTTCTCAGAAAATATAATGACCAAGATAATGTTTAGAGATTTCTGATTATGTGCCAAGCATTTTGCGCTGTGTGTGTGATCCCATAGAACACAGATAAAAGGAGAGAAACACCTCTGACTGTCACTGGGTCTGGGACAGGTGCTGGTGTGAAAACAGCAGGTGTCAAAATACTTTATACACTGTAGGTTTACCGCTATACTTAAAGATAGTGACTAAACGATTCAAAATATTACCTGCCTGCCCTCAATCCATATTCCATTGAATACTTATAGTGGCCCAATATAGCACATAGTATTATTATCCCAAGTAATAATGATGGTTTTGATAATGTGAGGTCTAAAAACATTAAGTGGCTTCCCAGACTCACTCAGCGATTGAGTGGAAGAGCCTGAGGCCCAAACTCAGATTTCTCTGACTGAAAATAACAACACTCATGAGGAATTGTGGGGGAGCCACTGGAAATATTAACACTGGTTATATCTAAGCATCAAGACTAAGGGCATACTAATATTATGTCATTTTCAAGCTCCCAGTTGTTTTATGAGCCTAAATTATCCCTACCTTATAGGAAGTTGGAATAAGCCTTAATAAAGTGGTTTGCTACTACATGGTTGAACCTTGAAGACATCATGTTGAGCGAAATGAGTCAGACACTAAGGGATGGGTATTATATGATTCCACTTACATGTAATAACTGGAATATACAAAGTCATAGAGGCAGAAAGAGTACAGGTTACTAGGGCGGGGTGGGGGAGTTGGGAAAATGGAAAGTTAATGGATAATGGGTATAGGGTTTCTGTTTGGGATAATGGGAAAGTTCTGGTAATGATAAGTGGTGAGGGTACCACAATACTGTAACTGTGATTAATCCTATTGAGTGAAAAAATTAAAATTAAAATTAAAATTAAAAAATCCTATTGAGTGGTGGACTTGGGAGTCGTTGAGATGGCAAAATGGATGTTGGATAAATATTTCCACAATTTAAAAAAGACTAAAGGGACAGTAACAATTTAATGTAATACATAGTCCTGCACTGGACCTAATAATGGAGGAAATGTCTGCAAGGACGTTATTTGGACACATGAAAAAATTGAGTACAGGTAGTAAGCTTTCAATCCATGTTAAATTTCTTGAACTTGGTGACTGTACTTAAGGGGTCAACGTAAGCGAGTATCCTTAGGAAATATTTCTAGGAAATGTACATGGCAGTGTTGAGTGTTTCAAACACTACACTCAGTGTTTAGAAAATGGATGGATGGATACTTAGATAGATGATAGATAGATAGATACATAAATAGATAGATAGTTAGAATGATATGGCAAATGAGGCAAAATATTAAAAGTCGGTGGATCTGAGTATCTGGCAGGGTATGTGGAGATCCTGTGTGGGTTTTGTATTATTTTTGCAACTGTCCTGTAATGTCGAAATTATTTCAAAATAAAAAGTGTTTTCTTTAAAGAGAAGGACGTTTGCCCGTATGGGTTTTGTATTATTTTTGCAACTGTCCTGTAATGTCGAAATTATTTCAAAATAAAAAGTGTTTTCTTTAAAGAGAAGGACGTTTGCCCCACTTGCCAGGACTGCAGTTGGGCTCCGATATCAGATCAGACCTGTGTTCAAATCCCAGGTCTTGTGCTTTTCTTTGCCTGTGAAGTCACCAAAGTAATCCAGTGGTGCCAGAACAACTGGATATCCATATGGGGGAGTGATCCTTACCTGACACCACGCAGAGAAATTAAATCCAGATGGATAATACACTTAATCATAAAAGTTAAACTATAAAGCTTCTAGGAAAAACTATACCACCACCACATAGGAGAACCTTTTTGCAACCAGAGATTTCTTACAGGACACAGAAAGCACAAACCACAAAAGAAAAAATTTGTTAAAGTAGACTTCTTTAACATTCAAAAACTTCTGCTCATGTAAAGACACCAACAAGAAAATGAGCAGCAAGCTGCACACTTGGAAAAAATATTCATGAAACTCGTCTCTGACAAAGGACTAGTAACTAGAATACATAAAGAACGTCTACAATTTGGCTAATAAAAAGACCCAAAACCAACCAACCAAAAATTTAAATTTATGGATGGGTAAAACTTTCCAGGGGTACCATGGGGGCTCCATGACCTGATGGCATGGTGCCATCACAGGTGCTGCCACTTGCATCATTTTGATCGCTGTTGTTGTTTTCATCATTGCTAAAAGGGTGGAGAAAGGGAAGCTGGCAGGGAGGCTGTGAACTCAGCCTGACCCCCTCCTGCCTTCCAGGGCGTTCTCGCCTTCAGGTGTGTCTGGGGGGGGGTTGTTTTCTTTTCCCAGGGGCCTTTGCGTTGGCATTTATTCCACCAACTCTGCGGAAGCCTGTCAATATATCATCTCTCACGCCAAAGTGAACATCTTACTGGTTGAGAATGACCAACAGTTACAGAAGATCCTTTCGGTAAACCCCTACCCAGCCCTGCCTGGTAACATCAGCCGTGGTCGGGGGTCTGATTGTTCCCGGGAGGGGTGGGGGCTTCCCGATGCATACCTTCATATCACATTGGTCTAAATGGCAAAGCGCATTTTGGGGGGTAGGGTGAGGTGGGAGAGTTTAATTTCCAGTTCATATTTTAACTTCCTCTTCAGCCTCCATTTTAAAAATGTATTTATGGACTATTTTATAGACGCCCCACTGTTACTTTTCATGTAGAAGCTTAATGATGTCTAGGCGTGTGCTTCTTGTGATGTTTCCTTATTTCTTATAATTGTCTTCATTGCTGAAATGGATTTGTCTTTTTCTCCTAGTTCCTTTCTAAGTTCTACCACTTCCTGTTTCACCTCCTCCTGGCGTGAGGCTCACACCTCCTTGAGTTCTTGGATGTTTGCTTTGAGCTCTTCCTTCACAGCTGTGTTTGCTTCCTTGCATTTCTCATTTGATGTTGGAATGTCAGGCTACAATTTTCCTTTGCTTTGTGGTGACCTTTTCCAGGTGAGTTTTCTCCATGTACAGTGAAATTTTACTCTTATTTTTTTCTTGTCGTATCTTTGTATGGATGTTGTAGAAGCTTTTTTGATGACCCACTTGTCTTGAATGAACTGCAATTTCCTGAATCAGCTTCTTTGTTTTTGAAGGATACATGCCCCACCTTCTCTTCCCCTATCCTCTAGTACTCTCTAACCTACTTTTTTTTTTAAGTTTTATTTTATTTATTCCCCCCCACCTCGTTGTTTGCGCTCATTGTGTCTGTTCATTGTGTGACCTCCCATGTGGGAGAGAGGCACCAAATCTCTTGAGCCACCTCCATTCCCTGCTTTGTTGGGTCTCTCATTATGTTTTCCTCCTTGCGTCATTTTGTTGCATCAGCTCGCTGCGCCAGCCTGTCTTGTCAGCTTGCTGTCTTGCTTGTTTTCTTTAGGAGGCACCAGGAACTGAAGCCAGGACCTCTGATGTTGTAGGCGGGAGCTCAATTGCTTGAGCCATAGTCATTTCCCTAACCTACTTTGTATATCTATGAATTTGCTATTTCTCATCCTCTCTCATAAGTGGTATCATACAATATTTGTCCTTATGTGCTTTTCTTATCTCACTGAGCATCAGGTTTATCGAGGTTCATCCATATTGTCACACATATCAGGGCTTCATTCCTGGTTGTTTTTTTTTGGCTGAATACTATTCCCTCGTATGAATGGACCATGTTTCAATTCTCCATTCATCTGTTGAGGGACACTTGGGTTGTTTCCACCTTTTGGCTATTGTGAATAATGCTGCTATAAACTTGGTGTACATGTATCTATTTGAGAGCCTGTTTCATTTTCTGTGGGTGTGTACCCAGAAGTGGAATTTGTGTATCCTACTATTGTTGGTGAAGTATTCTGTATACACCTGGTCAGATACAGTTGGTTGGTGTTGTTCAGGTCGTCTGTCTCCTTGTTGATCTTCTGTCTAGATATTCTATCCAGAATTGAAAGTGGCTGGATCAGCTTTTGGCAGGTGGATCTTCAACAGAGGGGAGTGTTGGGGAAGGGGTTTCACCTGTCAGCTCAACAGCCACTGGAATGGTTTCTTTAATACCATATTTCATCACTTCTGAGCCATGCGTTTCTTTTTAACGTATCTGGAGTCTGAGATGTGTCTCATGGCCCGTGGCATGGGCCCATCACCGTCAGCCATGTTTTCCCACATTTTAACATCTCTGAAATTAGAGTGCACCCTGCAGACTTGACGAAATCCTTGACTCAGTGAAGCACAATATTTCATGCAAGCCAGGTTTCCTTTGACTCCCAATTCCTTACCTACCTAAGGAAGAGCTTCTACCTCCAGCCCTGGCCATCGTCACCAAGGGCTGTTGCCTCTGTCTGCCAGAGCGACTCCCTCCTTTCTCATTTTTTAAAATTTGTTGTTTCTTCCCCCCTCATTGTTTGTGCTCACTATCTGCTCTCTGTGCCTGTTCATTTTGTGCTTGTCTTCTTTTTAGGAGGCACCAGGAACCAAACCTGGGAACTCCCATGTGGGAGGGAGGCGCCTGACTACTTAAGCCAGCTCTGTTCCCTGCTTCTTGTGTCCCTCATTGTGTTTCCTCGTTGTGTCATCTCATTGCATCATCTTATTGTATCAGCTTGCCACACCAGCCCATTGCGTCAGCTCGCTGGCTTGTTCATCTTCTTTAGGAGGCATCAGGAACCAAAGCTGGGACCTCCCATGTGGTAGGCAGGCACCTAACTGCTGGAGCCACATCTGCTTCCCTCCCTCTCTTTTTTTTTTTTTTTTTAAAGATTTATTTATTTATTTAATTTCCCCCCCTCCCCTGGTTGTCTGTTCTTGGTGTCTATTTGTTGCGTCTTGTTTCTTTGTCTGCTTTTGTTTCTTTGTCCGCTTCTGTTGTCGTCCGCGGCACAGGAAGTGTGGGCGGCGCCATTCCTGGGCAGGCTGCACTTTCTTTTCACGCTGGGCGGCTCTCCTTACGGGGCGCACTCCTTGAGCGTGGGGCTCCCCCACACGCGGGGGACACCCTTGCGTGGCACGGCACTCCTTGCGCGCATCAGCACTGCGCATGGCCAGCTCCACACGGGTCAAGGAGGCCCGGGGTTTGAACCGCGGACCTCCCATGTGGTAGACGGACGCCCTAACCACTGGGCCAAAGTCCGTTTCCCCCTCCCTCTCTTTTTGAAGTTGCTTTTTTTAAGTGTTATGTCTTTGGCCCCAACACACGCATCCCGTCTCTTTGTTCTGTTCATTGAACAATACCCCATGGATTGGGGCTTTAGGGAGATCTTCCTCTTGTGACAAATAATGGTTTACAATTTGGGTTTTCCCATATGAGAAAGCTCCGTGCAACCCATTCTTCCCACCCCACCCACCTCACTGCGTAACTTCCTGTGCTGGTTCTGGGTAACCCCCAACATAGAGGAACAGCTGATTCATTTCTGGCTTCTGGTGTCATGGATGGTGCAGTTTGGGGGGGAAGAAGGGGGTTCCCATTGCTCCAGTTACTGTGTGTGCTTTTCAGGAGGGCTGATTTAAATCTGGGAACCTGAACGGTCTTCCCAAACTGGAAGTCCAGCTACGTTTCAAGAGATTTGATTTGGAATGACAACCACGGCTCCCCGCTCCGCTTGCAACTCTCTAGCCCTCCAGGGGTTTGTCTTCCCTAGAATAAACCCCAAACTCCTCACTACTTCCTCCAAGCTCAGCCCACCACCTGTCCCTGGTCATCCTTTCCCACCTTGTCCCCTATCACTATCTTTTTTTTTTTTTAAAGATTTATTATTTAAATTTTTTTTCTCTCTCCTTCCCTCCCCCTGCCCTGCCCCGCCCTGTTGTCTGCTCTCTGTGTCCATTCTCTGTGTGTTCTTCTGTGTCCGCTTGTATTCTTGCCAGTGGCACTGGGAATCTGTGTCTCTTCGTTGCGTCATGTTGCTGCGTCAGCTCTCCGTGTGTGCGGCGCCATTCCTGGGCAGGCTGCACTTTCTTTCGCGCTGGGCGGCTCTCCTTACAGGGTGTACTCCTTGCACGTGGGGCTCCCCCATGCGGGGGACACCCCTGCGTGGCATGGCACTCCTTGCGCGCATCACCACTGCCCGTGGGCCAGCTCACCACACGGGTCAGGAGGCCCTGGGTTTGAACCCTGCAGCTCCCACATGGTAGGCGGACGCTCTATCAGTTGAGCCAAATCCGCTCCCCCCCACCACTTTCAGTCTGCACTCCAGCATCCCACCCTACTGCCTGCTCCATGGAGTGTGTATTCCCTCTTTCTGGAAAGTTCTTGCCAACACTTACTGTCTTTCTCTCCAAGCCAGGGGCTTGGTTATAACCAGCATCAGCGATGTTAGCGGTGACTCTTTCATTGGCTCGACTAGAAATGTTCTGGAGAAACTCTTTCCCTTGCATGAACCGGGTTTAGGAATCCCGCAGGCCTGGATGCATATTTGGAGGTTTCTGAGCCTGTCTAAGGTTACAGCCACTTTTAGGAGAATTTTCGCTACCCGAGTCCCAACTCCAAGGCTAGAATGTCACGGCCTGAGAGCAGGTTGCTATCCCAGGGTGAGCTTGGGTTTCCCGCCGCCCCAAAGAAGAGCACAGCTCTGCTTGGCAGAATTCCATCCCCGAGGTGTCAGCCCTGTAAATCCCGCCTGGGGGAAAGCTGGAGTCCTCCCCTGCCTTTAACTGCTGGAGGCAAATGATGCCACCACCAAGAGCCCAGAGCTGAGAACGACCCGGTTGTCTTCTATCAGTCGAGGACCACAGAAGCGGCGTTTCACAGTGGGGGCAGGGGAACGAGAAGAGGCTGGAGCTGATCTTGGGGGCTCAACCTCACGCCCTGGCTCAGGCTTCCCCAGGGCTGCCTGGCCAGGAGGCCCACGCAGAACTTTATTTCAGATTCCGAGCACCAGGGTGGAGACGTTAAAATTCATCATCCAGTACAAGGGTCCAGTGCAGGAAACCAGTGCCAACCTGTACTCCGTAAGTGAGCGAGATGGGCCTAATCAAAGGGAAGGGGCGGGGCCTCGCGGGGGCGGGGCTTTGAGGGAGGGGGCGGGGTCTTGCAGAGAGTGGGCGGGGCCTTGCCAAGGACGTGGGTGGCCCTTTGGAACACGGTTTTTTTCCTCTTGTATAAAGGGGGTGATGCCGGAAATTATTATTTAGGGGAAGGGACCGGTTCTTTTTATCTGTTGCTGGGTACCAATTCACCCTGAAAGTGGGTGGCTGCTCTTCAAAACATGAAGGCAGTTGAAAAGTATTGGAAACGTGAAAAGCAGGTACGTTAAAACACACATTATTTTAAATTTAAATATTTTATTTATACCCAAACCCCAGTCACTATATTTTCCCTCTCTCAGCTGTGATTTGACTCATCAAAATATTTTTATTATTAAAACCATTAGCCATTTAAAAATATATTTTTACTGGGTCTCACGTGTATTAGCTCAGTTACTGCTAATAGCAACCAAGGAAAGTGGGTCCTGATATTCCCATTTTACCAATGAGGAAACTGAGGCACAGGGAGCTTACGTGGCTTGCCCACAGTCACTTGGGAAGTGGCGGAGTCAGAAGCAGATGCTACCGTAGCTCGGCTATTTCCAATCCAACGCTACAAAGGAGAAGCATGTCTGCCTCAGGGAGAAGGTGATTTATTGCGAGCGCACAAGCAAGGAACCGGGGAAATAATCCCCAAACCAGTCCAAAGTGAGAATGGCGGCGAGGGTTTTTCTAGGCAAAGGAGAAGGGGAGGGGAAAAGAGACACAAGTGAATGCCAGCAGTCTCGTGAGGAGGGTACGTGCAGTTTCTCAGTCCTGCGTTGTCTCAAGCTAATATTCAACTGGTCCTTGGTTTCAGTGGCTAATTAACCACGGCTTAGCAAGGTCTTGGTGATCTCTTTCTCAGCCGACCGCTCAAGGATATCAAGCTTTCTGTCTCTGAGAGAAGTTAAGGGCGTACACCGTTCTGTCTGGGTTGGCGCGGGGATGTTATCTCATTCCTGTAAACAAGCCAGAGAAGGTCCAATTCATACCCTTCAGGGAACCAAGTGCAAAGAGGCAACTTCGAAAATGAGATGACTTAGAAAACCAGCTCAGTTCGTGTATTCGGGTTTTCAGAGCTGCTTCAGCAAAGAAATATTTAGTAAGCCCATTTCCCAGCTATCGGGGTCCCCGACGAGCGGCAGCTTCGGGTCTTTGGATAATAAGAGGCGCCAGGACTGGCGCAGCCCCAAGCCCTTGTCGGTGCTGGCAGGTAGTGTTGTAGGGCCAGCTCTGATTGGCGGCTGTGGCTCCTCATCCTCCGCCTGGCTTTTCTTTCCGCAGTGGGATGATTTCATGGAACTTGGCAACACCGTTCCCGACAGCCGGCTGGACCAGATCATGGCCAGCCAGAAGGCCAACCAGTGCGCCCTCCTCATCTACACTTCCGGGACCACTGGCGTCCCCAAAGGAGTCATGCTCAGCCACGACAACGTGAGTGGTCTCTGCCCCGCGACGACGGCGAGCTTTGCAGTGTCTGGGATCTCTCCACTCTGGAGCGGTGACCTTTCAGCTTGTTTGCTCTCGACCCCACATCAGAGTGGGGGGGAGAGGACTGCATAGCTCAGGGGTTAAGGTCAAGGACTTTGGAGCAGGTCTGCCTTCAGATCTCAGCTCTGTGGTCTTGGGAAGCACATTGGAGCCTCAGTTTCCCTACCTGTAAAACGGGGGTGATATCATAGCCCCTGCATATTTGTTGTTGTCTTAGAAACGGGTTTCTGATAATGAAATAGATAAGTGAGAGAGCCTTGTTTTCACTTTGTGTTTGGGGGATAAAGCAGAAGTTAATTTTTAGTTTTTTGTGGTGGTGGTGGTTGGTTGGTGGCTTATTTTATTTCTGTCATTTTTTGCGTGGATTATTGGACCCAGGCCTTCATACCAGGAAGCAGGTGCTCAACCACTTGAGCTATATCTGCTTCCCCAAATTAATTTCTTTTTTTGAGGTGCCAAGGATTAAACCCAGGACTCACGTGTGGGAAGCCAGCACTCAACCACTGAGCCACATTGGCTCCCCTGAGTTGGTTTTTCCATTTGTTTTGCTTGTTGGTTTTTGTTTTTTTCAGGAGGCACCAGGAACTGAACCCAGGACCTCCCGTGTGGGAGGCGGGGGCTGAACTGATTGAACCGTATCTGCTCCCTAGTAGTTAATTTTTGATTGCATAAAACAGGCTGTTTGGGGAAAACATATATATATATATGGGGTAAAGTCTAAAACAGATAAGATCAGTGTTATACAAGAATAAGGGAACACATGATTCCATTTTATATCAAACTCTAGAGAATGCACCCGGTCTTGGCTTTCAGCGAGCCAGACTGGAAATGAACAAATCAGACCATTTCAGCTCATGGTGAGCGTGACGTAGAGAATTAGACAGACGCCGGCACTTTCAGTTTGGGTGACGTGAGATGGCCGCTCTGAGGAGCTGACGTCTGAGCTGAGATGTAACCTCTGAGAGGGAGCCCGCCATGGGGAAAGAAACGGTTGGGGTGTTTATGGGATATTTTTTTTTCAGTATTAGTCCCATTGTTGTATATTGAAGATGCGACTCGTCTGTTCCCATTTTACAGAGGAGGAAATAGAGGCTGCAGAGGATTCTAAATAAATAGTCCAGGGTCCCCCAGCTAGCTAGTGCTGGAGCTAAGATTTGAACCTGGAACACCCCACTTGTTGCTGCCTTCATGTTTTTGAGTTCAGATATTCTGACTCTTAAGAGCTGTTTGCTGGACCCAAAGGGGCCTGTAAAACCCCCATTTGCAGCTCTCCCCATCCTTGGGCAAGTAAGTACACGGCTCTGGGCCTCTGTTTCCCCATCTGTCAAGTGGGGAGAATCCATGAGATGAGCCTAGAGTGTTCCAAGTGAGAATTAAATGGCTTTCGTTCTTGGACAGTGTGGGAGCGAGGCCTGGCACACGGTAAGTGGTTTGCGGATGAGTTGCCACGGATCATGAGACCCTCTCGTGTTCTAGATCACATGGACGGCTGGTGCAGTGGCGAGGGAGTGCAACCTGTATTACCCCCCAGAAAACCAGGAGGTCGTGGTCAGCTACCTGCCCCTCAGCCACATCGCGGCTCAGATGATGGATATTTGGCTGCCCATTAAGGTCGGGGCTGTCATCTACTTTGCTCAACCAGATGCTCTCAAGGTAAGGCTGAAAGAGGCCCTGGGGTCCCCACGCATCCTCCAGGATAGCCCAGGGCCAGTGGACAGCGTTCCATTCATTTGACAGATGTCCCTTAAGCCTAGAGCCAGAAGTTCCTCCTCTGTTCTCTCTCTCTTTTTTTTTTAAGATTTATTTATTTATTTCTCTCCCCTCCCCCCCCACCCCAGTTGTCTGTTCTCTGTGTCTGTTTGCTGCATCTTCTTTGTCCGCTTCTGTTGTTGTCAGCGGCACGGGAATCTGGGTTTTCTTTTCGTTGCGTCATCTTGTTGTGTCAGCTCTCCGTGTGGGCGGACACTCTATCAGTTGAGCCACATCTGCTTCCCTCCAGTTTTTCTATATCCTCACCAACAGTTGATTATTTTCTGGTTTCTTTGTTGTTGTTCTGTGGGTTTTTGTTGTTTGTTTTGTTTTGTGGGGTTTTTGTTTCTGTTTTTACTAGCTGTCTATATTAGTCAGCCAAAGGGGTGCAAAATACCAGAAATCTGTTGGCTTTTATAAAGGGTATTTATTTGGGGTAGAAGCTCACAGGTACCAGGCCATAAAGCAAGATGGCTGCCGACGTCTGCCAGGGTTCAGGCTTGCTGTTTTCGCTACTTGGTTTACTATTTGGAGTGGGCAAAAGAGCTGGAAGGGTTGGGAGAAAATGCAAGGTTATGTATGCCACACTTGTTGTGGCTTTAATTTGCATTTCCCTAATGACTAATGATGCTGCGCATCTTTTTCGTGCTCATTGGCCATTTGTATGTCGTCTGTGGTGAGATGATTTGCTGTTCAAATCCTTTGCTTTTCCTTCTTTTTTTTTTTTAAAGATTTATTTCTCTCCCCTCCCTCCCCCCCAACCTGGTTGTCTGTTCTCTGTGTCTATTTGCTGCGTCGTCTTTGTCCACTTTTGTTGTCAGCAGCATGGGAATCTGTGTTTCTTTCATTGCGTCATCTTGCCGTGTCAGCTCTCCGTGTGCGAGGCGCCATTCCTGGGCAGGCTGCACTTTCTTTCACACTGGGCAGCTCTCTCTACGGGGCGCACTCCTTGTGCGTGGGGCTCCCCTATGCGGGGAACACCCCTGCATGGCCCAGCACTCCTTGTGCACATCAGCACTGCACATGGGCCAGCTCCACACGGGTCAAGGAGGCCCGGGATTTGAACCGTGGACCTCCCATGTAGTAGACGGACACCCTAACCACTGGGCCAAGTCCACCGCCTCTTTCTTTTTTTAATAGGAAGCAGGCCCTCGACCATCAAGCTACTCCTGCTCCCCATTTTCTCATTTTTAAAGGTGGTGGTTTTCTTACTGTTGCTTAAGATTTCTTCATTCTGGTTAGATCCTTTGTCAGATATATAATTTGCAAATATTTTCTCCCAGCTCTGTGACTTGTCTTCATTTTCTTAATAGTGGGTTGGTTTTTTTTTCATTTTTTTGTTTGTTCTTTTAATAGTGTTTTTTGAAGAGCAAAAGTGTTTAGCTTCGATGAAGTCCGGTTTACTGATTTTTTTTCTTCGATGGATTATGCTTTTGATGTCATGGCTAGGAAATGTTTGCCTCCTTCAAGGTCACAAAGATCGCCTGTACTTTCTTCTAGGAGGTTTTTAGCTTAGCTTATATATTTAGTTCTGTGATTCTCTTGAAGTTAATGTTTGTGCATGGTGTGAAGAAGGAATTGAAGCTAAGCAAGTTCTCTTTGGGTGGGAGCAGATGGACAGTCTTTCTCCCATTGAATATTTTTACCTTGGCACTTCTATTGAAAATCAAATGATCGTAAATAGATGGTTTCATTTCTGGATTTTCTATTCAGTTCCATTGATCTATCCTTATACCAAAAACACACGGACTTGGTCACTGTTTTATTGTTTGGTGACTGGCTTGCCCTGGACATGTCCAGTTTAAAATATTCCCAGGTTTAAAAGATTCACACAAAGTGGGACAGGTGGTCACCCCACTTTAGAGAAAGCTTTAAAATCAAGGAATAAGTCCTCTAATTCTGTTCTTCTTTTCCAAAATTGTTTGACCACTCCAGGCCCTTTACGTTTCTGTATACATTTTTTTTTTTTTTGAGGAGCGGGGGATTGAACCCGGGACCTCGTGTGTGGCAAGCCGGTGCTCAACCACTGAACCACATCGGCTCTCCCGAGGTGTTTTTTTCATTTGTTTGCTTGTTGTTGGTCTTTTTGTTTTTAGGAGGCACTGGGGACCGAACCTGTGACTCCCATGTGGGAAGCAGGCGCTCAGCTGCTTGAGCCACATCTGCTCCCCCTTATACATTTTAGCATCTGATTGTCGATGTTTAGGAAAAAGACTGCCTGGGGTTTTATAAGGGTTGCGCTGAACCAAGGTCAAATTGGAGGGGAGGGCAGGATCTTGCGCCCATTTTAACAGGTGCGTCATATTCCACTGCACGCTCGGCCCACAATTTCTTTTTTTTTTAATTTAATTTTTAAATTATCTTTTCTTAAAGTTAATAGATTACACAAAATGTTACATTAAAAAACCTAAGAGGTTCCCATATACCCCACACCCCCACCCACCCCACTCCTCCCACATCAACAGCGTCTTTTCATCATTGTGGGACATTTGTTGCACTTGGTGAATACATTTTGGAGCACTGCTGCACCCCATGGATAATGGTTTACACAATTTCTTGAACCAGTCCCGTCGGTGGACACATACTCTCCCCATGATATTACAAACAGATGCTGCAGAGGAGCATTCCTTCTTGATCCCTCTGAACCTTTCGTCTGGCTGAGTTCCTTCACCAGTGGAAGTCAAGTTGCTGGGTTGCCTTGAAAATGTGGCTAGTGCTATCAAGTTGCCCTCCCAAACTTTCCCTAGTTCATGCTTCCCAACATATGCCTGGAGAGAGAGGGGGAAAAAATCTGATTGGCCCCCGGCCAGCCCATCGGGACGCCACCTGGGCTCGAGCTCCCCAGGGAGGTTCTGAGCCCGGGAAGATGGCGGAGGACGGATGGGCGGCTCGGTAGCCGGAGGCTGCTGGCACAACGGACCTGGTTCTTTCCCACCCAGGGCAGCTTGGTGAATACTCTCCAGGAGGTGAAACCTACCTCCTTCCTTGGCGTACCCCGCGTCTGGGAGAAGATACAGGAGAAGATAAAGGAAAATAGTATCAAGTCCTCCAACTTGAGGAGGAGAGTGGTTTTGTGGGCAAAGTCGGTTGGCTTAAAGACCAACATGAAGAAGATGCTGGGGTAGGTGGGGGGCCCCCTGGGCAGGATGGGGAGGAGGGCAGCGGGAGGAGAGGCGCGGCCTTCTCCAGCCGGACCCACTGAGCCGCCTTTCGGCTCGGTGGCGACTGGGGTCTCCTTCCTTTCCTTGTCTGCAGGTCCTCCGAGAACACCATGAGCTACCGAATGGCCAGGACTCTGGTGTTCAGCAAAGTCCGGAGCGCCCTTGGCTTTGACCGCTGCCGCTATTTTATCAGCGGGGCGGCACCGCTCTCCCGGGACACCTCCGAGTTCTTTCTGAGCTTGGACATACCCATATTTGAGATGTATGGGATGAGCGAAAGCTCTGGACCCCACACAGTGTTCAACCAGGATAACTACAAGATTCCAAGGTACGGTTCTCCGGGGCGACCCCTGGTCCCCTAGAAGCACAGAATCTAGGGGATGGAGATGGGGGTGGGGTGGCCTCTGATGAACCCTGACCTGGTGTCTCCAGGATGGCCCCAGTTCTCCAGCTTCCCCACCCACATCTTCATGAGCATGGGAAACCCCGCCTTGTGAGAGAGCCCCCAAACAAGGGGACAGGACCCTGGGAATGTTCCACGGTTTCAGCCCACCACTGACGGTTTTCCCCGCCAGCCAGAGGGAAACCTGGAGGCCCTTCATCTCCCCAGTGCCCCGTCTCAAACATGGGCACAAGCCTTTCTGGCTTCCAGCCAGACTCAGCCCTAACCCTAACCCTAACCCTAACCCTAACCAAGTTACCGAAACAGCACTGGATAGCTGGAGGCTCCTCTCACATTCCAGGCACAGGGCCTTTGCACATGCGCTTCCCTCTTATTTGATCGTTACTGATTGTCGATTATCCCTGCTATTCTTATGATAACAGCAAAGGTGATGGTGCAAGGTCCTGGGGTAAGGTGAAGACAATTTGCCTGGTAGGACTAGGAAGATGGTCCCAACTGACAGCAAAAAAAAAAGTTTCTGTCTCCTTCACCTGGCAGACCACCTCTTGCCTTTCACTTTATCTTGCAGGGCAGCTCTGGCACCTCAGTAGTTGCCCTCTCCACTCCACAGTCTCACCGGAGCCGTTTAGCTACAGAACCTAAAATGCTCCCTGGAGTTTTCTTTTTTTTTTTTTTTTCAACTTTTTTTAAATTATCTTTTTAAAAAAAATACATAACTCACACAAAACGTTACATTAAAAAATAGGGCCCCACCCCCCCCTGCTCCCCACTCCTCCCACATCAATGACCTCGTTCATTAGTGTGGTACGTTCTTTGCATTTGATGAGGACATTTGTGAGCGCTGCTGCACAGCATGGATTATCATTCATGTTGTCGTTTTCACTCTCCCCCAGTCCATTCAGCAGGTCATGGCAGGAGATATAATGTCCTGCAGCTGTCCCTGCAGTATCATTTAGGACAGCTCCAAGTCCCGAAAATGGCCCCATATCACACCTCTTTTTCCCTTTCCCTGCCTTCAGCAACTCCACTGGAGTTTTTCTGAAACAAAGGGTCTCTCCCTAAAAATAAGTGACATTGTGCCATGCCTGGAGGAAGGGTACACATTCCTATCTTTAGTTATATATATGTTTTTCGATAAGTAATGCATGCATGTCACCAAAAAAATCAAAGGGCATGAAAATGTTACTGTAAAAAGCTCTTTCCCTCCCACTCCGGATCTGCTTGATAACAGCCATTATTGTGTTTTTTCCAGTTACGCTGTCATACGTGGTCTATTGACATATATCCTTTTATCCCAAACGGAACCATTTTCCAAGTGAAAATAGACACAAAACTCTCCCAATTCCTATTACTTGCAATCTGGAGAACAGGAAAGAAAACAGTTTGGATAACATGACAGCCTCACTGTCTCTGAATCTGTATTGGTGCTCAAACAGTGGCCTATTTTTAACAGCTGTGTAATATTCCACTGAATGGATATACCATAGTTTATTTAACTGGTCTCCTTATTGGTGGATATGTAGGGTTTTTCGCCCATCAGTTGTTACCACAAACAATGCTAAAGCAAATATTTTGTATATACAAAATATGTTTTGCTAAACTGATTGGTGAAAAATGGTGCCTCAACACAACTCTAATTTCCATTCCTTTTCTTATGAATAATATTGAAAAGAATCTTTTCATACATTTAAAAGCCACTTGTCTTTCATTTTCTCTGAACCATCTGTCCATATCCTTGGCTCATTTTTCTATTGGTTTATCAGTCTCTTTCCTATTGGTTTGTAGGCACTCTTTACATATTATGAAAATCAGTTCTTTATCATTTAAATGAGTTGCAAGTATTTCATCCCTGATTTATCATTCGTATTTCACTTTTCATTAAGTTTCTTGTTTGTTTGTGCTGTGCAGAATTTTTTATATTAATGTGACTGAATTTGTCAATCTTTTTTTTATGACTTCTGGGTTTTTCCACATTTCCTAGAAAAGCCTTCACCAGAGAAGTTGTCAGGAGGCTCTTTGTAAGCTTTGAGCAACACAGGCCTGCCTTTTTTCTCTTGCTAACTAAGGGAATCCTACACTTAACCCACAGACCCTCCTAACAGCCTGTGAAAGAAATCTCAGCAACATGAGAGAAAAACACAAAACTTCCTGCCTCCTAAAACCACCCTTGCAAATGGTATTCCTAGAAACAAAGAGTGTAGATTTTAGAGAGCGCATTTCTCTCTCAGCCTCCAAAGAGAGTCTTGCTGCCTGGTGATTACACGCAAGTCTCCAGCTCAGTTTTCTAAACGTGAGCGGTTTTTGTTGCGGCTCTTGAGCCAGGAGCCCTTTTCTCTTTTTCCACTCTACGAGGGTTAGAAACAACCTACCGCTCTGCTGGGTTTCTGCATTCACGAGGCATTGGGGAATCTCCCCTGAAAACTCCCTCTTTTCCTTCCTCTGCAAACACATGCAGGGACCTTCCTTGGGCTCTCCGTGTCCTGGAGAGGAAGGGGCAGGAGGCAGACCCAGCCGCGTCCAGCTGTTGATCCCGGGGGGTTGTTGGTCTCTCTGAGCCTCAGTTTCCCTTCCACGCCCCTGCAGCTGTGGCAAGGTCATAAATGGCTGCAAGAACATGCTGTATCAGCCAACCAAGGATGGCATTGGGGAGATCTGCTTCTGGGGCAGACACGTCTTCATGGGCTACCTGGAGAGAGAGGATGCGACCAGGGAAACCATCGATGACGAGGGCTGGCTGCACTCGGGGGACCTCGGCCGCGTGGACAGCCAGGGCTTTCTCCACATCACTGGCCGCATCAAAGGTACCGCGGCCGGGCCCCGTGGTGGGGAGCGGGGAGGGGAGGCTCCTTGCAAGCCCGAGCACCCCTAACCTTCGTGGGGTTCCCGGCACGCACCCGCACCTTTGGAGGGCCCCCCAGTCTGCACAGCCAAGCCCCGTGCTCCTCCTGGCCTGCACAAAGAGTCAGTCGACGGGCATCGAAAGGAGCCGGGGCAGGCGGCGTTGCGGCCGTGCCCTGACCTGGCTGCAGACGGGGAGGGCCCCTCGGGTTCTCGGGGTGCCCTGTGGCTGAGCCCCGCCTGCTTCCAGAAATCCTCATCACTGCCGGCGGCGAGAACATTCCCCCCGTGCCCATCGAGGACTCGGTCAAGGAGAAGCTTCCCATCGTTAGCCACGCCGTGCTGGTGGGCGACAAGGCGAAGTTCCTGAGCATGCTTCTGACGCTGAAGGTAGCGGGGGACCTCGCCGGGTGGGGAGCTGGCGGCGGGGGGGGAGGGTCTGCCGCCGAGCCTCGGGCACACAGCACCCCCTCCCCGTCATCGCGGGGGGCTGGGTGTGCCCGTTGGTGAGCGGGCGTGGCGACGGGCGTCTCCCTGGGCAGTGCCTGACCGACCCGGTGAGCGGGGAGCCGCTGGACAAGCTGAGCCCGGAGGCCACCGCCTTCTGCCAGAAGCTGGGCAGTCCGGCGACCACCGTGTCGGAGATCGTGCGGCTGCAGGACCCCCGGGTGTTCACGGCCATCCAGAAGGGCATCGATGCCGTGAACCAGGAGGCTATCTCCAACGCCCAGAGGATCCAGAAGTGGGTCATCCTGGAGAAGGACTTCTCCATCGCGGGCGGAGAGCTGGGTGAGCGCCCCCGGGACCCGGGCGCCGTGGTGCTGGGCAGCCCCAGCCCTCCTCTGTGGGTCCACGAGCTCCCCGGGGCCCACGCACGCGGCCCCTTTTCTCGGCCAACCCTCCCCCTCCTGCCAGTCTCAGACTCAGATCCACCCAAATTCCTTGCTTCCTTCTCCTCACCCCCTCCCCACCTACCACACTGGGCATCTCAAGTTCCTCTGAATGCTCCAGGCATCGTGCAGCCGCAGGGCCTTCGCACGTGCTAGTCCCTGTTTGGCATGCCTTTCCCTGCCCTTCGTACTTCACCTAGCCGGCTCTTTCTCTGCACCCAGGTCTCACCCTAAAGGCCGGTTCCTCTGAGCGGCCTTCTCCGGCCATCCTGGCGCCCTCGCCACTAGGAGCTCCCCACCATTCTTTCCCCCTGAGCCCATCGTGATCTGAAGTCGTTCTACATATTAGTTTATTTAAGGAACCCACCCCCCAGCTTGAATTCTAGTGGTGGTCTGTTTTGGGGCTCTCAGTCCCCAGCTGTTATTTGACAGGGTGGCTTTAAAGGGAGTGGGGCTAGCCGCTTTGAATACCCTGGGTTTGAATCCCGGCCCCTCCGCGTGGGGAGGGACAGGTCCCTTCCAGTCTCGGACTCCATATGTTGAAAACGCAGCCCTCGTGGGGTTATTCGGGCCATTTCCAGGCTGGGGAAAGAGGCAGCTCCCAAGTTCGAGGCTGGGGTCTGCCCCGGCCTTGCTGGATGACCTCCGAGTGCCTGGCCGTGTCTGAGCCCCATTTCCTTGCCTGTGAAGTGGGGGGGGGGGGGGGGCTGGGGAGGGTGCCCTTCCTCTTTGGGGGCCCGGTCCACATCAGGCCAGAGACCCCGGTGTCCGGTGCCCGCCGGCGCCCCTCCGGACAAGGTGGGGTCTCTAACCGCATTTCAGACGCTGGCGGCGGGAGTGGTGGCGTCCCCGGGAGACGGGTGGCGGGTCCCCGTGCCCCCGCCCTGCCACCTGCGGCCCTCGGGGACCGTGGGGCTCGAGCTCATCTCCGCCACTGAACCGATCGCTCCTCGCTTGGTAGGTCCGACGTCCAAACTGAAGAGGCACTTCGTAGCCCAGAAGTACCAGGCCCAGATCGACGACTTCTACAGCTGACCGCCCGGGAGGAGCTGCCCTCGGCCGCTGGCGGTGAGAGGCTGGCGGTGAGAGTCCGGCGCTCGGCCCTGCCGCGGTGGAGGAGTCCGGCGGGGGCTCCTTGGGGCCGCTGGCGGGTCTGCGAGGGGACTTCAGAGGCCACATGCATGCACACGTGCACACGGATGTGCCCTCTCACATGCACACACAGAGATGTGCATACACGCATGCACACCATACCTGCATAGCAGGCACACACATATATGTGCATATGTGTGCGTGTGTGCACACAGACCACATGCACACACCTACACACTAGGCTTGCATGCACAATACACGTACACACGGACATGCTCACGGGCACATCTCCGTGCTCCCATGCATGTGCACACTTCCACATGGGCATACACACATGCCCGTGCAGCCACATGGACACACCTTGCACACATGTACGCACGCACGTTCAGCTGCAGTGGGCTCTGGGGAGCACCCGGCCGCCTGCGTGCTCTCTCCACCCGATGTGCACGGACTCTTTTGCAGTTGCCCGATGTCGTTAGCGCTTCCTCCTGCCGTTTCCACTGGTCTCAAAGCCAGCGGGATGCCGTCTTCCCACCAGGGACCAGAGTCCTTGGTTGAACACCCACGTGCTGCTCTGAGGCTTGCCTGGAGCCGGCCTCTTGTTGGGGTGGGGGGTGGCACCCAGGGGACATGAGGTGGCTTTGGCACGTCCCGGAGGAGAAGGTGAGAAACCTTGAACTCTCCCTGCCCGCTCGTCGCTCCTCTTCTCCCAAGCTGTGTCCACAGGGGATTCCATGACACCGAGAGCAGCCGGTAGGTTTTCCAGGAACCCAGTTAGATGCGTGAAGCAGGCAGAGTGGAATTCATCTTCAGCCATCCCAAGCAAGGCCTACGGCCTTTTTAAAAAATATATTTATTTAGATATAGATAGACAGATAGATAGATAATGTCCCCCTCCATAGTTTGCACTTGCTGTCTGTTGTTTGCTTTCTGTGTCTTTTCGGCTTTTTTTTCCTGAGGCACCAGGAAGCAAACCCAGGACCTGCCATGTGGGAGAAAGCCACTCAGTCCCTTGAGCCACATCCGCTCCCTGCTTGTTGTGTCGCTTGTTGTGTCTCTCATTGCGTCTACTTGTTGCATCAGCTTGCCACCCCTCACATCCACTCACTGTCTTGCTCATCTTCTTTAGGAGGCACCGGGAACTGAATCTGGGACCTCTCGTGTAGTAGGCAGGCACCCAACTACTCAAGCCACATGCGCTCTCCTATGACTTTTTCCTTCTGTTAAAGTTTTTTTTAAATTTTGTATTTATCCTCCCCCAGTTGTGCTCGCAGTCTGCTCTGTTTCCATTCCCTGCGCATTCTTCTGTGTCTGCTTGTCTTCTCTTCTCATCTTCTTTTTAGGAAGCACTGGGAACCAATCCCAGGACCTTCTGATGTGAGAGAGGCACCCGTAATCACTTGAGCCACCTCAGCTCGCTGGTTTGTTGTATCTCTCGTTGTCTTTCCTCTGTGTCTCTTTTGTGTTGCATCATCCTGTTGTGTCAGCTTTCCACGCGGGCCAGCTCGCCCTCACCTGCTGGCCCCGGGAATCGACCCTGAGACCTCCTTCATGGTGGACGGGAACCCAAACCGCTTGATCGCTTGAGCCACATCCGCCTCCCTCCCTTCTCTTTTGCAGCCCCAGTCAATCCCCCATGTCCCGTTTCTTCTGTCCCTTGTTGTCAACTGGTTTAACGTGGTTTGTCACTGGCTGGAGTTCAACACCTCTCCTCCATCAACCACAAGAAATTCTGTGTCTTTTGCAAGACTTCCAACTGCTCTCTGCAGCTGGGTGGAAGACCATTTGACATTGATGGGGGGGTATTGAGAGGGGGGTGGGGCTTGTCCAATATGGCAGCCCCTGGGGGTTGCGCCCTCAAACACACACCTGTTGTGACTGTCAGGCACACTCGAAATGTGGCCGTAAGATGTGCTGTGAGAAACACACACTGGGTTTCGAGGGCTTACGTACGAAAAGAAAATATAAAGTATCTCATTAATTTTTTTTTTTTTAATCCCAGATTAGATGTTGAAATGATCGTCTTTGGGACATACTGACTTAAAGAAAACATTGTTAAAATTAGTTCAATAAATCCTTTTCACTTTTAAAAAAAAATAGGGCCACTATAGAAAAATTTAAATTGCCTAGATGGCCCACATGCTATTTCTATGGGACTGCACTACTCTGAGGTTCATTGGGGATGGAAGTCATTTGAGTGGGGACCCGTTTGTAAGTAATTGGGTCGTTTTTGGTGAATACGTTCATCTTGTGGTGACCGTGGGGTCCTGAGAGTGAACACGCACATCACGAGGGCTTGCACGTGACAGTTTGCGTTTCTCCTCTTTGTCTCCAGCTCAGATTGGAAGAGCCCACCACGATTTCTGGTCCCTGCTTGGGGTCAGAGGCTCTTCTTCCTGTATTTAAGACGTCACGTGGCCAGTGAGTTCATCTCTTGATCATCCACCTGTTGAAGGAGTGTCCCTGGGAGTTTCTGCCATGTCTTTTGAAGTAATGGGATCATCAAAGACCTTTGAAGTCCTAGAAACCAGCAAGGCATTGGATGCGGGGAAGGCATGGCATTGGGAAGGCTATGACAAACTGCCAGTTTTAGAAGAAAGATCTGACTTTGGGGGGAGGTCCAATTGGATTTTTTTTTCTCCCCAGAAGACTTAATGAGATAGAAAAGCCTTTACCAGTTTGAAGATCTGGGTCCCCACTTACCTACGTCGAAGCAACTTGGAAACCCTTCCAATAAGTTCTGATAATAAAGCATGTCAGTGTCCTGTCTCCTGATTTCTACGTGGATGAGAACATTTTGTCCTTGTCAGGGGAAGGGTGGGTGAGAGGCTCAGATTTGGAAATCAGTTCTGGGGTCCAAATTCTGACTTTCTGCAAGTGACGTCAATGTTCTGAGAAGTCTCAGAAGTTTTCTTTTTTTTTTCCAAAGATTTATTTATTTCCCCCGTTCCTCCTTGTCTGCTCTCTGTGGCCATTCACTGTGTGTTCTTCTGTGTCTGCTTGTATTCTCATCAGGTGGCTCCAGGAACTGATCCTGGGACCTTCTGTGGGACCTTCCAGAGTGGGGGAGAGGCGATTACTCTCTTGCGCCACCTTAGCTCCCTGTTCTGCTACATCTTATTTTCTCTCCTCTGTGTCTCCTGTTGCATCATCGTGCTGCACCAGCTCTGCACGTTGGCTGGCACTCCTGTGCGGGGCCGCATTCCCACGTGGGCCAACACTCCACGTTGGCCGGCAGTTCGCATGGGCCAGCTCGCCCTCACCAGGAGGCCCTGGGCGTCAAACCCTGGACCTCTCGTATGGTAAGTAGGACCCCAGTAGGTTGAGCCACATCTGTTTCCCTCAGAGGTTTTTAATCTGTATGAACAGAACCAACCCCCAGGGGGTCTTTTAAGAGTCAACAACATAACATACGGGGAATGTGGTATCTCACCCCAAAGGATCTCAGTTCAGGTTAGCAGTTCTTGTTGGAGCAGCCTGTCTTAGTTTGCCAGAGCTGCTACAACAAATACCACACAAGGAGTTGGCTTCAACAATAAGCGTTTGTTGGCTCACAGTTTGGGGGGCTAGAAGTTTAAAATCAAGGTGTCAGCAAGGCTATCCTTTGTTGCAGAGTACGTGATGTTCTGGTGCTGGCTTGTGAAATCCTCAGGGTTCCTTGGTTTGTGTCTCAGTGTGGTAGTCTGAATATTTTATAAACCCCAGAAAATTGTGTTCCTAAATTGGTCCCTTCCTGTAGGGGTGAACCTGTTGTCAACCTTCGATTAGATGAGATTCAGTTTAGGGTTATCTGATTAGATTACCCCAGTAAGGCATAGCCTCGGGTGGGTCTGGATCCTCTTCCTGGGAATCCTTTATAAACTGGAGCCACAGAAATAAAAGGTCCTGGGAGCCAGAAGCTGAAGTCAATAAGCTGAGAGGAAACCACCGAAACCAGAAGTGAAAGAGAGGGCTGGAGGAAAGGGGAGAGACAAGCCGATGCTGCCAGTTACCTGATCACGCACAGCGGCGACTCGGGCAGAAAGCGTCACCTGAAGATGCCTTGCTTTTGACACTTTCACGGCCTCAGAATAAGCTTTAACCTACTAGACCCCCACTGTAAAGCCAGCCCATTTCTGGTATATTGCCTTGGCAGCCCTTAGCAAACCAAAATGCTCTGCCTCCTGTCACGCAGGGATGTCCTCTGCTTTCTGGCTTCTGTGATTTCCAGGTTCTTCTTTACGAGGCCTCCAGTAATCGAGAGTCCGTCGGCCGCCCCTTAACGAAACACCGTCACGGCCCTGTTGACGGTGGCTTCACAGCCACAGGGGCGTGGGTTGAGAGGAACCTGTTTGTTGGGGGCATATACACACACTCAGTGTTGGTCAACCAGTGCGATGCTTGATTAATTCCATGTTTAGGGATGAGTTTGGCTGTTGTAGCGAAGTCCAAAATACCAGCAATTTAAAGCAGATAGACATGTACTCCTCTCTCATCTCCACAGTGTTGGTCCCTGAAAAAACATCCGGTGGGGTAAGGGGAGACTTCTCCCAGCCAGAGATGGACAACCCATCAGCACAGGAGAAATAAAACTTTCAGTGTGTCTCAAGATTCTAGATACCCAGAAGCAGCTCAGAGTCCCTTTACATTTTAGTTTCCTTTTAAAATATATATAAATTAAATAGTTCAATGATAAATTTAGTGTCTTACTTTGTAACATAAAATATATTTTATAAATCTG
The DNA here is from genome assembly GCF_030445035.2 of Dasypus novemcinctus. Lineage (NCBI taxonomy): Eukaryota > Metazoa > Chordata > Mammalia > Cingulata > Dasypodidae > Dasypus > Dasypus novemcinctus. Next base: position 79,998,151 of record NC_080691.1, on the reverse strand, counting down.
TTATTCCGTTTTTTAATGTAAACTTTTCCCATTAAAACATAACAAAATTTACTACAGATTATAATATAAAATGATGACAATATAAATGATAAATTATAAATTTGTAAAGACATTCTTGCAAGAAAAAAAGGCAATGCAATGCAGATCAGGCTAAAGTCATTTTTTATGGCCCTCCCCATCCATTAGGTGGTTTTTTAGTTTTAAAAAATACATGTGGGGGAAGTGGATGTGGCTCAAGCGATTGGGCTCCTGTGTACCATGTGGGAGGTCCAGGGTTCGATTCCCAGGGCCTCCTGGTGAAGGCAAGCTGGCCCACGCAGTGCTGGCACATGCGGAGAGCTGGCACAGCAAGAAGATGCAACAAAAAAGAGAGAGGAGAGACAATAAGAGACACACAAGACCAGGGAGCTGAGGTGTCACGAGACTGAGCGCCTCTCTCCCACGCCGGAAGGTCCCAGCATCGGTTCCTGGTGCCACCTAAAGAGACGACAAGCAGACACAGAAGAACGCAAAGTGAATGGAGACAGGAAGCAGACAGTGAGCACAAAGACAATGAGGGGAGGGGCGGGGAGAGAAATCTTTAAATATCAATATATGAGTGTATACATATGTGTGGGTGTCACTATAAAAAATATATGCACGTTAGAGAGAGGAGAACTTCATTTTACATATAAAAATATATACCAATGATCTTTCTGGGTAGGGAGGTACCAGCTCAGTGGTTAAAAAATCTGTTTTAATTCGCCTTTTCATAATTAGTTGTTTGATGAATTTGGGCATCTTGCCAACGTTTATTATTTTTTATTTTCATTTTTGAAAAGTTGGGGGTTTACAGAGAAATCATGCAGAGAATACAGAATTCCCATGTATCCCATCCCCTCTAACCTTGCATTAGCGTGTGACATTTGGCATAATTGATGAAAGAGTGTTATAATTGTACCATTAACTATAGTCGATAGTTTACATTAGGCTTCACTGTTTGAGTTGCACAGTCCTAGGATTTCAAAAAAAATTCATTCTCTTAACATCTACAATGTAAAATTTCCCCTTTTAACCACATTCAAATGTAGAATTCAATTAATTCTATGTTCACAATGTTGTCTACCATCACCACCATCCATTTCCAAAAAATGTCCCATAATTCCAAATCGAATCTGTACAATTTAAATGTTAACTCCCCATTCCCTACCCTCACCCCAACCACTGGTAACCTATATTCTACTGTCTGGCTCTATGGATTTGCTTATTCTGATTATTTCATATTAATGAGATCACACAAGATTTGTCCTTTTGTGGTTGGCTTCCTTCATTCAACATGATGTCTTCAAGGTTCATCCATGTTATCACATGTATCAGAACTTCATTCCTTTTCATGGCTGAATAATATTCCATTGTGTGGATATACCACATTTTGTTTCCTCAGTCACTGGTTGAGGAACTCTTGGATTGCTTCCATCTTTTGACAATTGTGAATAATGCTGCTATAAACATAGGTATGCAGATATCTGTACCAGCCTATGTTTTCAGTTCTTTGGGGAATTAAAATAGAAATGGAATTGCTGGTCATATGGTAATTCTATACTTAACTTTCTGAGGAACTGCCAATCTATCTTACACATCAGGCTCATCATTGTACATTCCTACCAATGATGAATGTTTCTATTTCTCCATATCCTTAGCGATGTTTGTGATTTTCTACTTTTTAAAAATAGTAGTCATTCTACTGGGTGTGAAATGTATCTCACTGTTTTAATTTGCATTTCCCTAATGACTACTGATGTTGAGCAGCTTTTCATGTGCTTTTTTATCCATTTGTATATCTTTGGAAAAATGTACATTCAAGTCTTTTGCCCATTTTTTTAGTTGGGTTGTTGAGTTGCAGAATTTCCTTATATATTCTAAATATTAAACACTTATCAGATACATGGTTTCCAAATATTTTCTCCCATTCTAAGGTTGCCTTTTTACTTTCATGATGAAGTCCTTTTGTGCCAAAAGTTCTTAATTTTGTGCAATCCCATTTATCTATTTTTCTTTTTTGTTTCTAGTGCTTTGGGTGTAAAGTCTAAAAAACCATTGCCTAACAAAAGGCCCTGAAGATGCTTCCCTATGTTTTCTGGTAGTTTTCAGTTTGGATGCTTGTATTTAGGTTTTTGATCCATTTTGAATCAATTTTCATATTTGGTGTGAAAGAGGAGTCCACCCTTTATTCTTTTGCATATGGACATCCAATTTTCCCAGCACTATTAATTGACTAAGCTACTCTTTTCCAATTGAATGGACTTGGCATTTTCCAATGTTCATTGATTTACATATATTACGAAGAATATATGTAAAAATATATTCTTTTACATATTCTAAATACAAATGCTGTGACTATTGTATATATGCTGCGAATATTTTCTCCCAGGGCATGTTTTATCTTTTAACTTTGTCTTTTATCATGTGGACACTTTTTAACTTAAGTATAGTTCATGTTATAAACATTTTTCTATATATCTTTTTCCCTGTCTTAAGAAGAGCATCCATACTCCATGTTTATAAAGCTATTATATATTTCTTCTATTAATTATATGCATAGCTTTATTTTTATGTTTGTCTTTTTCATCCAAAATTTTATTTGTTAATGGTGTAAGGTATGAATTTATTTTTCAAAGGGACAGCACTTGTCCCAGCCACATTGTGCGACGGTTTGCTCGGTCGGTAGAGGTGGGGTCTGGCTGCGGACGAGGGGTCGGTCCAGCTCTGGACGAGGGGTCGGTCCCACTTGGGACGAAGGGTCGGTCCCACTTGGGACGAGGGGTCGGTCCGGCAGCAGACGAGGGATCGGTCTCACAAGGGGTTGCGCGGTTCGGCTGACGGGGTCGCCCGGAGAAGCAGGCGACGAAGGGGTCGCCCGGAGAAGCAGGCGACGAAGGGGTCGCCCGGAGAAGCAGGCGACGAACTGGGGACAAGGGAGGCCAGGCCCTTGTCGGGGGCTCTCAGGACTGGAGGGCGCACGGCAGAAGAACTACCGCGGAGACAAGGTAAACATGCAAGTCCACTTTATTGAGGGAGAGGCAACAGTTTTATAGGGGCTGGGGAAGGCTGATTGGTCTAAGCCACGCCCTGTTCTGATTGGTTGCCGGCGAAAGGTCAGTGGGCGGTACTGGACGGGGAGGGGTGGTGGTTAGGGATTGGCTCTCGCTGTTGCTGGGGGAAGGGGCAGGGTTTAGGGATTGGTGGCTGCTGTTGCTGGGGTGGAGGGCAGACTGGAGTTTCCCGCACACACCTGGCTGTTGCTGCTGTCGGGGGAGGGGAAAAGGGCAGACTGGAATTTTCCGCCCTGCGCCTGCGCAGGGAGAAGGAAGAAGAAGGGTGCCGCCCCACAGGCATCGTGTGGCGCCATCCGGGAGGAGGGGCAGCCGCGGAAGCATGGCTGCCGAGAAGGGGAGACCCGAGGGCTCTCTGCACCCATGCCGAGCTCCCTTCAGGGGTGGCGGTGGGCCCGACCAACCACCCTATTATGGGGGCAGCGGAATTAGGCCTACTGCGGCTGCTCCCCCGCCAGGCCAGCAAACCACACTTCAGCCCGAGGGGTGACCGCAACATTGACTATTTTTCTCCACTGATTTTTAAACATCATTAAAATTCCCATAGTTCAAGATGAGCAGCTCAAGAAGTATGGGCATTTAGGGTCCCATCATCAAGCTTTTGGTCTCCCCTAGCGTTCAATAGCAAGCCAGAGTTGATTCTCAAAAAGAGACAAGATATTTGTTGAGGAGGCATGGTTTTTCTCCAAAACCCAAGGGAGCTTAGGAAATGTACACAAAAATGTGATGTTAGAGGAACATGATGTATATAACCTACTGCAAATGTGTAGACATGTTGGATGGATAAATGGATGGATGGATAGATATGATTAGATGGGTGGATGAATGGATAGAATGACATAACAGAGCAAAACACTGGAAGCTGGCAATTCTGGATATCTGGATAGAAAATAGTTGCAGTTTTTTATGTTGTTTTTTAATTAATTTTGCAACTTTCCTGTAAGTTTGAAGTTATTTCAAAATAAAATAAAAATAAAAAAGGAAAAACAGGGATGCTATACTGTGATTCTCCTCTAGGAGCTTACACAGGCTCCATGCAGCATTCTAAAAAGCCACAGATTCTTTGAGCAGCATCACCTCTGCTGGGTCTTATGACCCAAGTAGCACAGTAGCTTGTGCTGAAGTCTGGACAAAGAGAGCCATCGCTTGCACAAGGTGGGCCCCACTTGGAACTGGCAAACCTAAAGGTTATTTGCCATCTGGGTCCGAAAAACATATCAAATGTGGTACACGTTGCTTCCAAAATCAAAAGGGGCGCACCATGATTTGTGTCTGTTCCTTAGAGAATAAAGAAAGGATAAAGCAACTAGTCTTGCACTTTAGAGGCATGTCCTGACAGGTTCAAGTCTATTTGACCTCCTAGAAACAAAAACTTACATGTCAGACAACAACTAAAGGCAATATATGGTCCTGGACTGGAACTAATAATAGAGAAGAAAGTGCCCAAAAGAACATTAGTGGGACACATGTGTATCGACTATAAGCTTTATAACAATGTGTAATTTCTAACACTTGGTAGCTGTCCTTACAGTGGTTACCTAAGTGAATATCCTTGTTCTTAGGAAACGCACATGGAATTACTAAGTGTTCAAGGAGTATGACGCACACAACCTACTCTCAATTGTTTATGTATATATATATATATATATATTTTTTTTCTGGATAGATTGAATGATGCAGTAAATATTACAAGTCAGAGGATCTCACTGATGCTCATAGTGGCATTATTCACAATTGCCAAAAGATGGAAACAACCCAAGTGTCCATCAACTGATGAATGGATAAACAAAATGTAGTAGATACATACAAAGGAATACTATGCTGCTCTAAGAAGAAATTAAATTGGGACGCATATGACAATATGGATGAACCTTGAGGACATTACGCTAAGTGAAATAAGCCAGATACAAAAGGACACATATTGTATGGTCGCATGTAAACTAAATACAAAGAATAAACACACGCAGTTAAAATCTAGAGTATGGGTTTCTAGGAGAAAACGTGGAGGGCTGAGAAGGGATACTGATGTAGACTTTTTCATTGGCTTGACTGCAGAAGAGTAGAAATGGATAGAGTTGATGGTAATACATTATAGTGAGTAGAACTAGCAGGGTTCATATATGGAATTGTGGCTGAAAGGAGTAGTTTAGGGACATAAATGACAATTGAAAGATAGAGAATCAGGTAAGGGATCAATAACAGTGAACCCAGACGTGCATGAGGATTTTAGTATAAATCCAAGAATGTACTTCTATGAGCTACAATCCCAAGGTGGTAAGAATATATTGATGCACAGGAAAATACCTTATGGACTGTAGTTAACAGCAATATTGTAATACTCCTACATCAATTTCAAAGAAGGTAACAGTAAGGGTCAATAATATAGGAGTATCGGATTTTTTCTTTAGGACTAAGGAAGATGTTCAAAAATTTACCGAGGGAATGACTGTACAACTCCGTGATGAAAGTGGGAGCCGTTGAATGTGCACTTTGAATGTGCAAGGCGTGGGACTGAGTACCAGGGAACCACCGGTGGAAGACGGGCTGTGGGCAACAGAACAAACGGGAGCATGTTCTCTCATGAACTGGGGCAAACGCACAATGCTGATCCATGGTGCTAATAATAGGGGTCATGGAAAAATTATGCCAGACGCAGCCTATGGACCATAGTGGTAAAGTCTGATGACGTTCTTTCATAATCTGTAACCAATGTTCCACCACAATGCAAGGTGCTGGTGGAGGCATGATGGGTGGGAATTCTGCACATTATGCATGCTTGTTCTGAAAGCTTACAACTTCTTGAACAATATATATTAAAGAAAAAAAGTTGGTGGAGTATCTGGGTTGGGGGTATGTTGGAGTTCTTCGTATGGGGTTGATAGTATTTTTGCAACCCTCCTGAGAGTTTGAAATTGTTTAAAAATTTTTTTTAAATTTTAACTCAATTGACGGTCTCATAATTTCATGGCACTTGTCTCTCAACATCAGAGGAATGTTGGTGTGTCTCCTCAAAGCATCTACAGCTGTCCTGTTCACTGCAGTAGCCACTAGTCAAATGTGGCACTTTAAATTTAAATTAATATACATCAAATCTATGACCTAGCAGTTTCCAGTTCTAGGTATTTTCAAGACTTTTTTTCCCCCATTTATTAGAGAAGTTATGGGTTTACAGAACAATCATGCGTAAAATACAGGATTCCCATATACCATCCTATTATAACACACGTTGGTGTGTAACATTTGTTACAATTGATGATAGCATATTTTTATAATTGTACTATTAACTGTAGTCCATAGTTTAACTTAGGGTTCACTGTGTAATGTTTCTTGGATTTTTTTTCTTTATCATATATATATAATCTAGCATTCCCCCTTATAGTCACATTCAGATATATGTATCAGTGCTGTTAATTTCCTTCACAATTTTGTGCTACCAGTACCACCATCCATTACCAAAACATGTCCATCATTCCAAATTGGGGCCTTGCTCATTTTAAGCCTTAACGTCCCATTTCCTCCTTGGTATAAAAGACCTGGAAATTTTTTATATTTATTAAAATTAAATTAAAATTTCAGTTCCTTATTTAAATGCCATATTTTCAAGCGCTTGATAACCACACCTGGCTACTGGATTGGACGTCACAGATCTAGAACTTTTCTATCATGGCAGTAGGTTCTTTCAGCCAACACTGAGGTCAAGTACCTGCTACTTCCTGTTTAGGGAGTAAACAGGGAGCCTGATGTCATCCATACAGTAGACCAGAACGATCTCCCATGGGATGGTGAAACGTTCAAGTCCCTCTGCAACCTCCACCTTGAGCCAATGAAGCTCTAAAGAAAAATGATGAAAGTCTGTTACTGTTCTCATCAGGTAAAAGTCAGTTGCTTCTGGTGCTCTCTTTTCACTAAGATTAAGGAAATTGCATTTATCATATAAAAACCTGCCTATTAGATGATGTGTGGATCTGCTCTGTCCAAGAAACGCCATCTAGAGTGGCAGCTTCAACAGGAGTCACCACCTGATGTAACCCATCATCCACCAAGATCCATGCCTTCTGTTGGCAAAGTAGCTGGGTGTGGTGGTTTGGAGCTATAGGTACCCCAGAAAAACATGTTCCTCACCCATTCCTGTGGGTGTGAGCCCACTGTAAGTAGAACATTTTGATGAGGCTACTTCAGTTAAGATGCCCCGCCTCAATCAGGATGGGTCTTAAATCCTTACTGGAGTCCTTTCTTAGTGGACTGAAATTCAGATATAGAGAGAAAGGCACAGAAGCAAGTTGAAAATCGATGGAACCAGGAAGAGAAGGGAGAGGGCACCATGTGCATGGCCAAGTGGAAGAGAAGCCAAGGGCCAAGGATTGCTGGCAGCCAGTCTTTGGGACGAAAACATTGCCTTGATGATGGCTTGGACTTCCTTTTAGCCTCACAACTGGTGAGCAAATAAATTCCCATTGTTCAACCTGACCCTTTCCATGATATTTTCTCGAGCAGCCCAGGAAGCTGAAACCCTGGGGTTGTGACAGCAATCGTTTCCTTGCTTCTTCAGAGTCTTTGACTTTGGCACCAATCTCTGCAGGTCCCTGCAATGTCACAGTGCTTTAGGTTAACTGTTTTCACAAGGAAAGATGTCTCCAGGGCCTTTCATTTGGTATTTCTGACCCTACAGCCCTTGTAATGGGCCACAAAGCTGACGTGAAGATTCTCTGGAGAGCTGAGTGTGTCTGCCCCAACGGTGCATTCAGGGACTGGGTAAGTGACCGTAGGATGGTTTCGATCATATCCTGAGCCCACTGATATACTTGGACAATAAGTCTGACCGCCACCACCAATAAAGGGCTGGAGGAACAGACTCTAGTAACAAGTCCCAGGCCCCTAGTTGAGAAAGCTGTATCATCCCTACAGCAGCTGATGATAGAATCACACTTCTGTGATCAGGAAATCTGCTGATGGGCAGGAAATTGCTGAGTCAGGAAGCTGCTGGACAAAGCGGGAAGCTGATGATATCCCTGCTGGCCCCGGAACCACATGGTTTTCTGCCAGGATCCACGCTGGCTGTCCCCTCTCGTGACTCAGTACCAAGTCAGCCATGTGTGAGCATACCCGATTAGCGGAACCCTAGCCACCTCTAGAACCTTGCCTGCATGGGATTCTGGAAAATGTGCGTTTTGCTTTTCTAGCCTCTCTTGTTAGAATGATGGCGGAATTCATGATCCAACAGGATAGAGTCTACATGCCTCTGAGCCCAGACGTTTTATTCTGCCTCGTCGAATTATTTGTCTAAATCAAAATCATTCAGCTTTGATTGCTATGGCTTTAAAATATGCTTAGATTTGGGTAGTACAAGGCCTCCTTTTATTTCCTCTTGTCCTTCACTGCCCTTTTATGGCATATAAGACTTTGCATTTTCTCCCTCACCCCGTCCCGTTCTTTTCCCTTCCAGGCACAGCAACGTTCTGTTCCTAAACCGTTAAAGGGCACGCCTCAGGAACTGGCTGTGAGCTTGTGACCGATCAGTCCATCTTGTAACGCTGCTTTCTTCAGACGTCCTGCTGCATCTCACGTGCCTTCCTCATCTGCATGTAGACATGCACTTCTCCTTTTGCAGCAAGCACGGATAATTGAGCTCGGAAATTGTGCTCTCTCCTCCCACTGCCAAGGACGAGGATCCTACATAATCCCCCTAAACGAATGCTCGTTACCCACCAAGCTGGATTTGTTCAGACAAATCTTTCTTTGGTCCGACATATTCATTCTCAGTTAGGCTGAAAGCTGTCACTTTACACAGCTCCTCGCAAACTTGGGAGCCTGCATGAACTTTAGAACCAACTTACCAAGCTCCGTAAAAATTCCTGTTGGGATTTTGAATGAAATTGCATCAACTCGATAGTTTCTGGGGAAGAATGTTTTTACAATATTGAGTCTTCCCATTCATTGATATCATGTTGTTTTCAACTTATTCATGTAATTTCTTTAGTAAACCTTTGTAATAGTTGCCCATAAACATTTTATACAGTTTTTGTTTATTTCTAATTTCTAGTTTGTGTTTCTACTGTGGGTATGATTTTCCCTCCTTTTAAATTTTCTAGGTGGTTAAGGTTGGTAAGTGGGAACCCTTGGTTTTTGTATGTTAATATTATATCTAGACACTTCACTGCCTAGTTCATTATTTCTCAAAATTTAAAGGCTTTTTTGCATAGATGAGCATGTATTTTGCAAATATTTTTTCACTTCCTTTTCAATATTTATTCCTCATCGACAAAATGCAAACATCTAATTATAATGTGGAAAAAAAAAGGTTTAAACTTCAGCAGGGAAATACATGTATTTTCCACAGTGATTCTCACCATGGCCTCATTGTTCTCACAGTGTCTGCTCTTTGAGGAATAACAAGAAGCTGCTGAGTTCAGAAAGGCTTTTAAATTATTAGTTCATAAATCCCGATAACTGTGTTAAATTGCATTATGTACCCCTCAAAAGACATGTTCTTATTCCACATTCCAGTGAGTGTGAATTTATTGTAAATAAGGTGTTATTTTCAAAGTGTGGCGCACTGAATGAGGGTGGGTCTTATTCCATAGTACTGGAGACCTTATAAAGAGAAGAAACCAGTAGTGAGAGGTTGGATAGGGCCACACAGGGAGAAGCTGGAAGTCAGTGGAAACTGGAAGAGCAGACAAAAGAAGAAAATATCACCATGTGCCTGGTGGCAGAAATACAAGGACAGGAACCCCAAGGATTACCAGCAGCCAGCACCAGGAGAGAACAAGCCTTGACATGTCTTGATTCTGGACTTCTCCTAACCTCAAACCACCAGTGATTTCCTGTTGTTTAAGCCAGCCTATTGTGCAGTATTTGTCACAGCAACTGCAGCAAACTAAGACAACCGCATATACAGATATTTGAAAATACAGCAGCACACACATCTCGGAGGCTGTTCTTTTATAGACCATGCCTGGTGGGCAAAATAATTCATGCACGCATACCCCATGCACACATACAGAGAGAAGCAGCTCAAAGTCTTTCTCTAGCTTGACCTTCCAGGAGCCCAAGCACCTGCTGTCCTCACCCTCCTTTTAGACACACTCTCCTTGGCCCCCTATGGTGTCCCACCTTCCCCGTTCACCAAATCGATCTCGATGCTCTTTTTCAAATGTTTTTTGGTGAACTCTTTCTCAAAGCCAAGAATGTCGAGCAGAACAACTTGGCACCCTCTCACTGCCAGCCTTGAACCCAAGACTCCTGCGGGAACTGTCACCTTGCAAACCACTGGCTGGGGAACAGAATGGGGAAGCACCTTCTTGGGTGGTGGACTCCTTCTCCACCCCAAGACTGGCCTCCACAAGGGACCTCTGGGCTGTGGAGTCCGCAGTGATGTCACAAGGGCCGGCGAGGACTGGAACGTTCTAGGTGCTCAGCCTGGAGACTGCTATTCCCTTGTGGCCGGAGCAGAGAACTGCTTTACAAGGCAGATCAAAGGAAAGTGGAGGCAGGAGTGGGTCTCGCCAACCACCGAGAGAGGTTGTGGTTGGAAGGCAGGGTTGGGGGGGTCCAGATATTTCGGTTCTGCCCAAACATGCCCTTTAGGTGGGGGGGTGGACATAGAAGATACCAGAAAATCATTCTTCTGCTAACACAGCCTGCAAGAGCCCGTGTGCTCTGGCCATGTTTTATTCCCTCCCATGCGCACCCCCTTTTCCTCCCACCGCAGCCTAATCGGTCCTTCCATGCGCTGCCCTCTCTTCTCAAAGCTTTTCCCTCCCTTCTTGGCTCAGTCAGCTCCCACCCATCATTCAGAGAAGACTTCCCTGGCGAGGTGGTACCCCGCTGCGCCCTCTACCCGACGGTGACTGCGTTTGCGCCAACGTCTCCCCGGCCCCTGCAGACTCTGTGGCCTCCCGGCCGTGGGGACGGAGGCGAAGGGGCCCGGGACGCTGCTGAGCCCACCTGAGGGAAGATCTCACCATCCCGACATGCAAGGCAGAGGTGAGGGGCTCCTGGGGCTCTGGGGTGGCTGGTGGGGTCCCCAGAGAGGCCAGTTACAGTGTGGGGGCCCAGCCCTCCTGACACGGCCAAGGGTCCTTTGGACCCCGGGAGGCGCTGCCCTCTGTTGGGGTTCAGCCTGGGGGCCTGGGGGGGATTGGATCTCAGGGTGTCCCCGGGAGGGGTGGTGGGTTTGTCACCGAGCTGGCTGCGGGATTCCCTTTGCACTTGGTCTACCTGTCCCCTGTCCCTATGTCCTTCCGCGTCTCCCTGCCTCTCTCCCTCAGCAGGCCCAGGTCCACCCCTCTCTAGCGCGGCGCCCCGCTCTCTAACCTCGCACCCTGCTCCGTTTCCTCTGCCCACCTGCGGCCCCCGCTTCTCCCCATTCGCCACCACCACCACCTGTGCCCCCTGTCCTCCTCGGCCCCCTTTCCTCTCTGTCTCTCCTTCTCCAGGGCTCCGGCTGCCCAGCCCTAGAAGCTTCTCGCCCGCGCCCCCAAGCAACGACCTCTGGACGTCGCAGCGGGACGGCAAGGTGCAGCTGCGGCTGGAGAAGGAGTCGTTCGCCAACGAGGCGCCCCTCACCGTGCACGACCTGGTCGTGGACACCACCACCAAGTATGCCCACTGCATCGCGCTCGGCTCCAAGCAGCGGGGCGGCTGGCACATGCTCACCTACATCGAGTACTACGAGGAGTGCCGGCGGGCGGCCAAGGCCTTCCTCAAGGTGCGCCCCCCGCCCCGCGGCCCCCCACCCGCCCCGGCCCCTGCTCCAGGGCAGGCGTGGTTTCCCGGGGCCGCCGTGACCAAGCGCCGCCAATGACCAGGACTCCTGTCCCTCTGTTCTGGAGGCGAGATGCTCCAAGTCCAGGCGGCGGTAGGGCCGCGCGCCCTCCAAAATCTCCAGGGGACCCTCCTTCCCGGACCCTCCCAGCCTCCGGGGTCTCCTGGCCACGCTCGGCGTCCTTGGCTTGGGGGTCTCGGCCTCCCCCGTCGTCACCCGGACGTCGCCCCTTTGCGTGTGTCTTCGTGTCTCCAAATCTCCCTGTCCTTCGACGGACGCCAGTCATATCCGTTGGGGACGCTGTATCCGTTAGCCAAAGGGTGCCGATGCAGAGTGCCAGGAATCTGCTGGCTTGTGGAAAGGGGATTTGTCTGGGGTAAAAGCTTACAGTTCCGAGGCTGTGAAGAGTCTGACTCGAGGTGTCATAAGAGGTGGCTTCTCACCAAAGCCAGCCGCCACGTGGCGAAGCAAGACGGCGGGCCAGCCCTGCGGGGTCTCTCCTTCCCCTCCGTGCTTGCTCTTCTCCCTTTTTTTTTTTTTTGGTTAAAGATTTATTTTATTTATTTATCCCCCTCCCCACTGTTGTCTGCTCTGTGTCCATTTGCTGTGTGTTCTGTGTCCGCTTGCACTACCCTTTGGCAGTGGGAAACTATATCTCCTTTTCGTTGCGTCATCTTGCTGTGTCAGCTCTCCGGGTGGGCGGCGCCACTCCTGGGCAGGCTGCACTTTTTTTTTCACGCTGGGCGGCTCTCCTTATGGGGCACGCTCCTTGCACATGGGGCTCCCCTACGCGGGGGACACCCCTGCATGGCAGGGCACTCCTTGCGCGCATCAGCACTGCGCATGGGCCAGCTCCACATGGGTCAGGAGGCCCGGGGTTTGAACCCCGGACCTCCCATGTGGTAGGCGGACGCTCTATCATTCAAGCCAAATCCAAGTCCCTCTCTTCTTCTTGAGCGCCTTGGGCCCGGCCTCTTGAGTGAGCCTGCAGCCCTCTCCCCTGGCACAGGGCTTGTTTCTTTCCCGGCCTCCTTGATCCGTCTCAGCTGTCCCACTCTCTGCCCAACATCAGTTGCAAATTCTCAGGTGAATGTCTTGTCTCTCCCTGGGACCCCAGCCGCTCAAGCCTTCTCCTTTCTGTTACGTGGCAGGATGAAAAAAAACGACAGCCGTCTCTCGCCCTGTGTGTCTGTGTGCGTGTCCCGTACCTGCCGCCCCACTCCCACCCTCCACTGCGGCATCTTTTAAAGGTTTCTCTGCAGCTCTCCTGGCCACCTGGTGTCAGAGTCGAGTGGTTCCCTTGAGCAGCTCCGTCAGAGCCATGAGGCTTTTCACCAGGCTCTAAACAGCCCCGGCCCCTTGGATGTGTGTTGAATCAATGAATGCCCTTCTTTTTTCAGCTTAGAAAAACAGAAGAGACCTCAGGTGCCTTAACCAAGGCAGGGAGCGGGTTGCAAGTTTAGATGCAGGGGCCAAGGACAGCCCTGCTGAGAGAAGGTGATATTGCGACCAAGACTTAAGGGAGGCGAGGGAGGAGCCGTGCGACATCTGGGAAGAGAGTGTTCTGGGCAGAGGGACCGGCCCGTGCAAACGTCCTGAGGTCGGCCCATCCCTCACGTGTTGGGGGAACAGCAAGGCCCCTGTGGCTGGAACAGAGGGAGTGACGGGGAGGTGACGGGAGGGCAGGGCGGGTTGTGCAGAGCCCGGGGGCGGCGGGGAGAATGCGGGCAGAGGAAGGACGGACCCTAATTCGGGGGCTCACGGGCGTCCCCCGGCTGCTGTGGCGGGAAGAAATTGTGGGTGGAAAATCCGGACTGGGGAGGAGTCAGAGGCCACGACATTTCCTGACAGATGGGGTACCTGAGAGAATAACAGGTGTCAGTACCATCGGAAGGATTTTGCTGCTGTTGAACCGAAGCCGCTGGGGGGTCAGGTTGGAGGAGAGGAAGGTGTGGGCCATGCTGGGCCTGAGATGTTGGTTAGACGAGGTGACGAGTGGACGGTTGTACCCACGAGTCTGGAGGGGCGTGGAGGATGGAGGAGGCACTGCCTGGCACGCGGGGATGTTAAAAACTCAGAGAGAGGAGAGGGGGTGGTCAGGAGGCGACTGAGGAGAGAAGCCAGGCGAGAAGGAGGGAAACCGGAGAGAGAGTGGGTTCTAGAGCCCGTGGACTCAGGGACACAGAGATCTGGGGACACCTGGATGTCGTTTCGCTGGTGTGGGGCAGGGAGAGTGTGTTAGCCAAAGGGGTGCTGATGCAAAGTACCAGAACTCTGCGGGCTTTTCCAAAGGGTCTTTATTCGGGGTAGAAGCTGACAGTCATCAGGCCCTAAAGAGTCCAACTCGAGGTACCAGAAGAGGTGCTTTCTCCCCCAAAGTCACCGGCTGCATGTTGAAGCAAGATGGCGGGCGACGTCTGCGAGGGCTCAGTCTTAAGCTGAGCTCTTAAGGCTCCGTGGTTCCAGCTTTTTCCGATCTCAGCTGTGGGCTGGCGCAGAGCTCGTCTCTCTTCCCAGGGCTCCTCTCTCTCTGGGCTCAGCCGCTCTGCTCGCTCCACAAGGCCGGCTGTAAACTATCAGGCGAAGTGTTTGGCTCTCTTCCCGGGGCTCCAGTATCAAAAACTCAACTCTCTGTGTTCTCCTCTGTGTGCTTACTTCCCTGTCTTTGATTGAGCATCCGTGACTGTAGGCGGGAACTCAAACCGAGTGGCCCTCATGACGTAGTCAAATAAAAGCCCTGATCTTGATTTAATAAAGTAAAAGTGAAACCTCTGAGTTTAATACAATCTAATATGCCCAGAGGAGCAGATCAGTTTACAAACACAAATCCGATGTCTATTTTTGGAATTCATGAACAATGATACCACACTGCCAGGGGGAGGGAACAGCTGACCGGAGTGGGGTTAGGACAGAGCGAGCAGTACAGAACGCGCACTGCCTCCGTGGGAGTGTTTTGCTGGATGGGGGAGCAAGAGCCATGGGCTGGTTCTGTGAGAACCAGTGGGTGGAGTCGAGAGGCGCGCCATCTTGAATTGTCAAGTCAACGCAGCCGCTGAAACAAGCATGTGGATAAGCAGAGCTTTGGCTACGAGGCTGTTCACCCCAACTTTTTTTTTTTATGAGGTACCAGGGATTGAACCCAGGACCTCGTACATGAGAAGCAGGCACTCAACCACTGAGCCACAGCCACCTCCCACCCCAACATTTTATTTAATAAGGGAGCAAAAAATGGAACTCACCTAAATACCAACCAACAAGGAGGCATGTCCAATGATAGCTGTACGCTACAAAATGCTATACAGGTGTTGGATTGGATAGCCTAGAAAAATATCTCAAGGCTGGAAAAGATATCAGGATGAACGATTTTGTGAAAAAGGCAGGTTGTGACAACCGAAGCATCCTTTTGGCCCGATTTTATAACATAAAAAGAATGTTGATGCATAAAGAGGTCGGGAGGACATTTTGCTTATTTGCCTCTTCTCAGCGTTTCTCAGCCTCAGGCTTGCTGACGTACAAGGCAGGGTCACTCTCCGCGGTGGGGGCCACCCTGTGCATTGAAGGGTGTTGAATGACACCCACCCACTCGGTGCCAGGAGCACAGCCCCCACCGGCAAAAACGCCTCCCGATCCTGCCCAGTGTCCCTGGGGGGAATAGAAAAATTGGGAACCCCTGGTGTAGACAAACACACGTTCACTTGCAGTTCAGGGAGATGGGCTAATTTATCAAAGGACAAGAGGGGGCCCAAGCTCCTCAGCCAGAGGCGTGTGGGCAGGTTGAGGACAGGCCGCGGCCGAGCGCCACGTCCCTCATGAGGGTCTCCCTCCCCCAGCTGGGCCTGGAGCGCTTCCACGGCGTGGGCGTCTTGGGCTCCAACGCGGAGGAGTGGGTCATCGCCAGCATTGGCGCCATCTTGGCAGGGTAGGAGCACCCGCCCTTTCCCGGGCAGCAGCCCCCTCCTGAGTCCAGGAGGCTGTCTGCCAGGAGAGCCCCCAGGATGGGGAGCAGACCCTGGCTCCAGGGAGCTTTCCCACCCCAGTTTAATCTGAGCTCAGTGGGGTTGGTCAACGCCAACTGCCTGGCCACCCATCCTGTCCTTCTGTACCTGGCAAACTCCTATTCATCCTGTGAAGCCCAGCTCCCACATCCCCTCCTCCAGGAAGCCGTCCCAACCCCTCAGGTCTCCCCAGCCCTGAGCCCTCTCCTTCCACCCACCCCCACCATTGGGGAATGCCTCAAGGGCGGGGCCCAAGCCGTCCCTCCATCACAGCACCCCAGGGCACGTTGGGGGTGTGAGACAGTCCGTTCCCCACCTCCCCTCCCCTTTGGGCCCCACAGTTGCCAGATGCACTCACGTCCCGGGTTCTGCTTCCAGGGGATTCTCTGTCGGCATCTTGCCCACCAGCTCTCCAAAAATCTGCCAAGTCATCGCCGAGAGCTCGGAGATGGATGTCTTTGTGGTTGATGGTGACAGGCAGCTGCAGAAGATCATCCAGGTCAGTGGCCAGGCATGCGGGGGACACGGCTGGGGCAAAGGCACGGGCTTTGCCTAGTGCACTGGGCGGACGTATGTGCCAGCCCGTTGTCGCGCCTGAGCTGGGAAGGTGGACGTGCCCTTCCCGCAGACTGGCTGGTCCCCAGGGCCACTTGGAGACACCCACCATTTGTCGTCGTTCCTGAAGGAGACGAAGCCGGCCCCGGGTTGGCTCCTGGGCTGCTCAACCACCCACCAAAACTGTCTTAGGGGAGCCGATGTGACTCAGGCAGTTGGGCACCTGCCTCCCACACAGGAGGTCCTAGAGTTGGCTCCCAGTGCCTCCTAAAAAAGACACATAAACGACGAGTGGGAAATGAGCAGACATCGAGCAAAAACAATGAGCAGTGAGCAAAAAAACCCCCAAAACTAAACAAATGAGCAGGGAGCAGCTGTTTCTCAAGTGGTTGGGCACCCGCCTCCCACACGGGAGGTTCCGGGTTTAGTTCCCGGTGCCTCCTAAAGAAGAAAATGAGCAGACAATAAGCAAAAAAAAAAAGAGCAAACAGACGAGGGAGCCATCTCAGGATGGGTGGGGGGGCTGTCTTAGTTTCCCAGGGCTGCTGTCACAAAGCATTGTAGACTTGTTGGCTGGAAGTCCAAACCGAGGCGTCAGCAGGGCCGTGCTCTGCCTTCCTTGGCATTCTCTGACTCGCGGCGGCAGAACGCAGTCTCTGCCTCCATCACGTGGCTGGCACGTGCGCGCTCTCTCTAGTTCTCTCGCGCGCTCTCTCCTCCAGTTTGGCCTCTCCTTAACTGCTCCCTATTTACAAGCGAGCTCACATTCACGGGCCTGGGGGGTAGGACTTGAGCGTGTCTTTTTGGAGGATACGATTTAGCCCGTAACACCGCAAGGTGGGACCTGGGATCTCCCCGGCAGCAAATCCAAGGTGAAGGTCAACCCCAGGTCCCCCAGATGAGGGAGGACGAGCTTGTTTATGAAGAGCCGGCTTCAGTAATAACTGTGGGGTCATGATAGCAATAGGAGCCCTCTTGCGTTGAGCGCCTACTGTTTACCAAGGCCCCCCTTCAAGGGCTCTGACTTCTGGCAATGAGCTTACGAGGCTTATGGGGCTCTCGACTGAACCCATTTTACAGATGAAGCATCCGAGGCTCTGGGGGATGATGTGTCCTGCTGGAGGTCACACAGTCGATCAGAGGCAGAGCTGAGCCTGCCCCAGCCCCTCCCGCCAACCCCACCTATCTTTTTAAATTGTGGTAAAATATACAAAACCTAAAATTTATCATTTTAGCCACTCTACAAGGTACCATTTAGTGGCACTCATGGCATTCGCAGTGCTATGTAGCCATCGCCTCTGTTCAGTCCCAGTACTTTCTCATCCTCCCAAAAGGATTTGCAGTCGCACCCCATGCCCTGAATTCCCAGCCCCTTTCAACCTCTAATCTGCTTCGGCCTCTGTGGGTTTGCCTATTCCCGACATTTCCTGTAAATGGGATGGGGCAGCAGGTCCCCGTTTTGGGGAACGGGGGGCACCAGATCTTCTCGGTCCAGGGCTGATCTGAGAGGGCTCCGAGAGCGGGCTGCTCGCTGACCGTGAACTTGCACGAGTCACTCGGCTTCCCAGGGCCTCAGTTTCCCCTCCTGCAAAGTGGGCGTGGCAGTGGGACCTCCCTCGTGGGTTTGGATCTGAGGATGACGCGAATGGGAACAGAAAGGCTCCTGGACAAAGCCTGGCCTGTGGGCAGTGCTGAGTTAGCGGGATTGTTGTTCTTATTGATCTTTGCTCATCCCCCACCCCTGTCACCAAGCTGGTGGTGAGGGTGGGGGGGTGAGGTTTGTGACTCCTGAGATGTCTGGCCCCATCAGGCTTGAGTCTTTTTTTTTTTAATGATTACATAGTTTCTTTTTTTTTTAATATTTATTTTATTATTTCTCTCCCTTCCCGCCCACCGCCCCAGTTGTCTGTTCTCTGTGTCCATTTTGCTGCGTCTTCTTCTTTGTCCACTTCTGTTGTTGTCAGCGGCACGGGAATCTGTGTTTCTTTTTGTTGCGTCATCTTGCTGTGTCAGCTCTCCGTGTGTGCGGCACCATTCCTGGGCAGGCTGCACTTTCTTTCGCGCTGGGCGGCTCTCCTTACGGGGTGCACTCCTTGTGCGTGGGGCTCCCCTATGCGGGGGACACCCCTGCGTGGCACGGCACTCCTTGCAAATCAGCACTGTGCATGGGCCAGCTCCACACGGGTCAGGAGGCCGCGAACCTCCCATGTGGTAGACGGACGCCCTAACCACTGGGCGAAATCTGCTTCCCAGGCTTGAGTCTTTTCTACCCCATTTCCCTTCTTGTGGGAAAGAGTTTAAATTGTATTTGAACTTTGACCTATTCCTTATTGTAGATGTTAGAGTTGTTCCTTATTGTAGATGTTGTAGTTGTTCCTTATTATTGTAGATGATGTTGCAGTTCTGATAGCAAACAGCTGCTCGGTAGTTTCCAATAAATACGATGTGGAAACTAGGGTCGAGGCTCTCAGTTCCCGAAGCTGTGAGTTCCCTGGTCCCATCTTTATCTCCTCTCTTGTGTCTATTTCGTAAAGTTCTGAGTTGCCTTCTCTTCAAGCCAACGTATCACTGAGCTGATCTCAGCAACTGATGCCCAATGTGGGGCCCGAAGTGAAGAAGGCTCACAGCACCCTGTGCCACCAATAACCCTGTCCTCAAAGGAGCCAAGTGACGATGGTGCAGTTTTGGTGCTGGATGGATCTGAAGCCAGGCTGTGCCTCTGGCTCAGTCCCTGCCTGTCCCACAACCTCCACAACCCCTTGTAAAACGGGGGTGGTAATGGGACCCACCGCAAGATATGCAGGTGGAGACAGGGCCCCCTGACCCATCCATGAGAAGGGCTAAAATTTTTAAAAAGATAATACCAAGTGCTGATGAGGACATGGAACATTTGGAATGCATCCGCCACTCATGGTAATGCAAAATGGCATAGCCACTTTGGAAAAAGAGTTTGGTAGTTTTCCCTAAATGGATACCTTTTGTGTGACCCGGCCGCCCCACTCCTGAGAAAGCAAAATGACATTTATATACACAAAACCTGAGCCTGAATGTTTAAGTTGCTCTGTCTGTAATTGTTCCAAAGTGGAAGCAAACCAAATGTCTATCAGCCAGGAGCCAGCTGTTCATCCACAAGGGGGAGAAATGAACGGTGCTTCATTCTTATCAAATGGTGGTTCGATCTTATCAAATATTGGTCTGCCCATACCAAACAGCAGTCCATCCATCCCAAATGGTGGTCTGTTCATACCATAGAGCAATAGAAAGGAACGAACTCCTCATAGATGCAAAGAAATGGAGCTGGATCTCAAAGCATTGTGTTGCGCAGAAGAAAGGCCACGGGCTGTGTGAGTCCATCCATATAAACTAAAGAAAGCAAAGCTGTGGGGCAGAAATCTGATCAGTGGTTGCCAAAGGATAAGAGTGAGGGTGGGATAGGGGTGGAGGGGGGAGGAAATTGACTACAAAGAAACTCAAGGAAACTTCTGTGCAGTGATTGAAATGTTCTATATTTTGATTATGGCTGTGATCGCAGGGCTGTGTATTTATCAAAATCCAAACAACTGTACAGCTCAAAGGGTGGACTTTTACTCTATGTAAATGATGCCTGAATAAACCCAATTTTAAAAAATCATGTCCATGGAGGGAACAAGGTTACAGGACTCTGGCGCCAGGTGGGTTAACCCTGGGTCCTCTCACTGGTCGCTCCTCCTCAGTGCGTTTTCTTGTTCTTATTTCTTTGACTCCTGATTGTTGGCGAAGTGCAGGGTTGAAAGAGCAGGTGCCTTCTCTTCATTCCCCGTATTTATCCCCAGGTGATTCCTCAAGGGTGACGTTACCCACACATCTACCTGCAGCCTTCCTGACAATTCCGCTCGGATGCCAAGCATCTGTCTCAAACTGAACTCCTGGTCTCCCTCCAGTTCCCCATCCTGGGTGGTCTGGCTTTATTCTTTAAGGTGCTCACACCCAAACTCTGGATTCATCTGACTCCTCTCTGACCCTCCTTGAGTCTATTAGGAAATTCTGTTGGCTCTATAGGGTGGGCAGAAAAATGCCCCTGGAAACATGCCCATGCCCATGTAAGCCTGTGAATATGTTTATAAGGTAAAGGGGGCATTGCAGATGGGATCAGTTAAGGACCTTGAGATGGGGAGATTGTCCTGGATTATCTGGAGGAGTTGGGTAATCGGATCTCGTCTGATCACACCAGCCCTTAAAAGCAGAGAACTTTCTCCAGCTGGAGGTGGGAGAGAAGAGGCAGAAAGCCAGCGAGATTTCGGAGTATGAGAAGGGCTCCACCCATGTCGCCGGCTTTAAAGACGGAAGAAGGGGGCCATGGGCCAAAGAACGTGGATGGCCTCTAGAAGCTGAGAAAAGCACCCCCTTGACAGCCAGCCAGGAAATGGGGACCTTGACCACGAGGTGCTGAATTCTGCCGACAGCTTGAATGAGCAAGAAACTTTCCACTCAGGAACACAGCCCCATGGACACTTTGGTTTTGGCCTCATGAGAGACTAAGCAGGGATCCAGCCAAGCCTGCCGGACTTCTGACCTAGGGAAACTGTATAAATCGGTGGTGTTTTAAAGCTGCCGAGTTCAGTGATTTGTTTTAGCAGCAAGAGGAAACTAATACGTTCTTGCCTTTGAGGTGTGTCCGGTGTCTGACCGCTTCTGCCCATCTCCGCGGCTACCACCCTGGTCCAAGCCACCATCATGGAGATGGCCTCCCGTGCTGCTCTTCTTGTTTTTGCTCCTGGCCACTTAGAGGTGCCAGAGGGATCCTCTTAAAACCTAAGCCCTATGCCTCTCCTCTGCTCATAGCCCTCTGGGGTTCCCTCACGCTCCGGGTAAAAGCAGGACCTGCCTCCTTGCTCCTTTTTCTCCAGCCACATGTGCTCCCTCACTGTCCCTTCCACATACCAAGCATGGGCTGCCTCAGGGACTTTGCACGGTCTGTGCCCTCTGCCTGGATGCCCTTCTCCCAGATACCTCCATAGCTCACTCCCTCTCCTCCCTCAGATTTTTGCTTAAATTTGCCAGACCACCCCAGATAAAATTGCAGTCTCCCACCCCCTACCCAGGTTCTCCTAATTCTTCTTTTCTTTCTCCCCTTAGCCCTCAATCACATGCTATCAGATTATAACACTTGACTGTTCACTTTCTTTCTTGTCTGTTGCCCTCATATCCCAAAAGGACATAAACGAGGGTGGGGAGGATAGTCCATTCTGGTCACCGCTGTGTCCTCAGCACCTAGCGCAGGGCCTGGCACGCAGTAGGTGCTCACTAAATATTTGGGTTGTGGACAAATGAATGGTCTACACTAAAAGAGGATCCTGGCACCTTGGAGAGAGCATGGCTACCCCAGGGAGGGGGCAGCAGCTGTTGGCACCAGCCAAGAGGGCCCGGGAAGTCACCAAAGCATCTGTAACATTTTTTTAAAGTTTTTTTCAAGAAAACTCTGGATGTTAATGTGAAATCTCCCCAACTGCATGTGAGCAACGAGTTCAAAGAATTAGGAGACAAACAAAAAGAGGAGCAACGCAATTTAAAAATGGGCAAAGGACTTAAATATTTCTCCAAAGAAGATAGGCAAATGGCCTGTAAGTACATGAAAAGATGCTCAACATCATTAGCCATTAGGGAAATGCAAATCAAAAGCATAATGGGTGACCACACGCACTAGGATGGTTCCCCCCAAAAAATGGATAGTGTTGACAAGGACGTGGAGAAGTTGAAACTCTTACGTGTGGCTGGTGGGAATATAAAATGGGGTGGCCGCTATGAAAGAGAATTAGGTGGCTCCTTGATTGAGTCAAACATAGAATTGCCGTATGACCTGGCAATTCCACTTCTGGGCATGGACCCAAGAGGATTGAAAACAGGTGTTCAAACAAAAACTCGTACAGGAATGTTCATTGCGGCATTATTTACGGTTGATACAGTGGAAACCACTCAAATGTCAATCAGTGGATGAACAGGAGAAACAAAATGGGTATCTACTGTATATCAAAATGCATATCAGCCAAAGGGGTGCTGATGCAAAGTACCAGAAATCTGTCAGCTTTTATAAAGGTTATTCGGGGTAAAAGCTGACAGTTACAGCTCAAGTTACCGCAAGAGGTAATTTCTCACCAAATGTCTGTTGCCATGTGTTGAAGCAAGATGGCGGGCGTGTCTTAGAGGGTTCAGCCTTCCTCTCTCTCTTAAGACTCTGTGGGCCCAGCTCCTTCTGATCTCAGCAGTGGGTTGGGGTCTCATTTCTCTCCAGGCTCAGCTGCTCTGGTCTCTTCATGAGATCAGCTGTTGGCTATCAGGCAAACGGCTCCTCTCTCCCCAGGACTGCAGGATTAAAGCCCTCTTCCAGGTCTATGGCGCACTCTCTCTTTTCTCTCGTACCTGCCTCTGCTGTGTTCTCCTGTGTATCTACTTCTGTCTGTCTCCAACATTGCGCATCTGTCCGTATAGCCCACAAAGGGGGTGGGGATTCAACACTGAGTTGCCCTCATGACGTGGTCATATCAAAGTCCCAATCCCAACATAATTTAATCAACGGTGTCTCAGCTGACTCTAATACAATCAAAGGGTAGCATACCCAGAGGAACAGACTAGTTTACAAACATAATCTACATCTCTTTTTTTGGAATTCATAAATAATATCAAACTGCCACATCCACATAAAAGGGAACATGACTCAATCATAAAAAGGAATGACGTTCTGGGAAGCAGATGTAGCTCAAGCGATTGGGCTCCCACCTACCACATCAGAGGTCTGTGGTTCAGTTCCTGGTGTCTCCTAAAAGAAGACAGTGAGCTGGCTTGATGGGCAGACATGGCAAACTGACATGGCATGATGAGACAACAAGAAACACAAGAAGAAAAACATAATGACAGACCCAACAAAGCAGGGAGCAGAGGTTCTTGGTGCCTCCTTGGTGCAAAGTGGTACGATAAGATGATGCAAAAAAAAGAGACACAAGAGGAAAAACATAATGTGAGACACAACAAAGCAGGGAACAGAGGTGGCCTGAGCGATTAGGTGCCTCCCTCCCACATCAGAGGTCCTGAGTTCTGTTCCCGGTGCCTCCTAAAGAAACAAGGAAGACAAACAGGCACAGCAAGGGCAAACAAGGGGGTGGAGAGAGAGAAATAAATAAAATAAATCTTTAAAAAAAAAAGGAATGATGTTCCGGTACATGCTAAAACATGGATGAGCCTTGCGCGCATGCTGGATGTAAGAAGGCAGATATGAAAGGCCATGTATCGGTGATTCCATTGATGTGAAATGTCCAGAATAGGCAAACCCAAGGGGACAGAATGCAGGCTAGAGTTTGCGGGGGGCTGGAGGTGGGGGATGGGGAGTGATTGATGGCGGAAGGTTCTGGCCCTAGCTAGAGGAGATGGCTGCGCAACTTTGGGAATATACGAAATGCCACTGAATCATACATCTTTTAAAATGGTTAGAACGGGGAAACGGACTTTGGACCAGTGGTTAGGGCGTCCGTCTACCACACGGGAGGTCCGCGGTTCAAGCCCCGGGCCTCCTTGACCCGTGTGGAGCTGGCCCATGCGCAGTGCTGATGTGTGCAAGGAGTGCCCTGCTACACAGGGGTGTCCCCCGCGTAGGGGAGCCCCACGTGCAAGGAGTGCACCCATAAGGAGAGCTGCCCAGAGCGAAGGAGGGAGCAGCCTGCCAAGGAATGGCGCCGCCCACACTTCCCGTGCCGCTGACGACAACAGAAGCGGACAAAGAAACAAGACGCAGCAAACAGACACAGAGAACAGAC
Source organism: Dasypus novemcinctus (assembly GCF_030445035.2). Taxonomy (NCBI): domain Eukaryota; kingdom Metazoa; phylum Chordata; class Mammalia; order Cingulata; family Dasypodidae; genus Dasypus; species Dasypus novemcinctus. The sequence goes on along the minus strand of NC_080691.1, from coordinate 79,973,958 downwards.
AACCAGGGGAGGGGGGGGAATTAAATAAATAAAAATAAATCTTTAAAAAAATAAAAAATAAAAATAAATAAATAAAATGGTTAAAACAGTAACATTTTGTATTGAGCGTCTTTCACCACGATGAAAGAAACTGGGGAACTGCCCCTTGCCCCAGCTGGAGTGAACGCCTGGTAACGGGGACCCCGCGAGCCCCCACGAGTTCCCACCGACCCAGAGGTGGTGTCTTACAGATCCAGGGGTCCTTGAAGCACCTCAAGGGCATCGTCCAGTACCAGGAGGAGCTGCAGGTGACGCAGCCGAACCTGTATTCTGTTAGTCCGCACCCGGGGAAGGCGGGGTGCGGGGGGGGGTGGGGGGTTCCTGGGTTGGGTGCTGGGAGGGCCCTGAGGGGCCCCAGCCCGGAGCCGAGGCTGCTTGAGGGGGGTGCTGGGGGCGCCTGCCGGGGCGTGAGGGGGGGGTCTGCCCCTGACCTCCACGAGCCCCCCCCCCCGGCCTCCCCGCAGTGGAAGGGGTTCCTGGACCTGGCCAGGGGCGTGTCGGACGAGGAGCTGGACCAGGTCATCGACTCCCAGAAGCCCAACCAGTGCTGCACCTTGGTGTACCGGCTGTCCACCTCGGGCCCCCCCAAGGCCATCATGCTCAGCCACGACAACGTGAGCGCCCCCCCCACGGTCGGGGGAGGGGGGAGTCCTCGGGGGGGGGGCACCCGGCCCCGGGCGACGGCCGCGGCTCTTCCAGATCACCTGGACCACCGCGGCCGCCGTGCAGAGCCTGGCCTACCACTGCCCGCCCGGGAGGCAGGAGGTCCTGGTGAGCTACCTGCCGCTCAGCTCCATCGGGGTCCAGATCTTCGACATGTGGGTCGCCATCTGGGTGGCAGGCGCCCTCTACTTCGCCCAGCCTGACGCCCTGAAGGTGAGCGGTGCGACCTGGGGCGGACGGCGCCATCCGGCTTGGGGTGGCGGCCGGCGAGGGCTCGTCCTGGGTAGGGAGGCTCCATCGAGATCCCAGCTCCTCGACCTTGACCCCAACTGGCCCTGCCACCATGGCCTCCCCGTCTGTGGGCCTCAGTTTCCCTGTCTGCGAAGCCAAGCAGGCGGCACACACCGGCCGTGGGGAGTGGGGTGCACATACCCCCAGACTGTCGGGGGCCACAAAAGTCTCAAGTGCAAGAACTTTGGTGGTGCCTGTTTGAAAGTCCACGAGGTCACGGTCAGCCCCCCGGGGCGTCTGCCCTGTGGACACAGGACGACGTGCATTTCCCCCTCTGGCCAGGAAAGAGCAAAGCAGTGTCCGCTTGAGTGCGCTGATAGGAGAGCATCTCTCCAGATTCTTACGACCCTCAGGGGGTGGCACACTTTTCCGGTCAAGGCGGCATCCTGAGTAAATGGGTTAGGTTTCGTGGGCCAAGAGGCACAACTGAGGCCAGTGTGGTTTCCACATGCTTCTCATTGGCAAGAGGCAGGACTTGACCCAGGGACCGAAAACACGAATGTCAGGTCATTTTCATGCATTGCGGGATATTCTTGCAATTTTTTAACCCAACCGTTTGAAAATGTGGAAGACATTTTTAACGCCCGCTGGCCTTGAAGGACGGCTGGCTCGTGGGTGCTTGGTGTGTTTTGTATTTTGGGCAGCGGGTCTTATTCTCCGTCCTTCCTCAGTGGTATGTTGGTTGGGGGCAGCTGGAGAAGCGGTCCTGGCGACGTAGGTGATTGGACAATAGTTGGCAGAAGCAAAGTGTATCCCTCTGATCCCTCCCTAGTCTCTCCATCTTCCCCTCCCTCTCACAGGCCCCTTCCTCCATCACTTTTTCTCTCCCTGCCCTCCTCTCTCCCCCACTTCCTTTCCTCTGTCTCCCTCTCCCTCTGTCTCTTTCCTCCTCCTCTCTTCCTCTCCTTCCCCCTGCCCCCTCCTTCCTCTCTCTCCCTTTCCCTCCTCTCCCACCCCCCACCCCCTTTCCTCTCACTCCTTCCCTTCCTTCTCTCCCCCCACCCCCTTTCCTCTCTCTCACTCCTTCCCTTCCTCTCCCACCCCCCCACCCCATTTTCTCTCACTCCTTCCCTTCCTTCTCTCCCCCCACCCCCCTTTCCTCTCTCTCACTCCTTCCCTTCCTTCCTCTCCCCTCACCCCGGGGAATTCCTGGGAATGGGAGAGGATGGACAGGAACTACTGAAGTTCGCAGACGGGGGCTGCACCTCCGACGCCCCACGCCGAGTGACAGGGCTCCTGCGGTGACCCCTGGGAAGGGCGCTGGGAGCAGCCGGTCCCCGGGCCCCCCGCTGGCATCGCCGCCCCCGGGCCCCCCCAGGTCTAACGTCCCCTGCAGGGCGGGAGCCGCAGCCGCACCGTGCCGCCCGCAGGGCTCGCTCGTGGACACGCTGCGCGAGGTGCGGCCCACCTCCTTCGTGGGCGTCCCGCGCGTCTGGGACCGCCTGCTGGACCGCGTGAAGACGGCCCAGCTCGCCCGCACGCCGCTGCGCCGCAGCTTCGACCGCTGGGCCATGAGGATGGGGCTCAGGGCCAACAAGAAGCAGCTGTCGGGGTGAGGCCGCGCCCCGGGCCGCCCCCTCGGTGGGGGGGGAGGGGGCCTGAGAAGGGGAGTCCTGGGGCCGCGCCCCGGGGCCACCCCCTCGGGGGTGGGGATGGAGGGGCCTGAGAAGGGGCGTCCTGAGGCCTCGCGTGTCCTCTCAAGGCAGATCGCCATGCCGCTGTGCTTCGGCCTGGCCAGGTGGCTGACCTTCGGCCCCGCCAGGAAGGCCCTGGGCCTGGACCGCTGCCTGCAGTTCTTCAACAGGGGCCTGGCGCTGCCCGCGCACATCCTGGAGGCCTTCCTCAGCCTCGACATCCCCATCGCCGAGGTGTACGGCCTGACCGAGTGCACGGGGGTCCACACCTTCTCCAGCCAGGAGGCCTTCCGCCTGCTGAGGTGGGCCCTGGGGGGCGAGACAGGGGACCTGGCGAGGCGGGCCCGAGCCCCCTGCCTTGCCCAGGTCCCTTCTGCGTGGTGGACCCCCACCCTGCTCTGCCCAGCAAGGGATGCCCTTCCCAGAGCAAGTGAGCAAGGGAACCTATGGGTGGGGGGCAGGGGGCGGGGGGCGGCCTAAAACTCATTATCAGGTGGCACCGGGAACCTGTCTCTGTGGCGTCATCTCTCCATGTGTGTCGCGTGACTCCTGGGAGGGCTGCGCTTTTGTTGCGCGGCGCTGCTCTCCTTGCGGGGTGCATTTCTTGCGGGGTGCATTTCTTGTGTGTGGGGCTCCCCTACACGGGGGGCGTCCCTGCGGGGCACGGCACTGCGCATGGGCCAGCTCACCACATGGGTCAGGAGGCCCTGGGTTTGAACCCTGGCCCTCTCGTGTGGTAGGCAGATGCTCTATCAGTTGAGCCAAATCCACTTTCCCCTTCTGGGTTTTTAAAAAGGTGTTCAGTGTGCTTGATTTCTTCAGTCAAGCCGCATTTTTTAAAAATTTAAAGAGACTTAGATTACATAAATATTACATAAAAGGTATAGGGGATTCCCACCTGCCCCGTTCCCAACCCCTCCCACATTTTCCCACATTAACAACGTCCCTCATTAGTGTGGCACATTCGTTACAGCTGATGAACACATTTTGGAGCCCTGCCACTAAGTGTGGATTATAGTTCACGTTGTAGTTTACACTCTCCCATACGATTTTATAAGTTATAACAAGATAGGTAATGGCCTGTATCTGTCATTGCAACATCATTTAGGACAATTCCAATGTCCCGAAAATGCCCCCTATTTCACCTGTTTTTCCCTCTCCCTCCCCTCAGAACCTCTGGCAGCCACTGCCTCCACATCAGTGATAAAAGATCTTCCATTGCTAGAAAAACAATAAGTCTATGATAGCATACCTGTAAGTCCACTCTGGTCCATTGTTCATTCCTCAATTCTGAGGATTCTGCGATGGTGATGCTGCCTCTGCCTCTAATTCTCAATTTCCCATGGGGCAGATGGATGGGACTCTCTTGCTTGCAGTTGTAGACTCTCTCTGTTCCTTGGGATGGTCGTTGTCCATCTTCATCTCCTCGTTGGTTGTCCTGGGTGAGCCCAATGAACTGGAGAGTAGGTGTTGCAACTCTGTTGAGATTCAGGGCCCGACTGAGTACAGCTGTATTTTAACGGATGCATTAAACTCCACGATCTCTCCATTCCTGTGGGGTGGCTCTGCCAGCAGGAAGCAGCTTCCACTCAATCCAGTGTCCACCCAGCCGCACAGGAAGTGGCTCCACTAGCTCATACAGCATGACCGTATTTGTCATGGAAACCCAGCACGTTTCTGGTGACTCAGCCTTGCCATTGTTTGCCGAATGCTTCAAACTCTCAAATTGCTTAGTGTGCTTTCGTGGTCAAGGGAAACATCCTGAAGTTGTAGACAGAATTGAGAATTAAGGCAACTGCAGCCGCTGGCTGGGTGCCCCTTCTGATTTTTTTTTGAAGACTTGTTTTATTTATTCCCATCCCTCCCCCCCATTGTTTGCACCCACTGTCTGCTCTCTGTGTCTATTTGTTGTGTGCTCTGTGTCTGCTCATCTTCTATTTTTTGGAGGCACCAGGAAACTGAACGTGGGACCTCCCATATGGGAGGGAGGCTCACAATTGCTTGAGCCACCTCTGCTCCCTGTTTGTTGTGTCTCTCATTACATTTCCTCGTTGTGCCTCCTCACTGTGTCATCTCATTGCATCATTTTGTTGCGTCAGCTCTCCACGCCAGCCCATTGCATCAGCTTGCTGTCTTGCTCATCTTCTTTAGGAGGCACCGGCAACCGAATCCAGGATCTCCCATGTGGTAGTCAGGCGCCCAACCACTTGAACCGCTTCCCTGATTTGGTTTTTAACTTGCAGACCATTATTTGTATGAACAGTGAGTTATTTCTGGCATCTTGGACGAGAACCATTTCATTCGTTTCAGCTGCTTAAGACAACAGATGTTTATTATCTCATTTCCTTTGGCTCAGAAACTCAAGAGTGGCTGACTGGGTGGTCCTGGGTGGGGGTCTCTCGTGAGGTTGCAGGCGAGATGCTGCCTGGGGGCACATCATCTGGAAGCTTGACCAGGGCGGGCTGCAGGCCTGGGTTCCTTCAGGTTGTCGGGAGGTGGTTTCCCTGCACAGATCCCTCCCAGGGCAGCTTGGAGCAGCCTCCCACCGTGGCAGCCAGGTTCCCTCAGAACAAGCCGCCCCAGAGAGAGAGTTTCGAAGTTGGGTTACCAGATTTAGTGAATCAAAATACAGGATGCCCAGTTTGCAAAAAAAAAAAAAAAAAGTACTCTCATGCAATATTGGGGACATATTACTTACGTTTAAAAAAAAAAAGATGTGTCGTTTATCTGAAAGAATTTAACCGGACATCCTGTATTTTATCTGACAGCCCTATTACGACAATCTCAGAAATTGTACTCTGGTTTTTCTGCCCAACGCAAGAGGGAGTGGAGGCGCTCGCCTCTGTCCTCTCAATTCCTGGGGCCTCACAAAGTGTAACCAAAGCGACTTGGCTTTTGGAGGTGGAAGCAGCGGCCGTGGGGGGCAGGCGCTGAGGCTGGGGGAGGGATTCGGAGCCTGGAAGGGGGCCGCTGCCTCCCAACCCTGCTTCTTTCCATTCCGTGGAGGGCGCGACGCCTTCTGGGAGGCCGGCGGGCGGGCTTGGCGTGCGCTGAGAGATCACGATGGCGGCCAGGGGGACAACTGGCTTTGCTGTCGCGGGGCCTGCTGCGTGGGAGACCAGAGAAGACAGTTCATGCTCCTGGGATGTATAATTCTGCTGGACTGGGGGTGGGGACCGGGGCAGCCCGGCCCCGGCCCTCGAGGGCTGTGTCCTGTTGGCTGGGGCCACTGCTGGGCCCTGATGTCCAGACAGCTGGGAAAGCGAGCAGGACAGGGGCTGCCCAGGGGCGCTCAAGCTCGGGGAGGCAGACCCCGGCCCTCTGGCTTCCGGGGAAGGAAGGCGGGTGGAGGGAGCCCTCACTCTGACCTGCCTTGTTCTCCCTGCCTGGAAGCCTCTGTCAGCACTACCAGAAGGCAGGTCTTGCCTTGTCGTGGGGGATGAGCTCCCGGAGGCCAGGGGCTGGTGGGATGCACCTGTGTCCCCAAGTCGGGCTCAGCCGGGCAGTGGCGGGCCTGGGCTCCCCCTGCTCCTTCTCCCTTCGCCACGTCCCTGTGGACCAGGGCTCTGGGGCCTGAGAGGACGCCGGGGGAAGACCTGGGGTGTGTGTGGCTATGGGATTGGGGCAGGGGGCCCCGGGGAGGCCGGGTGGCCTTCTCTGATGCCCGCCTGCTGCTCCCAGCTGCGGGAAGGCGCTCCCGGGTGCCTACACCAGGGTGTGCCCGGAGGACGGTGAGGACGTGGGGGCCATCCGCGTCTGGGGCCGGCACGTCTTCATGGGGTACCTCGGGGACAAGGAGAACACGCGGGAGAGGATCGACTCCCACGGCTGGCTGCACACTGGCGACCTGGGCCTCTTGGACGCCAACGACTTCCTCTACATCACGGGCAATGTCAAGGGTGAGCGGGCCGGGGCCTGCACCTCCGCGAGGGCCACCGGGATGTGGCTCTTCGGGGACCGGCCCCTTCCCCTTTCCGGCAGACGTCATCACCCTGAGGTCGGGCGAGAGGATCAACCCCACCCCCATCGAGGAGCGGGTGAAGAGGCACCTGCCCCTGGTCCGCTACGTCATGCTGGTGGGCCAGGACGCCCCGTACCTGTGCGCTCTGCTCACGCTGAAGGTACCGCGGGCCTCGGGACATCCGGGGTGCCAGCTGGGTGGGCCGCGGGGGAACGGAGGCTCGGGGAGGGGAGGCAACCTGGAAGTCCCCTGGCGCCTGCTCCAGGGTCATCGGCCACGTCCTCCCTGCAGGGGGCCCCTGGGGACCCTGAGAAACAGCCTGCTGCGCTGGGCCATGCGGGGAAGGCAGGTCCCCCCAGGAACCGTGCCTCAGGGCTGGCTTCTTGGACACACCTCCCCCGGGCAGCCCCCACACCCCTTTGGGACAGCGGGGGTCCTGGCCGTGAAGCAGGAGACGGACCTCAAGTCGAGTCCAGCCCAGGCGAGCGAGGCCATGCTGGACACGTCCCTTCTGTGCTCAGCCTCGGTTTCTCCGTCTGTCCTCTGGCAACGGCGACCCCTGCCCTCTGGGGCCGGGGTGAGAGCGCCACGTGGTGGGTGATGAGAGGCCGCCGGGGCCCGGGGCGCTGGCGGTGGCTGCAGAGACGGGGCCGGGGCGGCCTGACCCCTGGCCCCCGTCCGGCAGTGTCAGGTGCACCCCGACACGGGCGAGCCGCGCAACGCGCTGACCAGCGAGGCCGTCAGGCTCTGCCGGCAGCTCAAGAGCCAGGCCACCAGGCTGACGGACATCGTGGGCGACAGGGACCCCGTGGTCACCGAGTTCATCAGGAAGGGCATCCACGCCGCCAACGCGGAGGCCTCCTCGTCCTGCGCCAAGATCGTCAAGTGGATGGTCCTGGAGACCGACTTCTCCATCGCCGGCGGGGAGCTGGGTGAGGGGCCTGGGCGCGGCGCGCGGGAGGGGGCCCGCGGGAGGGGGCCCGCGGGGGCCGCCCTGAGCGTCACCCAAAGCCCCCGAGCCCCGACCGCGCGGAGGGCGGGGCTGGTCCCTCGGCCCCCTCCCCGGAGGCTCCCCCCAGACTTGAAGGGGACCCTCCAGTGGGCCGGCACGCCTGGACCCAGGGCCTGGCCGTGGGGGCAGGGACCCCGTCTCTTTGTGGCCTGGGTCTGGCTCTGGACCAGGCTCTCCTCAAGCGTGGCCCAAGGGCTGGCGCCCGAGGCCGCCAGGTGGGGCTGGAAGGCAGCGCCCCTCTCCGGGGTCAGGGCCCCGCATCCGCCCTGAGCCACGGAGGCCGACGTCCGCGCGGCGGTGGCAACGCTGGGGGCTCCTGGGGGTGTGCTCCCTGCTCCCCCGGGCCCTGTCCGGCCAGCTCCCCAGGGACGGCAAGCTGGGGGCTGAGGCTCCGGCTGTCCCGTGACCATCGTGCCTCCAGCGTGCTTCAGCCCTCCTGGCCGTGGTGGCCGCAGGCTCCTGGGGACCCCCGCTGGGGTGGTGGGGGGGCCTCTCGCGGCCGACAGCCCCACCTCTGGCTTGCTGCCCTTCACAGGAGCAAACACGAAACTGAAGAGGGCCGTGGTGGCCAAGATGTACCAGGCCGAGATCGAGAGCTTCTACCGGGAGAGCTGGGGCTACCACTAGCAGCCCAGGGTGGCCTGGGGGCTCCAGCTGAGGAGCGCCCGCTCCCGCCAGGGGCACTGAGGCTGCTGCGGGGTGAGGGGGGTGATGGCTCAGCTAAGACACCCCCTGGGGAAGGTCTCCAAATGCCTGTTTAAAAGGCTAATAAAATTGTTTGTGAAAGTAGTCAACCTCGCCCCAGGACTCAGCTCCCCAGGGGATGGTGGGTGGTGCCCGCCGGCAGCCTTGGTTGTCACAGGCAGTGAGGAGGGGGCGCTGCACGCCTGAGGGTCACGGTCAAGGGGCTGGGGTGAGACCCTGCCCCGTGGAAGGCCCCTCACCCTGCCTTCATCCCGAGGGCTTTGGAAGCTTCCAGAGTTGACGCGTGAGGCTCCGGTCTTTCCTTGGAAAGTTTTTTATTTCTCCCCTTCCCCCTGTTGTCTGCTTTCTGTGTCCATTCGCTGTGTGTTCTTCTGTGTCCAGTTATATTCTTGTCAGCAGCACCGGGAATCTTTTTCTTGCGTCATCTTGCTGCGTCAGCTCTCCGTGTGTGCGACGCCACTCCTGGGCAGGCTGCACTTTGTTCGTGCAGGGCGGCTCTCCTTACGGGCGCACTCCTTGCGCGTGGGGCTCCCCTACGCGGGGACACCCCTGCATGGCACGGCACTCCTTGTGCGCATCAGCACTGCGCATGGGCCAGCTCCACACGGGTCAGGAGGCCCGGGGTTTGAACCCAGGACCTCTCACGTGGTAGGCAGACGCTCTATCAGGTGAGCCCAATCCACTTCCCTTTCCTTCTCTTTACCGAGGAGCCGGAGGTGGAAGTGGCTGGACACGCTTGCCGCCGTTCCTGAGAGGCCCCACAGGTTAGCCCTCCCCGAGGAGCACCTGAGGGAGAGCAGGTCCCCGGACCAGCTTGTGCTTGTGGAGGGGCTTGGGGTTCGCAGGCCGGGTTGGTCGGAACCACGTGGGGGCTGTGCTTCAAAGGGCGCACGTGAAACCCCTCCCTCCCCCGCCCTGCACTCAACCCTGAGGAGACAGGCAGGTAAATCCACAGGCCTCCCCTTGCTGAAAGCAGTGGGTGGCTGGCGTGGGGTGGGGTCAGATGGAGCCCAGCAATGAGCAGGGCTAGGAGGGGCAGGCAGGCCATCTCCCCCCAGGGGAATTCTCCAGGAGTAGGAAATGCAGGGGGAAGGGCAGCGCGGAGAGACAGAGGGAAAGAGAGAGGTTGAGAGAGAACCAGCCTGGACAAAGCAGCGCTTACTCCCAAGGAAAGAGAGCACTTCCTTGGAAGAATAATAGGAAGAAGCATCTACGAAATAGAGAGTTGGTTAGAGATCTGAATTGCAAATCCCAAAGGTTCTCCCCTATATTGTAGGAAGTCCAGAAGGAGAAAGCAAGGAGAGAGGCAACATCCAAAGAAATAATGGCTGAGAATCCTATGGGACCTGACCAAGTGCCAGCCAGGATACATTTTTAAAGATTAAAATGTAAAGTGTTAGCATGAAACTTCAGAAGATAAAAATATTCTAAAATTTAAGCTGATTCACTGTATGGAAAAACAAGCATGCAAGAATATCTAGGAAACATCATGACCAAGTGGGACTTATCCCAGGAATGCAAGGGTGGTTCAACATAAGAAAATCAATCAATGTAAACGACTATATTAATGAAGGTAAAAAACTCACATGATCATCTCAACAGAGGCAGAAAAAGTATGTGATATAACTGAACACGCTTTCATGATAAAAACAGCAAATGAGGACGAGATGGGAACTTCCTTAACAGGACAAAGGGCATTTATCAAAACCCACAGCTAACATGATACTCAATGATCAGAGACTAAGAGCCTTGCTCCTAATATCAAATCACTACTGATATTCAACATTGTACTACAAGTCCTAGCCTAAGCAATTAGGCAAGAAAAGGAATAAAAGGAACCAAATTGGGAAGGAAGAAGTTAAACTCTCTATTTGAAGATTACATGAATCTATAAATAAAAATTCTAAAAGAATCCCCCCAAATCTATTAGTGCTAATTCAGCAAAGTTGCAGGGTACAAGTTCAGTGTACAAATATCAGTTGTGTTTCTATATAGTAGCAATGACTAATCCAAAAGGAAATTAATAATTCTATTTACAATAGCACCCAAAAGAAACTATTTAGGCATAAATTTAACCAAAGAGGTGAAAGACATTGCTGCAGTTTGAGGTTATTTTGAGTCCCAAAAAGAGAGAGATTTTGTTTGTAAACTAATCTATTCCTCTGGGTGATACCCTTTAAGGGCTTTAAATTTAGAGGGATCTTTGCTTAGATTATCTGTTAAGATCGCTTTAGGGCTTTTGATTCAACTATTATCAGTAAGATGTGACTCAGGCTGAGGACCCGCCTCCTTGCCGTAAGGACTCACAGGGACAGACACACACAAGAAAAGAGAGTGCACAGGACTGAAAGGAGAAGGCTCGAACACCTAAGGTCCCAGGGGCCTGATAGCTTACAGCTGAGATTGGGAAGAGCGCAGAACAGCCGAGACTGGTACAGGAGACCCAGAAAGACACAGCCCTGTGCCAGCTTGCAGCTGAAATTGGGAAGAAAGTGGAGCAGCTGAGCCTGAGAGGGCGTCCCTAAAGGCAGGCAGAGGTGACCATCTTGCTTCAACACATTTTGGTGAGAAAGCACCTCTTATGGTTCCTCAAGCTGGACTTTTGATGGCCTTGGAATTGTAAGTTTTTACCCCAAATAAATACCTTTATAAAAGCCAACAGATTTTTGGTACTTCACATCAAGAGCCCTTTGGCAGACCAAGACAGAAATGTACCTTCAAACTACAAAATGTTGCTGAAAGAAATTAAAGACCACCTAAATGGAAATGCACCCCATGTTCATGGGTTGGAAGGCAGTATTAAGATGGCAGTGCTCCCCCAAAGTGAGCTACAGATTCAAGCAACCCTTATAAAAACCCAAAGGCCTTTTTTTTTTTTTTTTGCAGAGATAGAATACTGATCCTCAAATTCATATGGAACTTCAAAGGATTCCAAATAGCCAAAGCAATATTAGAAAAAAGAAAAGGTGGAGGACTCACTTTCCAATTTCAAAATTCACACAAAACTACTATAATCGAAACACCATGGTACTGGCATAAGGATGAACATAGAGACCAACTGAGTCCAAAAATAAACTCCAACTTCTACGGCAAACTGATCTGCTTTTCAACCCGAACTGGCTGCCTGCTTCCAAGGAAAGGGCGAAGCATCACAAGCAGGGCCCGAGCCTGAATGCTGCCTCCTCGCCACTCTCTGGGTCCTGGCGGCATCACCTCTATTCCTTCAGAAGGCTCCCAGCCCTGGGGAAGACTGCCCACCCGTCTGCCTCCTCCTCGGGGCCTCACCCATCGACTCCACGCAGGGCCAGCAGACACACCAGGCCGTGCACAGGCTGTTTTTCCATCTGTCTTTATTTCACTTTTTTTTTCTCTATAAAACTCCTCCATAATTTCACAATTTAACAAAAAATTTAAAATCCAGGACAGAAACAATCCTGTAACATTACAAACACGATTCTCCTTATTCCTTTTATCCAGGAGTTGGTCTCGGGTTGATGAATGTCCTAGTTCCTAGTGAGACACATTCTTTGTAAAAACCCTTATGGGTAAAGAAAGGTATTCAATACCTTCTGCTTTCAGGCGTCGGTTTACATTTGTTCAGGAGACAGCAAAACACAGAGATTTGCACTGGGGGCGGGAGGCTTAACACTAAACACGTGGCAATCACAAAGTGCCAGGCCGTTTCCTATGGACAGGTCCCCAGAGCCCTTGTGGGCCTGCTGTCGGGCAGCCCAAGGGGTGGGACGCCGCTGGAACGCTGCCCTTGGGGCCCGGCTGGCTGGTATGTCCACCAGGCGGTTGTGGAGCCAGCACTAGGTCCCGGCAGCTCTGGAGGGCAGCGGCGGGGAGCCTTCTGCCTGGAGGTAACTGAGAAACAGGTCGGTGCTTCAGAAGGCCCTGGAACTGCATGAGGGCCAGAAGGAGATGCTGAGCCACCTGATCCCCAAGGGGCATGCCGGAGACCAGGGCCCGCCTCTGGCTGCCCTCAGGAGCCCGGCTCCCGAGCAGAACTGTGGGGAGCCCAGGACCCCCACACCCCTTCCCAGAGGAGAAGAGACCCGGGGCTGAGGCCCCCACCCTTGGCACCTGGGACTGCCTCTACAGAGGCCCGGCAGCTTCTGCCTTCCGAGAAGACCACGCTGGGCCAGTTCGTTTTGTCCAATGCTTTCAAGACTCTCCCGAGGAGGACAGTGCCCCGCTGTAGAGTATTGTTGGCCTGTCTGTGGAAGGGCACAGGGACAGCAAGCGGCTGCCACACAGCCTGCCCTCTCCTAGTACCTGAAGGCAGCGGGGGTGGGAGAACAGAGCAGGCAGCCAGGAGCGGCCAAATGTCCTCACAAAGTTCTCAGCCTGTGGGAGACTCCCCCAGGAGTGCTCAGACCCCCTGACAGGGAAGCAGGGCAGGGACAAGGGGGCCCCAGTGGGAGGAAAGCTTGGAGCCCTTCCTCGTCCAAACTCCGACAGTGGGCGACGAAGGAGACACCTAACAAAGGGCAGGAGAGGGTGTGCTGCCTCTGCCGCCCAGTCCTCTTCTTCCATGTGCTGCTCACGGCACGAGTGTCGGGTGGGCCTGGGGACACCTTGACAGGTCTGGGAATGAGGCTTGTCAGACAGGACCCTGTCCCCAGCAGGGCTGACTCCAGGAGGGCTTCTCAGCCAGAGGCAGAGCGAGGCAGAACCAGCTTGGGAGAACCTTGGGTGTGTGAAGAGCAGGCTCCAGGCTCAGGACCAGCACAGGGTGGGCGGGCTGGGCTGGAACCAGAGAGGCGTGCCTGGAGAGGGCCGCTCCAGCCAACCGAGCCAGCCCTGCCACCGGCCGCTGCCCAAGCACAAGGAGCCGGCTCTGCATCCTGCTGCTCCTTGGAAAACTCCACAAACGACCCCGTCTTATTTGGCAAAAGCTCATTTGTTCAAAGTTCGAAGACTTGATCAACACAAGGAGAGGAAAAGGATCCTGTGGGAGGCAGAGGAGGAGCCCCGGGGCACTGCCACCGCGGGGGCCTCGCTGCTGGGTGCAGACCCGGAGCCCGTCCCTGGCATGGACGCCAGTCCACGCAGGTGCCAGGAAGCGGGGAGGCTGCTGGTGCCCTGTGGGCAGGTGTCCACTGCCACCAGGGCTGGGCCTTCAGCTCCCAGAGTCACAGAAGGAAGAGATGTCCTTGGAGTCACAAACAGCGGATTCTTCCAGGGCACAAAGTGGCCCGGAGAAGGCCAACAATTCGAGTGCTTTCAGAGGCCTCAGCTCAGCTTCCGGCCCGACGATAAGAGCAGTAGAGACACACTAACTACAAGTCCAACCTCACCCCCAAACACCCCCACGTGCCGCTGCTGCCACGGAAACACACCCCCGGAGACTGCTTAGATACACACAGTGCGTACATATATATACTAGAGAGACTCTATGGCACAGAGTCCTCGCACAGTGAGAGCCGACAGGAGGGGCTGCTCCAGGGCTGACACGGAGGAGAACGCCGAGGGCTCCGCCTGGCCCCGGCCCGTCTCGCAGACAAGAGCAGCCCCTGGAGGTCCCGGCAACAGACGTGCTCTGAACTGTCTGACGAGGCCGGTGGCGCTAACTGGCGGCCAGGCCCGGCTGCTTGGGGCGGCCCAGCAGGGAATCGTGCCGCCCACCACGGGGCCGGGGCCGCTGTTCCGGGGTCAGACAAGGCGGCCCACAGCAGTGCACGCTCCTCCCACTTGGCGCCGTCTTCAACACAAACTATTTCCCAAGAGAGGCCGAGGCGAGCTCGAGCCTGGGGCTGGGAGCAGCCACGCCGGCCTGGCCCCCCAGGGCCCCGGGGTCCCCGCCGAGGTGGTGGGGAGAGCAGGGCAGATGCCGATGAGGAAAGTGCAGCTGGCTGTGTGGGCCGAGGGCAGGGCGGTCACTAAGGCAGTGCTGCGGGCAGGCGAGTTGGAAGAGAGGAAGGGCGGCGGGGCCTGGGCTCCCAGGACCCCGGGGACCCCCAGGATCCCGGGGGCGGGGGCCCGGCATCCGGCCCAGGGTCATGTGGCCACGGCCTCCAGGCAGCTCTGCAGCTTGCGCACGGTGCTCTCGTCCAGAGAGAAGAGGTCGAAGTCGAAGGTGGTGTTGGTGACGTGGAAGTGGCCCGTCTCCTCAATCAAGTTCACTATCTGCAAGGCAGGGGGGTGTCGGGGTCCATGACGGGGCCCAGGGATGGGAGGGGATTCCTGGGGCTACAGGAAGGGCAGCCAGCAGCCAGCTCACCTCCCTGGCACTCCCACCCCATGGAACTCAGCTGCAGGTCAGGAAGGGCCAAAGCCTGCGCCCCCGCTGCCCCCAGCACGGCCCACCCTACCTGCTGCAGCACGTTGCGCTCCCGCAGCGCCATCAGCCTCCGGTGCAGCTCCACCAGCTCGTCCGTGTAGGCCTGGAGAGGACGGGTGGATGCGCCTCAGCGGGGCCTTGTCCCCCCCCCCGCCCGCCCCTGCAGGCCAGCTCTGTCCCGAGAGGAGCCAGCTCCAGCCCCGAAGGACCGCCTGGACAGAGGGGCCTGAACCGGGCTGGAGGCACCTCCTCTGGCAGGGAATGGCCCCAGGGGTGGCCGGGGACTCAAGCCCCCACCCCGCCACGGGCCCCCACTGGCCCACCTTGTCGTAGGTGCCCTTCTTGAGGATCTTCTCCGGCTTGCTGCAGGCCTCCGGGCTCCGCCGGCCCGATGCCTGTGGGGAGAGCCCCAGGTTTCTCCCGACCCCTCACCACGCTGCCTCCCCAGACCTCCCGCAACAGCAGGGAAGCCCTGTGCGGGCCCCTGGGGGCCGCCTCGGCCAACTGCAGGCGGGAGGGGCGGAAGCCGCACAGCCCGCGAGCGCACACCTCTGGGGCCGCAGCAATGAGCCTCCCTGTGTCTGTGCTGCCCCTCAGGCTCACCCCAGCCTCCCAAGGGAGGGGGCCTGCCAGGGACCTCGGGGCTCACCTTGCTGTTGGGAGGCTTCTGGGGGGGAGGGGGCTCGCGGCTGGGCAGGCAGGAGTCGGCACTGTTGTCGCTCTCGCTGTCGCTGAAGCTCAACCTGGACAGCAGACACGGCCGTCAGGCACCCCCCGCCCCCCGGCCCAGGCCCTGCCGGCGGTGGCGTGGGGCTCCAGGCAGCTGCACCCTGAGCCTGGCACTGCGGCTGCTGAGTGCCCAGCAGGGCAGGGAGACCAGGCCTCCGGAGACTGCCATCCCTCAGCTCCAGGCCCCTGCTGCTGACTCGCAGAGTTCTGGAACCTTCCAAGGAGAAGGGCCACTGGGCTCTGAGGGCACCTGTTTGTGCAGGAGGCTGCTGCCAGGCCCGCAGGGTCCCTCCCGGCGACGCTGGGCCCCAGACCTGACCCTGCTCCGTGGGCAGGGCTGGCTGCAGGGGACCCACTCTGCCGTGAAGGGGTGGCCCCTGTGCTCCCTCGAACGGCGCCCGAGCATGGCACCCTCACTTCCACCCGGCCCCGACACCCTGTGGGCCACGGGCCTCTGTGGAGCACACAGGTCACCCTGACCCTGCCTCTGACTTGGGTGCCTCTCCAACCCCAACCCCGGCCTCCACCTCCTCGGGGCGAGAACCGGACGGGTCGGTGCCGAGCAGCTGCTACAGCCTGGCTGCGGCCTGGCCGTGGTGGGGCCAGAGCTTGCTTGGGGACATCCAGCCCGAGGCTGAAAACTCGCCCTCACACCACCGCAGTCTCATTGGCTTCTCTGTGTTTCCTCCAGAATCTCAAGCAGCACCTCGAGGGGGTGCTCAGGGAGCAAACTTCCCTCAGGCCTACCCCAGGCCCCTCCCTCCTCCATGGGAGGCGGCTCCCCCACGACGCCCCAGATCAGCGTCTGCTCCTGGAACCTGTTCCATCAGGGACATTCTGGGCTCGAGCCAGCATCGGGGTGCTTGACAACTGCGACTTTACAGGGCACTGCAAGCAGGGGAAGCCCTGCCGGCTGCCTTTTCCTCCTCACCCCCCAAGTAACGGCCTCCCTCCTGGGCTGAAGTGCCAGGAAAGGGGGACGAGCCAGCGGGCCATGTCTCCTCGGTTGGCCTTGGCGGTGCACACGGCCGCAGCTCCTGCCGTCTTCCTCAGACCACCTTTGCCCACCTGCAGCGTTAGGTGCCGGGGACCCTGCTTCCTTGGGCCCTAAGAGCTTGCTCTTGCCTCGACTTCTCCGGCTCAGATCACATCCAGAAAACCCCAGGGAGCCCGCCTGGTGCTCTGTCTCGGTGGCTTCCTGCACACGCGCCTCGTGTTTCCCTGCTCCCCACGGCCACCAGGTGGGTCCAGGGAGCCGCCAACACGAGCTGGAGCCTCGCGCCTCTGCGTGGCCGGCAAATGCGAGCCCACCCTAGGCAGGCACAACTCCCACTCCCAGCCTGGGCGACATGGGCCAGACAACACACTCCAGCCGCCAGCACCCTGCCCTAAGCACCTTGTGCACTCAGAGGCGCGGCTCTGCAGGCTCCAGGAGCCCCTCCAGAGCAGGACCTGAGCCTCGCCTGTCCCAGCCGCCCTGGGCCTCAAGCAGAGAGAGAGACGGTGGTTACCAGATGGGGCAGGGATGAGCCAGCCTGCCCTCTGCTCCTCCCGTGCTGCGAGGCCGGGCTGCCTGTGCCTGGAGGGGCGTGCTGGCACACAGAGAGGATGTGTTCTGGGGGCCTTTTCCACAGTCGGAGCTCCGGAGAGGCAGCTTCCACGGACACTAGCACCACCACCCACCTCAGAGCACCCGTCACGGGCCAGGCGGACGCCAGGTGCGCTCTATGCACCTGTGCATGGTCGCTTCTCCCAGGACGAAGCCAGCTTAGTGAAAGCCCCTTCTTAGAGAGAAGCTAGGAGGCTCAGAGGTCACCCCCACCCCGGGAGGGCTTGGGCCTCTTCTCCTGGAGGCGCCTGCCCACTGCCCTGGGTCTGGGACGGAGCCAACTGTGAGGTGGGGAGCGCCCCTGGGCTCGGGCCCGCAGGCAGTCAGGGCTGCTCCCCGCTCCGGGGGTTCTGCAGGCCCCACGATGGGGTCCTCAGATTCAGTTAGGGTCGGGCTAAGGGGCTCCCAGGCCCGAGAGCAGAGGACCCAGCTCACTCCGTCTCGGAGGGGGCTGCCCCCGGCCCCTGGCCTGGCCTGCTCTCGCGAGGGTGAGGGAGCTTGCTCTGGGCACATCCTCCCCTCCCGCCAGGCTGCACACACCTTCCCCTGGATGATGAAGGCCAGCGACCTGCGACATCCGGCCTGCACAGCACCCCTTTCCACCCAGCCGAATTCCACCACCCCACCCCGGGACGCTGCAGTCCCGGCCCCCGCCCCGGGTCCCTGTGCCGGGCACCGGGCGCCACCAGTCGGATGCAGGCCCCGGGACCACTGTGGCGCTCCCCACGGGCTCGGTACCTGGAGTCCCTCCCGGGGTTCGTCTTGACTGTCGCCTCCTCATCCGACGAAGAGTCATCCTCGTCGGACTCCTCAGATGGCAGGTGCTCCACCATGGAGCGCAGGGGCCCTGGAGGCAGAGGGCAGGAGGGTGTGAAGACCTGCGCCCGGACGCTGGCCGGGGAGCCTCGGCCAGGACTGCCCCCCACACCCGCTCCTCGGCCGGGGCCCTCCCTACCTTCCTGGGCCTGCTCGTGGGCCTCTGGCCCCTGGCCCTCCGCAGGAGCACAGGGACCCTCCATGGCCAGCGGGGGGAGGACGCGGCTCTGCTCCCAGCGCTGAGATCAGAGGCTGTGGCCAGAGCCCAGACAAGCCCGCCCTCGGCGGAAAGGGCGCGCGCCCGATCAAGGGGCCCTGCCGTGCGGCCCGCGAGCCCTCCTGGACCAGGGGTGGCCCCTGCTGCGCCGCCGCGTCCCCCGCGGCCTGCGCCCTACCCCTGCTGCCCTCGCCCTCAGGAGCCCCTTGGCGGCTCCCGGCCCACCGTCCTCCCCTTTCTCCAGAGGCACTCGGTTCCAGTCCCCTACAGCATCTTGGTTTATATTCCTGTTGCCAAGGCAACAGAGGGACACAAAGCCCTCAATTACCTTGGTCACGTGATCCCGCTTCAGTCGGCTCCCCCTCCCCTCCCAACAGATAAGAACACTTGAGAGAGTGTGGGCTTCGAGGACCCCATCCCCCAGGCCCTCTTGGCGACTGCGCGTCTGCATTCCAGGCCACCCGCCCCCACGGAGGCTCCCCTTCCCCCGCAGGATTGCAGGATTCCAGGCTACGGGGGGGGAGGAGACGCTCGGTCCAGCCCCCTCCGAGAAACGCTTCCGGCTTGAGGACGTGCGGCAGCAGGCCCGGAGCGGTGCTCCAGCTGCCCCAGCTGCCCCTGTCCCCTCACCCGTCCTCCAAGGCTAGGCGCACCCATCTCCCCTTCCGGGAGAAGGCCGACTGCCCGGGCTGCGGCCCAGCCCGTCCCCAGGGGCAGGCTGAGTGCGCCTCCCCCCCCCCCCCCCCCCGCTGGAGAGGAGGGCCTGGGCAACTGGCCAGACACCAAGTGGGAAGTGGGTTCCTCTCCACCCCACCCGCACCTGCAGCAGCCCCGGAAGCCTGTGGGCACTGAGGGACCGGAGGCAGACGCCAGGGGTCACGGGGAGGAGCCCACACCACCGTGCCACCACGCCACCCGGGTGGTAACTGGGGACCCGCATCTATTTGGTTTGGGCTGTGCCACCCTGGGAGGCCGGCTGAGCCCAGGGGAGCGTGGCCACCACCTCCCCGCCCCACTGCCCCGACCCTGAACCGCCAGGTTCATGGCTCTGACTGCAGCCTGGGGGATGCCTCTGCCCCTGGCCTTGGGTGTGGACCGTTCGGGAAGTCCTTCCAGGGCCCTGGAATGCGGTCACAAGGTCAGGAAGCCCCTCCCGGGGACCCGCGGGACCCGCTGGCCCCGCCAGGCCCACTGCTTCCCAAGCACTGGGGCCCCTTTCTCGTAAGTACATACCTTGACTGTGGTTCTGAGATGGCTCAAAATCTGAGTCCGAGCTGGAATCTGAACTGGTGCTGGAGTTGGAAGGGCTGGACTGGGCAGACTTCACCCACCAGGATGGGGAGGGCGAGAAAAGAGAAAGCGACAAATCTTTCAATTCAAAGGAAAGGAGGGAGTGAACACCCCCCCCCCACCCCGAAGCCACCCCAGAGCAGAGACAGCCAGAGCCTGTGTCCCCACCCCAGGCAGGCAGGAGGTGCCCCTGGGAAGGCGCAGGCGTGGGGGCCTTGGCACAGGCCTGCACGCGGCTTCCTGGGAAGCAGGCAGGATGCCTGGGTCCGCCCGATGCAGGCCACCCGTCTGCACTCAAAACCAGGCCAGCTGCTGTCTCGGCCAAGAGGCTCGCCGGGGGATCTGCCTCGAGCACTGCAGACCAGCCCCCTCCAGGCCCCCTCCAGGCCGGCCCCCCACCTTGCCCAGCAAAGTGGAGGCAGTGCAGGCCACTGCCACCAGCAAGCGAGCGGGCCACAGGAAGGGAGTCTCCTGTGCAGTGGGCTTAGGATGAGTCCCTCGTTGCCCGCCCCCAGAAGCGGACCCCCAAAAGCCATCTGTCTCTCCTCTCTCCTTGTGTCCAGAGAACCTGGAGCTGGATGCACAGATCTGGGGCTTGAAGCGTTAAAGGTCCCCCAGGGCTTCGCCGAGCCTAAGCCCGCTGGTCCGGCCCTCCAGGTGGGCCCTGCGACACCGCGTGCCCACCTTCACGCCGGCAGTGGTGCTCCCAGGGGATTTTCATCAACACTGGGGGAGCCCCGGGGGTACCACTCGGCAGCAGGACTGCCCCGGCCACCAGCACCTCCCGCACGGCCTGCCCGGCCAGGCCTGGACACACGTGGTTCCTCCTCCACGCAGCCCCCAGGTTCTGCCTCTTGGGGGACAGGGCCAGTGAAGAGGTGAACACTGGGTGTCAGGGCCCGGGCTGCTCGCCCCAGCCTTCTCGCCAGCTGGCCTTGTTCCTTTGGCCACAGGCTCCGCAGCACGTGGGCTCAGTTTCCCCATCAGCAGAAGAGCAGCCCACCAGCCTCGGCAAGCGTTAGCCTCAGCCGCCAGCTCACGTGCCCATCCTCCCTCCCGCCCCAGGCAGGGAACTTAGAGAGAGCTCGGGGGGCAGGCTGGGGGCGTCTGTTGGCCCGCGGCAGAGCAGAGCTCGCTGAGCCGATGGCAGAGTGGACCACCGCACGCCTCCACGCTCTGCCCAGCCCCGTGCTGGGAGGTGCCAGAGAAGCAGCTCGGGGCAGCCCGCGAGAGCGCTGCTGAAGGCCTGGGGCTCACGCCGCATGACGCAAATGCCCGCAGGCCCCTGAGCCCAGGCACGGGACCTCCTCTTGAGCCGGGAAAGCCCTCTCTTCCTTGGTGCCCGAGATACAGGCGTCCACGCCACCCCCTCGGAGCAGCTCTGTTCTATGCCCACGTGGAGGGAAGCTGCCCACCAAGTGCCCCCAGGTGTCCAAGGATCCCAGCAGGACGTGCAGCAGTGCCCAGGCCAGCATGGAGTCCTCGGGCCAGGCACCACAGGGTGCTGTGCAGCCCCCGGGCCCCCATCCCTCCCTCTCCCAAGGTGAGGCCTCTGCCCGCCGCCACGTGCCCAATTCCATCAGCACCTGCCTCGGGCCCAGGGGTGCTGGGGTGGGAAGGAGGGCAGCAGCACAGGGGCGCCACCCACGTGGAGGAAACAGCAGCCCTGGGGACCCACAAGTTGCCTGAAGCACCTCCGGCACTCAGGGGCCACGCAGCCAATTCAGGATTTCTGGAAGACCTCCACATGGGCGGGACCATTCGCAGGCTGCTACCACCCCCGGGTGCCCAGGGGGCCCTAAGGGAGCCTCAGCTTGTGCAAAGCGCTGGGTGTACCGGAACAGCGGCCCCATGCGTGCCCACAAAGCCCGGGACAGCCTGCGACCTGCAGTGTGAGTCGGCCAGCCCCAAGCCAGATAGGCGCCTCCTGCAAGCCACCCCTAGAAGCCCCAAGCTGACACCCTGGGCTGACCTGAGAACTGTTTTCACAGGCCCTGGGGGCAAAGCTTCACCCTTACAGGGTGACTGAGGGTTTGCAAAGAGCAAAAGGCCCTTTATGGCCAGGGCTGTAGTCCAGGCAAGGGACTCGATCATCTACTCTCCCTCACACAGCGACCTTACACCAAGCGGTGTGCTCAAACATGGCACCACCACCCGAGCCCCGAGGAAGGACGGGCTCTGGGGTTCCGAGCGGGGCTGCTGGCTGTTCGGAGGCTCAGGTCACCCCTGACGTGTTCTTCGGAGGTTTCTGGAAATGCTGCTGCTCCCCAAGAGGTCTCCAGCCCAATGCTCAGAACATGCGTCTTGCTGATTCCCAGCATCCCCAGGGCCCAGGCCCCAGCTGTGTGCAGCGGCCACAGGAGGGGGAAAACGGGTCAGCGCTTCTACCCCCTGGCCACCCGGGAGGCAGCCAGGAACCTCTGCTGCCACCACAAGACCCATAAAAGGGCCTGGAAGGGGGCTCGTCCTGCACCTCCAGGGCCTGTGTGAACCCCGGGTTCAGCTGGGGACTCCTTGCTGGGCTCCCCTTGCCGTGGCAGGGGAAGGCCTAGTGGGGGGTGTGCTGGCTCGGGCTGACCCAAAGCGGCCACCAAAACCCTGGTCACTGAGCCATCCAGACTTCCCGGCCCATGAACAACTGCACCCAGCAGCTCATCAGGGACCACCTCGGCCAGGCTCCCGGGGCGGGCTTTACAGCTGCTCGACAGGAGGGGAAGTGGCGATGAGCGAGGCGCGCAGGCTTGCTCGGCGCCACGAGGAGCAAGCAAGGGCCAGCAGCCGAGCGGGCCCTGCGCCCCGGCTCAGGCTCCAGCCACGGACTCTAACCCTGCGGCCCCCCTGGCACCCTCACCTCTGACTTTAAAGAGGCCTCGTCCTCCGAGTTGGACTCCTCCACCTCCAGCGGCCTCTTGGCCTCCTTGGGCTCACTCTCAGCCTTGACCTTCTCCCCTTTGGTGCTGCTTTTGTCCTTGGCTGGCTTTCGGTCAGAGAAGGAGGAAGACGAGGCGCGGGGTGAGGTGCCTGGGGCGCTCCTGGACCCCTTGGAGCTGCTCTTCTTCAGCTTTTTGGCGCTGGGCTTTGGCGAGTCCACGGCGGCGGGCCGCTTGCTGGAAGACTTGGGCGGGGGCGGGGGCGGGGGCCCCCCCTTGGGGGACATGCTCTCCAGTTTGGTCTCCTTCAGGGCCATCTTGGGCTCCTTGAACGCAGCCTTGGGCGGCGGTGCCTTCTCCTCCTTGGGCAGCCGGCCCTCGACCAGCTTCCGGGAGGTGTCCTTGGAGGCCTTGGCCTGCTCGCGCTCCGGCTCCCGCGCGGCGCTCTTGCTCTCCGAGTCCTTGCGGGGCCGCTCCCGGGGCTCCTTGGCCGCCTTGTGGGGCTTGGAGGCCTTGCTGCTCTCCTTGTTGGCGTCCTGGGGGCGGAGGGCAGGAGGGGAAGAAAGACAAGGTCAAAGGGCATCTTGGGCCGCCCTGCTCCGCCACCCCCGACCCCTACAAAGTATAATCCACCTGATTCAGACTCAGCTAGAGAAAATCTTCCATAAAGCGAAAAAGTAAGGCAGCAGGTGGGAGATTTAAATGGAGCTGTCCCTTTAAACTACTAGGAGTGCCAGCAGGTCCCAGGCGAGTGCAGGCTAAGATTCCCCTCTGAATTGAGCTGACATTCCCTAAGGGATTCAAGAAAAGCACACGGTGAGTCAGGCACGAGACCGCCAAGCCCCCTCTGCCCACTCCCGCTCCAACGCCTCACGGGTCCCTGGAGCCCCGGGGATGGGAGGCTCTGCCTGGACTGGAGGCCCCTGGGCTCGGGCCTCCCCTCCTCTCCAGCCCCCGCTTGGACCCCCACATACCTGAGTTCTTCCTGCCCCGTCCCAGCCCCACCCATGTGCTCCTGGATGGAGTGGTGCATGCAAGTCCCAGGGCCAGCACCCACCGGGTGCTGACTGGGTCCCCAGGTAAAGCGGAGAACAAACAGCCCCTAGACCCAGCTGAATTCAAATCACCTGGACAGCTTTTCTAGAAAATTACAGCCTCCCCGAGTTTCCACTGTGGAAATGCAGAGGTTCGGGGTGGAGCCTGGACTAGGGGGTGGACCAGCCAGGTCTGTGAAGCTCGGCTGGGGACAGAGGAGGGTGGAGGTGGACAGTGGTCCTGTGCCAGGCGGCAGCCACCAGTGAGGGGAGGGAGCTCCGGCTCTGCCACTCGCCAGCAGGACCGTGTGCGGGCACCTCCAGATTCATGCGCGCCGGCTTTCTGGGCGAGGGGCAAGGCCACCTACCCCGCCCGGGGCAGCTCAGCAAAGGCTCCGAAAGGTAAGTGCTGCCGGCTCTAGGACTACTGCTGGCACCGGGCACCTGAGCATCTCAATTTGCAGGTCGCTGTCCTCTCCCCACACAGCAGTGCTCCCTGCACTCTGGCCCTCTTCCCCGTCCACACCCCAGCACCCAGGGGTGCTGCACAGGGGTCAGCTGCTGCGAGCTGCCGTGGCTCCGCGCCCCGACTCGGGAAGCCCACGGGCCTCGTGGGCAAGGACACCGGGAGTGTCTGGTCCAGGGGCGCCTCCAAGCCCAACCAGGGCGTCGGAAGTAAGGGATGAGAGGTGCCTCATTAGACCCCAAGCCGGGAAGCCACCGTGCACCCAAGGGAAAGGACGGGCACGGGCTTGCCGTCCAGACAGCGGTGGCAGGACACCTCCATGCCTGCCTCCAAGCCACCTACAACCGGGAAGCAAGTCCTCCAAGCCGAGACCCACCCAGCAGCCTCTGAGCGGCTCCGTTTACCTTCTTCTTGCAAGGCGGAGCCCTGTGGCCCACAACGTGAAGGGACGCGGGGACAGCCTTCAGGCTTAGGGGCCAGTCCCTGCCCTTCCTGGGAGAAGAGGGGGGCTGTCCTCCTGGCCGCCGGGTGTATGTCCAGCAGGGCGGGGGAGGTGGGGATCACAGCACCAGGCCTTGGCCGTGCAGCCCTCTGAAGGCAGCAGCTGGCTGGGCCTGGGCTGGAAGCAGCAGTCCCTGGGGCAGCACTCCCCAGCAAGCTGCTCCCCGCAGAGGGGAGAAGGGGAAGCAGCAGAGGTCGCCACGTGCAACGGCCACGCCCGGCCCTTGCCCTGTTCTCGGTGTCCACAACCCCCCGTGGTGGCCCATGCCCCCTGGCATGGCCTGCCATCAAAGGGAAGCAAGACTGCCCTGAAGCTGCCGGTGAGTGGGACCAGGGGTGCTGCGGGCCGGGGAGCCGCCCCTTCTCAGGGCAGACCTGGGCAGGGCTGTCAGCCTTGGGCATTGCCGGAGGCTCCTGCTGCCCTGCGCCAGCCGCCCTACCCCCGCCCCTGAGGGTGGCTCTGCGGAGGGACAACCACCAGGGACCACGGCCCGCACCTGTTCACCTGTGGCTGCAATGGCCAGACCTTCCAAAGTTCCCTGGCCTGGGGATTTCTGACGGGAACACAAGGGGGCACCCCTGCCGGCTCAGCCTGCCCGGTGCCCCGGAGGCCCTTCCGCCTACTGCGAGTGGCCCCAACCAATCACACTCTTTGATCCGGGGGCTGAGAACGAAGCCGGGAGAAAGAGCCCAGGCCCACAGGAGGCAGAGACTGGTTCACAGGCCTGTCACTCCGAGGAAGACACAGCAGCCTCACAGTTCAGAGGCCAGGGTGGTCCACAAGGCGAGTGGAGGCCCTTGCAGAACTAGGAGCAGGGAAGAGCTCTGGCAGGCCTTGCACTGCCTGAGAAACTAAGCAGATGCCGCCTAAATCCTGCTGCCTGCCGGGGTGGCTGGAGAAGCTCCGGGAACACATCGCGGGTGGAGACAGGAGATCTCTGCCCACAGGCGTCCCAAGCCAAGCAGATACACCAGGACGTCTCCCTGGAGTCTCAAAGGAACTGTGGTGAGAGACGCCACGAGCAGCCACGAGCAGCCCCGGCAGACACAGCCCGGCTGGCTGCAGGAACGTCCCGGCTGCCCGGAGGTGACCACCGAGGGGCACACAGAGAAGAAACGGCAGTTCAGCTTACCCTTCCTATTGGCGTGGACTCCCCAAAAGAGGGGGGCAGTTAAGAGAAGTGGCCAAGATCACTCACAAGAACTTTTCCTCCCCTGAACCTCCACAGGCTTGGACAAGACAGGCCGAGCCAGTGCGGGGAGAGCCCCAGAACCGCGCTCTGTACTGCAGGACTTGGTGGTACATGTCTAAAGGGCTTAAAGCAGATGCACTGAGGAGGGCAGAGACGTGCTGGCCTTGCAGAAAGCACCTGGAAGGCCCCGCTGGTGACGTGCTTCCCTGCCAGTGCGGCTGGCTGCTAAGTAAGGTTGTAAGGTGCCCGAGAGCGGCTCTTCCACCTGCCACGTCCCGGGGCCCCACATCCACCGGGCAAGTGAAGCAAGTCAAGTGCAAAGACGAGAAGTGGATGGACATGTGGAGTCAGTGACATGATGACAACTGCCCTGATGGCCAGGCGTAGGCCAGCCACTGGGAACGAATACACCAAGCAGGCGGCTACAAGGACCAGAGCGCGCAGTTGTGAGTTGATGCAGACACCGCAAGGCCATCCAGAGGGCGTTCCGGCTGGCGCCACTCCAGCACGATTCAGAGAGCAAGCTCTCCAGGAGGTGGATGCCAGCGTGGCCAGACCATGACAGGATGTAATGTGCTCCTTCCGCGGTGGAGCTCTGCTGGCTCACCTGACTCTTCTGCTTCCCACCAGGCCCTCCCCCCAAGTAAGCGTCCTCTGCCAGAAGCCACAGCCCAAGAAGCAAAGCCTGGGGCAGCCGAGAGCAGAAGCACCTGGCTGGATGGGCATCCCGGCTGCACTCAGGGAACCAGAGAGGCTGGTGGCCTCGGGCCCTAAGAAGAAAGCTCCATCCCACAGCCAAGCACTTCCAGCAGAGAAGTGCTCAGGGTCTGAGTTGTTCTGAGGCCCAGCCCTGGCTCAGGAGAAGGGGAGAAGCCTGGAGATGGGAAAGGGTTTCTGGCCTCAAGATGAACAGAACAAAGAGCTCACAATTTCTTGGCTTATTCCTTGAAATGCTAAGTAAGGAGCAGCGAGCAGCAAAGTGGAGCACAGAGAATTCAAAGAGGAAGACGCCAAGGGAGCGAGTTCCGATGCAGAAGGCGCAGCTCTGCAGAGGGAGGTGCCCTGTGCCCAGGACCCACCTCACTAACCTTGGAGCCGTGGGGCGGTTTGGTCTTCTTGGGGTCAGAGAAGGCAGAGAGTGGAATTGTGGGTAACATGGGGTAGTCGGGGCTGGGCCTGGACACCGTTTCGGCTCCTTCGGGCATTACCATCACCTAGTGATAAAGAAGAGACAGATGTTATCAGTGAGCACGGAGGCAGGCTGGGAACCAACCGGAAAGAGGAAGCAGACCCTGCGGAGCGGAGCAGTCGAGAGGCACTTGGCGCCTCCTTCTTGGGGAGGGGGAGAAGGGAAAGATGAGTATCACTTTCCCAGAAGAATCAAAGCATTTCCACTGCTGAGGGCAAGGTGGACTTGCCTCTCCAGGCGCTGAGTGCTCAGAGAGAAGCAGGCTGGGTGGTGGAGAGCAAAGAGAAGGCCAGGGCAGGAAGACTCGCCGTGACGGTGCCAAGAAGTCCGAGAAGCTACCCGTAGCCAGAACCTGACCTAGACAATGAGTTCAGAACGGCCAGAAGCCAGGCAGACACCCAGGACAGGCGGTCGTATAGCAGAAGGGGCAACCTCTGATGAACGGAAGTGGACGTGGCTTGATCAGTGCCCCCGTGTCCTGGGGCAAGCCCCACACCACAACCAAGACGGGCAAAGCTGAGCAGAAGGCGGAGTGGGCGCGCAGCGAGGCAGAGGCCAAGGCCAGGGCAGGAGGAGAATCGCATGGGGCCAGGGGAACTGCCCCGCCCTCGGCGGCTCTCGGCCAAGGCCGCTGCCTAAGGTGGGCCTGCAGGGGGAGAAGTGCTTGCTCCTGCTCCTTGGGAGAAGACTATGGGGTGACAAAGGGACTGAGGTCCTTCCTGGAGGTGCACCTAGGAACCCCTCCCAATGCCCACGTGGTTTGCCACAACACCTGCTCAAGAGAGAGAAAGCTTGGGGGTGAGCTCTCCAAACAGCAACACGCAAGTCAACACTCCTGGGCTGTATGTCAGAAAGCACCTTCCAGAGAGCAACGAGGAATTACTGAAGAACACAAGGTACAAGTGCAAGCAGAAGAGTCCCATCCATCAGTCACGTGAGACCTAAACCTCCTCTCAATTAGAGGGGGAGTGGGCATCACCATCCCAGGTCCTCAGGAAGGAGGAATAAAACACGGACTAGCCTGGACTTACTGCTGTTCTACTATAGACTTGTTATGACTCTAGCAATGGAAGAAATTATATCACTGATGTGGAGGCAGTGGTCACTGGAGATGCTGAAGTCAGGGAGAGGGAAAAAGAGGTGTAATATGGGGGCATTTTGGGGACTTGGAGTTGTCCTGAATGACTACTGCAAAGTCAGATACAGGTTATTATATATCCTGCCAAAACCTACAGAATGGAGTGGGAGGGAACGTAAACCACAATATAAACTACAACCCATGCTTAGTGGCGATGCTCTAAAATGTGTTCATCAATGGCAATGAATGTCTCACACTAATGAAAGGAAGTGATTAATGTGGGGAAGGCAGGAGGTGTGGGGAGTGGGGCATATGGGAATCCTTATATTTTTTTATGTAACATTTCATGTAATCTAAGTATTTTTTAAGAATAAATTAAAAATAAATTTAAAAAACGGAAAAAGAACAAAACTAGCTGAGGCATAAGAAGTATTTACAAAGATACACATAGAGCTCCAGAGGGAATAGGAGACTCTGGATTCTAAATAAAGATTTTTACTGACAAAAAAAAAAAAAGAACACAGGGGACTTTGAAGAGAAGCACTTAACTCAGTAAAACCAGCTTTCATCGAGGAAGCCCTTCAGGATGAGAGATGCTTGGAAGGACGTGACAGGAGAGCGGTGAAGGCTCGTGTACCGACGGCGGCCACAGCCGGCGAAGCTGAGGCCGAGCTGCTCATCAGCCAGCCCGACCCCCGATGTCTTAGCCCCAGCCCTGCCATGATGTCTCGCATCCTCTCAAAACACACAGGAGAGTCCTCCCCTGCCTTAGAGCCGGAGGTTGCACACGGAGGGCGGCAGAGAAGGGACGGGGCTGCAAGCCTGGCCCGCCACCAGCGCATAGGTGCCCGCTGAGGCTGCTGCCCACTGGCTGTCTTACCTCTGCCCCTTTCCGTCTTAAGGCATCTACTGTCTCTTCAAATTCGCACCCTAGGCTGACATTACTGCAGGGTCTTGCAGTTTATGTCTTTCATCTCTAACTCTTCGTCGTCAGAAAGACCCTTTCAAAAAGCGAACCAACAAAGCTAAGTAAACTGAAAAGATGGATTTACTTCTCCCTCCACCAAAGGCTGACAGCAGGCTCCGGCTTTGCCTGCTGGAATCACAGACCCTTACCCACCACAGCAACCACTGATC
Source organism: Dasypus novemcinctus (assembly GCF_030445035.2). NCBI lineage: Eukaryota > Metazoa > Chordata > Mammalia > Cingulata > Dasypodidae > Dasypus > Dasypus novemcinctus. The sequence continues at coordinate 79,945,238 of NC_080691.1, read as the reverse complement.
TTGGCAATTCGACAGCTAGTGGAGCCCAGGACAAGAAATATCTCCAAGGGGATACTCAGTTGCCTGCCCCCAGGCTGGCCTCGAGCTTTCCAGAACAGTGGAGAATCCCTCCGCTGGTCATCCTTGACGACGTCCTGAAGCCTCCCGGTGAGGAATTACAGAACTCAAAACAACCCACCAGCTGGGGGAGAAGGGGCAGAGAAAGAAGTTCTCATTGACTTACAGATTCATCCGTTCTTCCACTCCTCCCAGTACCGAAACCAACACAGGCCCGATTTGGGGTTATTTGCTACTGGACGGCAAACGGCAGCCGTGCTGAGGACACTTAGAACTCCAGGTCGGCCAATGCCAGCGCCCCAACGACCTCATCCCCAGGAACCAGCTGACGGGTGGTGCGCCCCAAGCCACTGTCCCACAGGGGTCTCCGGCGGCTCCTAAGGCCAGCATGGGCCACTTGGCCGTCAGCCCAGAGCAAGCCCTGCAGACCTGCAGCCCTGGCAGGCGGGAAACTTCTGGACCATCAGGGCAGCTCAGCAGGGCAACCCTCTAGAGGGGGACAGGCAGGGACGGCCGAGCGGCAGCTGGGGGGCCTCTCAGGTGTGGCAGGCGTTTTCGGGAGCCGGCCCTGCCTGCCTCCCTCACAGCCTGTCCCCGCACAGACTGACAGTCAGGCTTTTTCCTCCCAGCCTCTCTGTCCCCACCCCTTGTTTTATGGGTTTAGGTGATGCATGAGAGAAAAGCAACGCCTTGTGCAGGCGACGCAGGGAGAAGGTCCCCGGGCTGGGGGCTCTGAGTCCAGTGGAGGGTGTTTCTCCACGTGTTTAAAGGGATCTGAGCGCAGACCCCTGGGAACACCCAGATACCTGTGGACACAGTCCAGAAACTGCTCGCTGTGAAAATAAGGCAGAGAGGCAGAGCTGGGGAGAACACGCAGACCCCCGATCCGGGCCTCAGGACTGAGGGCAAGGCATCCTGGCTGCCGCTCTTCCCTTCTGGACTACTCAGGGCCAAGGCTTCTGCCATCGGCTCCTGCACTCTGCCTCGGGCTGGATCGGACCCCCGACTCATCTTTGTTTTGACGACTCCTGCAAAACTCCATCAAATCCTCTACAATGGACGAATCACTTTTTTTTCCTTTAGATTTATAAAAGACCCCAAGTTGTATCAAGTGAAGAGGAAAGGACTGCCAGCCGGGCCCAAAGAAATTCAACCAAAACCCCCGAATTCACTTGGGAAATGGTGCCCCCCCACACACAGAGACACACAGACACACACATGTGACATGAGCGCATGCTCCCACCCCTGGCCTGCCTCTGCTGCAGGCACCGGCCGCTGCCGAGGCGAAGGCTCGGTGACCTCTCGGGCCCCTGCGAGCATCCTCGGCGAATGCCTCCGTCCCCACGCCCGCTCTGGCCCTGCAGCCAGCTCCCTCCCTTCACCCAGGCTCTTAGGTGCCCCCCAGGCTCTGCCCCTGCTGGGGAGGCTCTCACTCAGGCCAGGGGCTCATGGCAAGGGGCAGGCGTTCGAGAGGCACCACAGAGGGATTCCCTGCCACATGGCTTGACACAAAGCCCTGGTTCTGGGAGCCGATGCCTCAGGTGACCTCACAAGGACAGGCCACGGGCCAGGTGCGTTACCGGGAACTCCTCTGAGAGGCCAATGAAGGAGATTGCAGTGCCTGGCGCCGCCCTGCCGAGCTGGTTCAGGCCGACAGGCTGGCCTCACACTCATTCCTTCCCCAGCTCCTTGGTGGAGGAAGGTGCTACTTAACCACAGCCGAGCAGGAAACAAGAGAGGTAACCAGCCCACGAGTCATTCGTGGCTGAGGCCGCCCTGCCCAGCCGAGGAAGCCTGGGGTTCCTGCCCGGCTCCTCCAGGCACTACCTGCGCAGCCGGCCCCTCGGGTCTCGGGTGCCCAGGCACACCCTGAAGGGACCAGCCCTGAGACCCCAGGGCCTGCAGCACCAACGCCGCCCAGCCGGGCCCTGGCGGCCACGGCGCCTGGCAGGCAGGCCCCTGCGGGGAGGGGAGCCGCCCGCTGGGGGCACACTCACCCCGCCGGCCCTCAGGAGCTTCCACCGGAACTCAGTGGTGGGATTGTTGAAGGTCAGCTTCTCGCAGCGGAGGTGGTTCACGGGCGGATTGCCCTCCAGGTTCAGGAACAGGTCGTAGGTAAAGCAAACCTTCCTGGGCTCCTCCTGGAGAAAAGAAAACACGGAAGTCTGTTTGGAGGGGCGGGGAGGAGGCCGCGGGGACAGACGCCACCGCCCTCCTTTCAACTTCACAGCCTCCACTGTTCGCCCCTCAGCCCCTTCTCTGCATCTCCTGACGTGCCTCCTCCTGTACCTCAGGGAAAACTAAACTACCTGGCTCTTTGCAGGGGAAGGACAAGGTGGGCCCAGCACCCAACGATCACAAACCAGTTTGTTCCCAGGTGGCGGCGCGCAGCCGCCTGCCGGGCCCTGAGCCACGTGCTGGCGGCAGCCCCCACTGTCCTCAGAGCCACCCATCAGCAAAGGGAGAAGCCGAGGCTCAACCGACTGCCGCCAGCAAGGGGCGGCGCTGAGCCAGGGCCCGGTCCCCGAAGCCCATCGGCTTAAGGCCGCCACCCCCAGCTCGCTCCCTGGAGGGGCCAAGTGTGCCGCAAACCCGGCCGCAGACCTAACGCGGAGGGCAGAGCCAGGGCGAGCCGCGGGGAGGCGGAACGAGGGCGCAGAGGATTTCCAGGGGCCCCAACACCCCATGAGACGGGCACCGCCACCCTGCCCCCGCCACGGGCAGTGTGCAGCAGCGCTGGCAGGGCCCGCTCTCCACAAATCTGTTGGGCAAATGAGTGACAAGCCCACAGGGACGCGTCATGAAGAAGGGCCTGGGAGACGGACAGGACACCCGCGGGCAAAGGCCATGGGCAGGGGCGGTCTGCCGAGAAGGAGCTAATTTGCTCTGGCTCCTTCCGAGGCCAGGCGGGGCTTAGCAAATGTGTTCGCCGGACCCCGTTTTTGTAAAATGTGGCAAAGCAAGACACCCTCACATCCTCTTTCTTAAAGAGGGCCACCCCTTCCGAAGGATATAAACTGCATGTCCCAAAACACCTTGATCTGCTCCTGGCTCAGAGACTTCTGGGTGGTAAGAAACAGGGGAACGAAGAAGGGGTGCGAGAGAACGAAACTGTAAGCAGCCTCGAAAGCCGCGCTGAAGCACGCCAGCTTTAGTCCTACTGTGGACAATCACGCTGGTAGGCAGGGGCTCGCCCCAAGAGATCCAAGATGACTCAGTGGGAGAAACAAGAGTCTCTCAACAAAGGGTGCCGGGACAACTGGGAAGCCACAGGCAAAAGAATAAAGCGGACCCTACCTCACACTAGAAACAAAAATGGAGCAAAGACCTGAGTGTGAGAGCTAAAACGATCGAACAATAAAACTCTCAGAAGGAGACCTGGGGTTAAGCTTGACAGCGAATGAGGCAAACGTCTCTTAGAATTAACACCAAGAGCACAAGCAACAAAAGAAAAACAGATAAACAGGACTTTGTTAAACTTTAAAAAATGTGTTGCAAATAACACTACAAAGAAAAGTGGAAAGAAACCCACAAAACAGGAAAAAAGGATTTGCCAATCATTTATCATATATGAGACCAATGTCCAAAATATATGAAGAACTCTTACAACTCAACAAGAAAAAGATAACCCAATTGAAAAATGGGCACAGGATCTGAGTAGCTACTTCTCCTAAGAAAGATCTACAAAGGGCCAACAAGCACAGGGAAGGATGCTCAACAGCACTAGTCATCAGGGAAACGCGAATCACGCCCACTAACTAGGATGACAATAACAAATGCTGGCGATGAGGTGGAGAAACTGGAATCCTCAGACGCTGCCCGGCTATAAAATGGTGCAGTCACCTTGGAAAACACCTGGGAGTTCCTCAAATGTTAAACAGAGTTTCCACGCGACCCATATGTCACTCCTGGGTAGCTACCCAAGACAAATGAAAACACACACCCACATGAAAACGTGACCACACTTATTCATAGCAGCACACTCAGAATATCCCCAAACTGGAAACAACCCAGGTGTCCATCAACAAGATATGGAGAAACAAGATGGGGTCCATCCACACAACGGACTATCATTCCGCCGAAACAAGGAATGAAGTTCGATCCGTGTTTAGAAGATGTCATGTTGAGTGAAATAAACCAGCACAAAGGGACATCCTGCATGATCCATTTACATGGAAAGTCCAGAACGGGCACATCCAGGGAGACAGGAAGTAGACCAGGGGCTGCCAGGGGCTGGGGAGAGGAGCAGTGGGGAGTGACTGCTCATGGGTACAGATCTCTCCAGAAAGTGATGAAAATGGTCTGGATTTGGAGAGTGACGATGGCTGCACAACTCTGGGAATGTACTAAAAACCAATTCACTGTACATTTTAAAAAAGTGACTTATGGTACGTGCTATGGAGAGAATTATAAAAACGCTACCTGTGGGGTGGGGCTGGAGGTGGGGATCCAGCGAAGGTTTCTGAGAACACTGCGAAAGGGACTTCTCAGCCGGTCAGTAAAACCGGAGGAAAGGGGAGCACACCCAGTGTCTTCTAGTCCTCTCATCTCCCACCTGCATCCCCATCCCAGCAGCCCACACTAGCAGGCTCAGGACAGCCCGCGGGGGCTGTATGTCCCCTCACCCGCTGCAGTCGGGGACTCTGGCTGCCACCTCGCAGAGGCTCACTGAAGACCCCTGCGGCAGGCGGCTGGATGCTTTGTATGAGAGAATGCAGAGTCCCGCCCCGGCCCTCACTCCTGCAGGCAGCCGTCACCTGGATACCTAATCCGGTGAGGAGAGGACAGTGAACAGGCCTGCTCAGAGTGACGACTACCCAGTACGGCAGGGGGCCTGGCCACCTGAAAGGGCCTGTCTTGCTCACAGAACCCCTGCTCTCAGCAGAAAGGGATTCTACCCCAGCCCCAAAGAGGGATCACGACTGGTTTAAACCCGCCTTGGGAATCCCATTTCCTTGGCCAAGGGACCCCGCTGTGGCTAATGCAGTACAGGGACAGGCCACCAGGGAGGCCTTTCTTCCCAAACTGAAAGACAAAGCTGCAAGGAGAGAGGCTCTCCCTGCGGTCCCTTCTTCTTGCCTTGACCTCAAAGCGCCAGGCCTGGAGGTGCGGCACCCACTGGGGTGAGGTGTGAAGGAACACAGGAGAGCCTTGCCAGGGCAGGCGAGCCCGGGAGCAACGGAACCGCAGCTGCCTCCAGAACTTGTCACGTAAGAAAATAAACTCACCAAGTCCTCACCTCCTCCAAAGTCCTTCCTCAAGCCCCACAAAAGCAGCTGGGTACCCCTCCCCTGCCCTCGTGGGCCTGGCACATGCCCTGGTGGAGGTGCATACCACAGTGGGGGTTTCCCTCAAACTGGGAGCCCCTTGAAAAAGAAGCAGGGGCTGTGGGGACTGCCCTCCTGCACCCCCTGGTGAGGAGCCCGGTGCGGGGAGGCAGATGAGCAGTGCCAGGCCCAGCGGCGGTTGGGAAGGGGGTCGGGGGAGGCCCAAGCCAGACCAGCAGGGAGCAAGCGTGGCCTCAGTGCCCTCTCCAGCACCCCCAAGAATCCAACGCTGCTGGAGCTGAAACCGGCTGTGGGGAAGCTCGAGGTCCAGGTGGGAAGATGAGAGAGACTTCAGAGATGCCGCAGGAGGCGCTCCAGTTCCGCCATCGGTCTCGGCACCGACCACTAAATGCTGCTAACACCACAAGCAGGTGCCCCCGGAGGAAGACCCCACCACCACCTGGGAGAGCACACCTGGACGCCCAGCCCCCAGGTGCAAGTTCAACTGGCAGGACCAAGGGCAGAGCACTGTGCTAAGGACACCATCAGCAGAGCCAGACAGTACCCAACGCCACGGGATAAACGACTCGTTTCTGCAGCAAATAAATTGCAAAGAATGAAAAAAGAAAAGGTGGCGGGAGAAGCTATGGATGAAAGGAGGTTTGGGAGCCCATCAATGAGTCACAGCGTGTGCCTCCGCAGATGGTGCCGGCCACACGACAGTGAGGAGTTTCTAGGTGGGCTGCCGGCGCTGTCACTGTGCTTTCAAGCCCAGCCCCTGGCTGTTAGAGACACGCTCTGAAACATTCCCACGCACGGCGACAGGTCCTGAGATCTGCGGCAGCACCCCTCGGGGGAGGGGGCAGGACAGGCGGAACAAGCCGGGCCCTGTGCTGGGCACAGCCAGGCCTGGGGGGGCGGCAGGGCTCGATGCGTCACTCTGCCCGCTCCTGTGACAGTCTGAGCCTTTTTAAAGGCTCGAGGGAGCGGGAGGCATGGTTAAAAGAGAGCACGGGTCTCGGGTCACCCAGCGGTCTTAGGGCCAGCAGCCACACAGCCGGGCCAGAGCCAGGTCCAGCACAGGAGGGCAAGCCCGGGGCTCCCCACTCACTGCTGCCCTCCCCGCCCCATGGGCTTTCCATAAAAGGAGGCGCGGGGGCACAGCACACTGAGGGTGACGGAGGGCCCTAAGGACCACTGCTCCGTCCACTGCCACATATGGGGCTCCTCGAAGCTGAGAGCCAGGCCCTCCTCTTCCCTCCACCCTCTAGGTGGCCTCGTCCACCGCCACAGCTTTAAATTCTGGCTACAGGACAAAACTATCCACACGCCCCCTCCTTGGCCAGCCCCATCGCTACCCTCCCCGGGGAGTCGGGCTGCTTCTACTGATATAGCCTGTGCATAAATTCTACCACGGCCCCCCTCAGTCCCCGGCGCTGAGAACAGACTGGGCCTCGGCTCACCCCTAACCCGTTCCTTCAACGCCGCTCAGGGGCTTCTCTCAGAGCCGAGTAAATGCCAGATCCTGACCACAGCCGGAACAATCTGGACGTCTTGGGCCGCTTTCTGGCTGCTCCCTCCCCGGCTCTCCCCGGGGCTCCACACTGGGCCCTGGGCCCTCACCCCAACTCCGGCCTTCTCTGACCACTGTCCCCAGTCACAGCAAACATGTGCTAGACCATCTCAGGATGTTTGTCTTCTGTCCATCCACCTCACTGGGCTGTGAACAAAGAGATCGTTTTGTTTTGTCCCAATGGGCCGGTGCCGAGCAAGCAGGCACGCCCACGCAACGTGCCCAAGTGCCCATTTATCCAGCAAAACTCGGACGCACCTAGGACCTGCTCTCTGACCTCAGGGATGCTCCGCGTCCCCAGGAGAGACGGCCTCGGCTGTAAGAGCACTAGCATTCGTGGCCGCTGTCGACACGCCGTGGGACGTACCGGGTCACCTAGCCTTCACTCAGCGTGAGCTACGGCCAGGCAGCATTCTGGGCGCCCAGTGCGGTTAACGCCTTGAACCCTCACAGCAGCCCCTGAGCACGGGCACTACTGTTCTTATCACCACTTTACAGATGACGAATCGGGACAAAGAGGCAGGGGCTTCGTCCAGCGCCACACGACTGGCCGGGGGCAGGGCCAGGATCCAAACCCGGGCGGGCCATGTGCTCTGAACCCCTGGACCGTGGAGAGGTTTCCAACAACACACAAATCAAACAGGACAAGGCAACGACCCACAAGACGCCTGAACTGTGCTGGAGGCCCTGCAGAGGCAGGCAGAGCCGAGCGAAGCACGGAGGCCCCACCTGAGGCTAACCGCCAAGCCCGCTGAGGCAGCCCCGGGCACGCAGCCAGGGCCGGTACCTGCCTCCCCAACCCGGGACCCCGGTGCCCGGCCCTGGTGCTGCCTCTGGACAAGACCTCGCACCTGTGAAGGCTGGGGGCTTCCGAGAGGGTCCCGGAGAAACAGCCCCCTGAGAGGCGGGCGGCACCTCGGGAAGCCGTCTGGCTCAGCTGGCAAAGCTCAAGGCCACTCAGGCGGCAGTCCCGAGGGTGCCACCCGAGGCTCCCAGCCTTGCTCCTTACTCTCAGAGATGGCAGTGCCTGCCAGGACCACGTGTTCTTGGGCCAGGCCCAGAGCAGCCACCCATTGCCCAGGGTCCTGGCCACAAGCCAGCATCTCTCCAGCCTCAGCAAACAAAGACGCAGTGGAACTGGCCAAACTGGTGCCAGTGCCAGACGCAGCCAAGACATGCACCCCCTCATGCCGGGGAGCCAGATGTGTGCCTGCTGCCTGCTGGTGCCCCGACATAAAGGTCACCGGGGCTCATGCGGCCAAGCCGGCCCTGGCCTGGGGCACGTTGAGCGGCTCTGCTGCTGCTGCCCCCAGAGGACAAGGCTCCCCTCACCGCACAGCAGCCCCACCCCAGGGCCTGGATCCAGTCTGAAGCCAGGAGGTTCCGGGGCCACCAGATCCTCCTCCCACCCAGGTACAAGAAGAGCCACCAGCCCTCGGGAGAGGTGTTCCAGCAGTCCAGGAGCCTGCGAGGCGAGCGGGGGCTGCCTCCTGGCCATCGCTGCCCTGCCCGCACTTGTCCTCGGGGCCCTGCCTGGCGTCCCCGTGAGCCAGGTCCTAGATGCTCTGCTCAAAAAGCGGCTGAGCCTGAATCTGCCCACGACTCTAGATCTAACTGCCCGTTCACAGGAAAGGCCAGGGAAGCAGGCCCCGGGGACGACCTCAGCAAAACATCGCGCAACCAGCAACACGGTTTCTTCCAGAAGTGCTTCAAAAGGGAGAGAAAAAAAGAAAGATGGAAGGAGAAAAAAGATTAGAGGAGGCATAAGGGACAGAGCAATCAAGAGCAACATACTGACTTTATCTGAATGCTCATCCAACAAGTGATTACTATATACATACATATGACAACCAGGGAAACCGACATGATTGGCTATCTCATAATAAGGAATTATAACTCCTAGGTGTAACGATGTTGTGGAAGAGCTATTTTTAAGCCTCCTCTTTTAGAGGCACACACTGAAATAGTTACACCGTCTAAGATCTGAGGTCTAGGACTTGATGTGAACAGCTCCTGGGGGTACAGTGAACAACCCGAGCCCACGGGACCTGCAGGGCTGGAGGACAGCTGCCCTGTGAAGCCTGCTCTACTCCTCCCCCGACTTCTGTATGTGATGTTCCAGTTTTCTCTGTTAAAAAACTTCTGATGCGTGTGCTGACCTCCACCCCCAGCTTTCCTCGCAGCACAGCCACCCGAGTGCCCCCAGGGGCCTGGCCCTGTCCGGGGTGTAGGGAATTTGGCGGCCAAGAGGGTTAGCCCCTCACAGAGCCCAGCCTAGGGCAAATGGAGCCACCGCCATGGGCAGCACCCCAGGCCACCCCCACGGCAGGCTCTGCAGCGTGCCCCTGGCCACCCCACATTGACCCTGATGAACACTGAGCGGGCTCACTGTGCTCCCTTTCCATCGGGAGACGCGCCCAAGGATTGGTGGCACTGAGCCATTTGCCCACGAGTAGGCCAGGTGTATGCCCGTGCCCCGGGGGCCGCCGGCACCCTCAGAGCGCCCCCTCTTGCTGCAGAGGCGCTGCCAGCATGCCCACCTGGTGGCTTCCCGGCCCATGGCAGGAGGTGAGTGCCACGGCCTGAGAGCGGGAGGGGCATGGCAGGGGTAAGAGCCTGAAGCAGCAAACGCCCAACCTGAGATTCCCCTCCAAGAGGCAATCCAGTGGAACACTCACACGCGTGTGCAAATAGAGAAGGATGGTGACAGAAGCACTCTGCAAGAGGGACACATTCAAGTGTCCATTAACAGGAAAGGCGGATCCCAGCTGCTCTGACTGGCAGGCTGCACCATCAGGCCCCGCGAAGAGAGGGGGGCAGCATACATTTCCACAAAAAGACAAACCACCCAACTAAAAAATGGGTAGAGCTCGAACAGACACCTCTCCAGAGAAGGTAATACAAATGGGAAATATACACATGGGAAAGATGCTTAGCATAATTAGCCATTAGGGAAATGCAAATCAAAACCACAGTGTGAAAACACTTCACACCTAGATTATTAAAAAATGGGAAAACAACAAGTGCTGGCAAGGGTGTGAAAACAGGAACCCCGTACATTGTTGGAGGATGTAAAATGGCGCAACCTCTTTGGAAAACAATTCGGTGGTTCCTCTAAAGGTTAAATGTAGAATTACCAGATTGACTCAGTAATTCCACTCCTGGTTACACACCCAAGAGAAATGAAACCAGAAGGTACTCAAACAATGCACGTGTGCCAATGTGCATCACAGCACCACTCACAATTGCCAAAAGGCAGAAGCAACCCAAGGGTCCTTCAACGAATGTCCATTCATTCGTTGAAACAAAACGTGGTCCACCCAGACAATGGAATACTATTCAGTCATAAAAAGAAGCGAGTGCTGGACCATGCTGCAAAGTTGACGAGCGCTGACGCCATCATGTTGAATGAAACAAGCCAGACACAAAAAGAAAAATATTGTATGATCTCACTTATATGAAATTATTAAAACATGCAAATTTAGTCAGAAATTAGAATACATGTTACCACCAGGGATGGGGTGGGGAATGGGGAGTTAATGCTTAATTGGCGGAGTTTCTGTTTGGAGCAACAGAAGAGTTTTGGTGATGGATGGTGTTAACAGCAGCACATTAGGAGTGTAATTAACACCACTGAATTACACACTTGAAAGTAGTTAAAAAGAGAAATTTTATGCTGTATACACACAATTAAACTTAAAAAAAAAAAAAAGCCATTGAAGAGTACAACACAAACAGTGGTCCCTAATGTAAACTATGGACTATAGTTAATAATTATAATAATAATGGTTCATCAATTATTAACAAAAGTACCACACTAATGCAAAATGTAATTGACAAGGGACACTGTGGGGGGGGGGATGAGGGTATATGGGAACTCTGTACCCTCTACGTGATTTTTCCATAAACCTACAACTGCTCTAGTGAAAAATAATAAGGAAAAAAGGAAGACACCCCCCCATTAATGCCTCTATGTTATGTGACCCCATTACATGTATGCATGCTGCACATACACACACACACACAGAAAAATATTTCTGGAAGGATATAAACTAATTGCTTACAGTGGAAGCAGCCGGGATGAGGATTTCAATTCCTTACAACCTACACGTATTCTCTTTATAATTAAAAGAAGGAAAAAATATAAAGGCCTAAGGAAAACAGTGCAATGTGGGCCAAAAGCCATAGGTTTTGGGGTCAGAAACCTCCTGGGGGCCAAAGGAGTTCAGCCACCAACTTGCTGTGTGACCCTAGGACAAGCCACTTCACCTCTCTGAGCCTCTGCAAAGGGGGAAACAGGCACCCAGGGCCAAGGGTACACAAGTAGGGAGAAAGTCGTGCCCATAGCAGCTGGCAGGAAAGTGGCTCCCACACCTGACCGCCCGCCCACCCTGCTAAGAAGGCGAGGAGGCGCCGACAGGTGCACTCAGGCCCTGCCAAGGCCAGGGGCAGGGAGACATGGCTGGCACCGTCTGAAAAGGCGAAGGACAGCCACCAAGTCAAATGCCTGTCAGTAAAGGGCTGTCTCTGGAAGTCAGGGGGAAGGGGACTTTCTGTGGTAACTTTGTTGCTGAAAAAAAATTGGTACGGTGCACACAGCCCGACACTATGCAGCCACTGAAAAAGAATTTGGGGGAGCCGATGTAGCTCAAAGGTTGAGCGCCTGCTGCCAATGTACGCGGTCCCAGGTTTGATTCCCAGTACCTCCTAAAAACAAACACACACACAAATAAATGAAAAAACCAACTCAGGGAAGCTGGGGCAGCACAGTGGGTAAGCGTCGGCTTCTCACATACAGCAAGGTCCTCCTGGGTTTAGTCCCCAGCCCTGGCACCTCAAGGAAAAAAAAAAAAGAATTGAGCAACAAAGTGATTACAGGGACAGGCTCTGGAGCCAAAAGGAACTGTGTTAAGGGCCAGGCTTGCCACTTACCTAGTGGGGGCCTTCAGCGCACCCTAAAATCCCAGGTCCACCTGAGGCACATTTTCACCTGCTTCCGCCTTAGCTTCCTCACAAGCACACTGGCAAGTGCTCTGGAAAGCACTACTTACTTTCTTTTTCTATTTATTACACATAGACATGGAAAGATCTCCACGACACACTAAGAAAGGAAAACAAGTTGCTTTAAAAGAAATACTTTCTTTACATAATGAATGGAAAACACATGGGGAAAGGGTCCAGAAGTAGACACTCAATAATTAACCTTTTAAGGTGGGGGTGGAAAAAGAAGGAAAGGAAAGGTTTCCAGTTTTTCCTCTGTATGCTTCGGATGTATTGGAATTTTTGATAGGCTCAATATTCATGCATTAATAGGCAACTGGATATGAAGACAAGAAGGCACAGAAGCAAGAGCTACATTTTAAAGAGCTTTCCACGGAAACGGTCAAACAATGTTATGCCTGAAGTTGGCTCCTATTATCTGGAGCATAATGTCACACTGAAAAGGCTAAGAAAGCAGCGTGTGATATGACACACCCATACAAGGGCAATTTAAAAAGAAACCTGGAAGACAAAAATAAGAGCCCGGAGTGCCCTGGATGAGCCCCCTAAAGCTGCGGACACCCCACCAGGCCAGGGCTTAGGAATTAGATCCAGGAGCCTGCAGGCTGGATCCTCCCTGCCTGTCTCCCCGCCAACATCACCGGGCGGCTGAGACAAAGATACAGGGGGCCCACGGGGAAATCGGGGACATCCGCCCCCCCAGGGGGAACTGAGGGCATCCCCAACCTCCTGAGGAGAGGGGCAGGGCCAACAAGCTCCCCAGGGGACAGCCAGGCAGCACCTGGGGGCAGCTGGGTCCAGCATCAAGCGTTCCCCATCCCACCCCTAGAGCCACCGACTCGGTTCCCTAATTCTCATCTTCATGGGGAACATGCAAATCAGGGAGGAGAGTCTACGAGACGGTGAAGAATGCGTCAGGCGGCGCCCGCGCAGGGCACGGGGGCGGCATAATGGAGGCTTTCAACCCGGTTCTTCCCCCCTCGTCCAGGGCCCAGGAGGAGGCAGGAGCCAGGAGGGCCTGGAGGCCGGCGGAGGGCAGGGACCGGCCTCCCTTCAAGGGACCCTAGAAGGACTGGGGTCAGACGAGGGGTCAGGCCGCACTTTCTCACGGCCCTGCAATGAGGCAGCTCATCTGCTCCTTCCAGGAGCTTCTCCACCAGACTCCAGACACCACCCTCAAGGAAAAGCAGACGCCCGGGGGACCTGCACGGCGCAGCGTAAAGAAGCTAAGGGAGAGCATGTCGGGCTGCACAGTTCTTGCCCGCTCGAGCCCGCTGGTCACGACTCTGCAGCCCGACCTTCCCGAAGTCTCCTGACGCAACTTCCCTTCTGTTCTGGCGGCAAATCTGCCAGGAAGGGCCGGCCCCCTCGGTCGCACTGACCGGCCGACTGTCCCTGGCCCCCCGAACCCTGGCAGGTCCCGGGAGCCAGGGAGCCGGCCAGGGGAGCGTGCAGGGCTGGCGGCGAGGTGAAGACAGCAGTGCAGGGAATGCTGGATCGGGAGGCTCTGGCTGCCAGCTTCAACCATGCCAGGCCAGCAGCTCTCAGCAGTCTCAATTAAACTGCAGGCTGGCAGGGAAGGCCTGGCCTGGCCCAAAGGGGGAGCAGCAGAGTGGGCTGGCTTTTGTAAAGGGTGCCACTTCTGCCCTAAGAGGTGCAGGGAGCGAGCACAGGGGCCTGGGGTTCAGTGACCTGGTGCCTCCAAGGGCACCATCAGCCCTGGCGAACTGCCCTCCAGTGGCCTGGCACAAACACGGGCCAGCCAGGGTGTGCCCCAGAAGGGGCCTCGTAAGGTTTAAGGTTCAAAAGCCCGTGCTCTTTTAATTTACTTTAAAAGCAAAAGCCTTTCTAAAGCCCTGCCGACTTCTAATAAAATGTACCCCAACGCCCTTCTGTGGCTTTGAGCACCAGTGCATCAGAGCAAAGCCACGGCCAAGGAGCAATGTTTAGGGATCACTGTCCAATACCAGCCTGTCGGGGGGTGGGAGCGGGGGCGGTGTCTAATATTAGCTGAAAAATAACCCAACATTCCTGAGCCTGGACTGCCTCTGAAATGAGCGTCTACTTCTAAGATGTTTCTTTTTCTCCTGCCAACATGCGTAGTGGAATTGATGGTTCAGGTCACCACTAGTGGAACGCGGATGAGAGGCAGTGGAAGGTCTGCTGCGGGGAAAGCTCTGCACCCTTCCCTGGCTGAGCCCCCCTCCTGCTGCTGCGGGTTCGAAACCCGAGTTGGCCCAGGCCAGTGATCGCTCGCCTAAGAAACATCTGCCAGCACAGGTGGGGCAGAAGAAGCCGAGCAAGTCCCTCTCAACTCGGACAGCCTCTCTCCCCATCTCCAGACCCCCTGACTTCCTCCAAGTTTTGCCAAGCGTGCCAAGCCAGCAGGCCAAAGGGCAGCCAGCTTCCATTTGTAAAACTTAGAATAAGAGGGTGCCCGTGAAAACTAAGTTGCATCAAATGATGCCTTGGGGAAGAGCTGAGTCTGAGCCTTAGCTAATGACTCAAAAAATAAAATTGAAAAATGAAATGAAATAAAAAATCAAATCAAATCAAATCTCTGCTGACGCCAACCCGCCATGACTGGAAAGCAGGTCTTCCTGGGATCACCAAGGGATAAAGAGACCTCAAGAGCTGGTCTGGGCCCTCCCAGGGGAGGGGGGAGACGAAGGGCGTGGCTCCCACGTTCCGGGAGGGGCGGGAACGGGCCAGACCCCTCCTGCGCATCCTGCTCACCCCCAAGACCCCGTCCCACGCCTGGGCTCAGAGGCCCGCAGTGTCAGTGCCATCGGGTGAGACCTGGAGCCCCTACACGTGGGTCCGCCAGCGCCCCTGGCGCACTGACCCTGCTTCCTAACCACTGGGGACACATAAGCACTTCCTGTCTGGCAGTGGCTGCATCACTTCCAGGCAAGGTCGCACGAGGTCTGCCTGATGATGTGACCGCTCGCCACAGAACTACGGGGGCAGGCACAAGCCAGGCGCCCACCTCCCTGGGGCCGCAGGAGCCACAGCCACGAGAGCTGATGGCCAGAGCCGTACACACCCGGAGGGGCGGGCCGCCCCTGCAGAGGGTCCGCACACCTCCCCGCCCCACCCAGAGGCGGACGGAGCCTGACCTGCTCCTGCCACCTCCTCCGGGAAGCCTCTCCCTGCACATCCCCTCTTTCTAGCTGGGTGCCCACAGCACTGCCTCGAGTACCCGGTGCTGCTTCCTGGAACCGGTCACGGCTCACCAGGGCGCAGCCACTCGCGGGATTTGTTCAACGTCCCTGTGAGAGCCACGAGACTCGCAGCTCTGGCTGCTGTGGTCTCACGTGTCCTGTTCTCAGTAAATTCCTGTTGTATGACTAAACCAGTGGCACTGCGGCAGAAAGAAGAAAGGCAGTGTGTTCTCCTCATCGTAATAAATGTAAGAAAACCCTCAACTGCAAAAATCAACGACAACCACCACCCCTAGAACCACCGCCTTCCCATCAGCTCTTGCCTTCGCCTTTTAGATAATGATCTCGTTGCGTGTTAGCAGCGAGCAGCAACAAGAAATTCACCGACCCTGGCTCTGGCAAAGAGTTTTTAGATACATCACCTAAAGCACAACTGATAAAAGGGAAAACCACAATAAACTGGACTATCAAAATTTACACCTGTTGTTGGGCAAAAGACACTGTTAAAAGACAAGCCACAAACCAGGAGACTGTGTGGAAATCATATACCAGATAAGAAAATAGAATTTGTTAAGTCAACAATAAAAAAACCAATCCAATTTTAACAGGGCAAAATGATGTGAGCACTATACCAAAGGAAATACACGAATTGCAAATAAGCTCACGAAAACTGCTCAGCATCATGAGCCATCACGGAAATGCTACTCAAAACCTAACGAGGGGGGAAGCGGACTTGGCCCAGTGGTTAGGGCGTCCGTCTACCACATGGGAGGTCCGCGGTTCAAACCCCGGGCCTCCTTGACCCGTGTGGAGCTGGCCGTGTGCAGTGCTGATGCGCGCAAGGAGTGCTCTGCCACGCAGGGGTGTCCCCCGCGTAGGGGAGCCCCATGCACAAGGAGTGCGCCCCGTAAGGAGAGCCGCCCAGCGCGGAAGAAAGTGCAGCCTGCTCAGGAATGGCGCCGCCCACACGGAGAGCTGATGCAGCAAGATGACACAACAAAAAAAAAGATGCAGTTTCTCATGACACAACAAAAAGAAACACAGATTCCCATGCCGCTGACAACAGAAGCGGACAAAAAGAACAACACACAGCAAATGGACACAGAGAACAGACAACTGGGGCAGGGTGGGGTGGGGAAGGGGAAAGAAATAAAATAAATCTTAAAAAAAAAAACACCTAATGAGGGGAAGCAGACTTGGCTCAACTGATAGAACGCCCACCTACCACATTGGAGATCCAAGGTTCAAACCCAGGCCTCCTGACCCATGTGATGAGCTGGCCCATGCACAGTGCTGATGTGCACAAGGAGTGCTGTGCCACGCAGGGGTATCCCCTGTGCGTGGGAGCTCCACGCGCAAGGAGTGCGTCCCACGTGAAAAAAGCACAGCCTGCCCAGGAGCGGCACCGCACACACGGAGAGCTGATGCAGCAAGATGACACAACAAAAAAAAAAGATGCAGTTTCTCAGTGCCACCGGATAATGCAAGCAGACGCAGAAGAATACACAGCGAATGGACAGAGAGAGCAGACAATGGGGGGAAAGGGGAGAGAAATAAATAAAATAAATCTGTTAAAAAAAAAAAACCTAATGAGAAGAAGCAGATGTGGCTCAAGCAGTTGGGCACCTGCCCACCACATGGGGGGGGGGTGAGGAGGGAGAGGGGTATCCTGGGTTTGGTTCCTGGTGCCTCCTAAAGAAAACGAGCAAGGAAGCATGGCAAGCTGATGCAACAAGATGATGCAACAAGAAGGCACAACAAGGAAACACAATGATAAGACACAAGTACGGAGCAGATGTGGCTCAAGCGATTGGGTACCTCCCTCCCACATGGAAGTTCCTGGGTTTGGTTCCCAGTGCCTCCTTAAAATAAAAAAAAATAAAAAAATTTAAAAAAAAGAGCAGACACAGAGACATAGAGAATAAACAGCAAGTGTGAACAACAGGGTGGGGTGGGGGAATAAATAAGTCTTTTTAAAAAATCCTAATGAGAGGGGAACATCCGGATGTAGCTCAAGTAGTTGAGCATCTATTTCCCATATATGAGGTCTTGGGTTTGATTCCTGGTACCTCCTAAAAACAAACAAATTTTAAAAATCAACTCTAATTGGGGAGGAGATAAAGCTCAGAGGTTGAGCACCTGCTTTCCATGAACAAGGTCCTGTGTTCAACACGTAGTACCTCCTAAAAAATAAATTAAACAAAAATAAAATAAATAAAACCTTCATGAGACCACTTCACTCCCACTAGGATGGCTATAATGAAAAAGATGGACAATAACAAGTGTTGGCAAAGATGTGGAGAAACTGAAACCCTCATAACACTGCCGGTGGGGATGTAAAACAGTGCTACTGCTTTGAAAAACCATCTGGTGGTTCCTCGAAATGTTCAACACACACACACACAATCTGGACAAGTCTGTGACTCAACACACAGTGGAGGACGTGACCCGGGGTCAGTTCCGGGCCTAGCTGTGGGAAGGTCTGGTGGCTCCTCTTCTAGGCTTGGGGGAGCCCACGTGAGCAGGCCACGTGGAAGGAGGAGAGGCCCAACCGTCCCAGTTGAACCCACGCCCCCTAGGCCTGCCAGCCAAACCCCAAGGCACACGCACAAAAGACACAAGCTCGTGGGCTGTCTGGCCAGCTGAAGCCCCAGACGACCACAGTCACCATGGCGTGGCACAAAAGAGCCACCAGCGGGCCCAGTCAGCCCACAGAACCGCGGCA
The DNA here is from genome assembly GCF_030445035.2 of Dasypus novemcinctus. Classification (NCBI taxonomy): domain Eukaryota; kingdom Metazoa; phylum Chordata; class Mammalia; order Cingulata; family Dasypodidae; genus Dasypus; species Dasypus novemcinctus. Next base: position 79,927,451 of record NC_080691.1, on the reverse strand, counting down.
GTTGTATGAAGCCGCCAAGTTCAACGGGCTGTGAGTTCTACTGCAAACCATAGTGAAGGGCGGATTACAGACTGGTTCATCAGTTAACGAGAATAATCCTTCACTGGGATTTTCCATCTCTGAAAACTAAAGGTTCCCCGATACCTCTTCTCATTTTAAAGCGCTGCCTGAGCAGGGAAAACTGGTCCCAACATTTTAGGTGGCACTGCCACTTAGAATTTTGGAAGCATACCCCTTGGCCCAGGAATTTTACTTCTTGGAATCTGTCATAAGAAAACACTTAGAGAAACAGAGACAGACCTACGACTGCTGTTGGGAATGTAGAATGTTGGTCTCACAGACACGCTGGTGGGAAAGACACTGGAACGGTAAACATAGACATGCATAATCTCAGTGCTGCGCCCAAGGGAGAGCACAGGACGCCTGGAGAGAGACCTGGGAGGAGGCCCCCTTCAGCCTGGAGGAACCTGGCACTGCCTCAGGCCAGCCAACCCCCAGGCTTCCACCTTCCCAACCTGTACGACGGGAAGGCGGAGCACCTGCCCCGCTCCTCTCACCTGGGCTGTGTGAGGATTACGGGAGCTACAGTGTGGCAAGCCGGGCTCAGCCACTGGCCTGCGTTAGCACTCGACGCTTTGTGTCAAGTACCTCAGGCGACATACCCGACAAGGTCCACACGCCTCGTATTTCACTCAGGAATAGCTCCTGTGCGTTACGTCCCTCACTTTGATCAATGTCCTCAGAAGTAATACTTATCAACTTCACACTCACAAAACAAATCTCAATTTCTGGGAAGCGGATGTGGCTCAAGCAGCTGGGTGCCCACCTCTACACGGAAGGTCCTGGGTTCAGTTCCTAGTGCCTCTTAAAGAAGACAAGCCAGACAGCGAGCTGACAAAACGGGCTGACATGACAGGCTGGCATGACGGGCTGACACAATGTGATAATGCAGCAAAATGATGCAAAAAGAGAAACAGCAAGGAAACACAATGAGAGACACAACAAATGGGGCGGAGGTGGCTCAAGTGACTGGGTGCCTCCTCCCCACATCCCAACAAGATGACACAAGAAAATAATACAACGAAGAGACAAAACGAGGAAACGTGAGAGACGTAACAAGCATAGAGCAGATGTGGCTCAAGTGACTGAGCACCTCCCTCCCACACGGGAGTTCCCGATTTCGGTTCCCAGTGCCTCCTAAAAAAGAAGACGAGCAGACACAGAACACATAACAAACAGGCACAGCAAGTGCAAATAATTGGGGGGAGGGGGGGAGAACTAAATAAAAATAAATTAAAAAAAAAATCCTATTTTTAAAACATGGGCAAAAGATTGGGACAAATACTTCACCAAAGAAAACACAGAGAATGACAAATTAGAACATGAAAAGATGCTCATCGTTAGATTACAAGGAAATGCAAAATAAGAACTATATTCTTCATATCTCTTCATATCACTTCTCACCTATTAGAGTGGCTGAAAGCAAAAGAATTGACAATACCAAGTGCTCACAAGGACACAGAGCAACTGGGACTCATTCGTTGCCTGGGTCGTGCTGGAAACCAGCTGGGCAGCGGGATCATGGCGTGGCCCTAGAAGACAAGGAATCACCAGCAGACTCAAGCACGCGGGTGCTGAAGAGTGTGTGGGAAGAGGCAGGAAATGAACGTGTGGTGGGCCTGAAGCAAACAGTTCAGGCATAGCAAGAGACGAGCCAGAGGGAAGAGGGCTTTCTTTCCAGCGACTTTAGAAACTGGGCCTTCGTCTTAAGGGCAAGACTCCAGAAGAGTTCTGAAAGCAGAAGAGGGACCAAAGGGGATCTGTGTTTCCAAATGCCGCGCTACTAGCGAGCGGAAAGATCCGGAGGAAGGCCAGGCACGAGGGAACCAGTGGGGGGACTGCAAGGCCGTGGGCAGGGGACCAGCCGGGACGCCTGTCCAGAAAACGAGAACTCAAGGAGACATGAAGGAAGAGCCTTGGCAACTGGGGCAGGGAGGGGCTGGGGCGCAGGGGAAGTCAGTGAGGGCAAGTTTCTGACTTGGCTCAACTCAAGCGGGGAGCCGCCGTGCAGCTCAGGAGTGCGAAGCTGCGAGTGCAGGGCCCTGGCAGCCCGGATGGGGGAGGAGGCTGCCAACCCCACTCAGGAACTGCGGGTTCCCACCAGGGGGAGTCATAGCAGGGAAGGACACGGGGGAAAGAGGGAGGACCTCGGCCAAGGCCCGCACCACCCAGTGAGGTGGGGGAGGCCCCGAAGCCAAGGAGCAAGTGTGTGAGAAGGAGGGAGCGGTCGATAGAGCCTGATTCTGCCCGTGGGTAGGTCAAGATAAGAAATGAGGGAAGCAGATTTGGCTCAACAGATAGAGCGTCTGCCTACCACACAGGAGGTCCAGGGTTCAAACCCAGGAACTCCTGACCCATGTGGGGCTGGCCCACACACAGTGCTGACGGTCATGCGGGGTGTCCCCTGTGTAGGGGTGCCCCACATGCAAGGAGAGCCGCCCCATGTGAAAAAAGCACAGCCTGCCCAGGACTGGCTCTGCACACACGGAGAGCTGACGCAGCAAGATGACGCAACAAAGAGACACAGATTCCCGGTGCTGCTGACGAGAATATTAACTGGACACAGAAGAACACACAACGAATGGACACAGAGAACAGATGGGGGGAGGGGGGTAATAAATGAAAAAATAAATAAATCTTAATAAAAAAAATTAAAAAAAGAGAAATGAAGAGTGCCCACCACCTTTAACAAGATCGGGGCTCCAGGTGCCCGTGGAGTGCACCACACTGGCTGTGGCTAAGAACAGGAGGGCTGAGGGCACGCAGGGGCAGCGAGCGCAGACGGCCCTCACAACCACCACTGGCCCAGTTCAAGGTCACCTCTGGGGAAGGGGATTATGGGGACTTTCAACCTCTCTAGGTCTCATAAAGTTTGTTTTGCTTTTATCTTCTGTTTTGTTTTTCTGATTTTTAAACTCTTCATTCTGAAATACATTCAAAGATACAGGGCAGTTACAAAAATAATACAAACCTCATACAGAGAACTCCAACATGCCCATCTCCCCATAGAGATGCACCCCATGCATTTTAACCTTTTTCCACATTTGCCATAGTCTTCTATCTCTCCATCAGTCGATTAGTCCTACCAGCTAGCTACCTGTCTATCAAGCCATTTTTCTGAACACTTGAGTGTATGTCATGCTCCTTGAACACTTGATGTCGTGAACATTTCCTAAAAATGATATTCTCTTACATATCCACCTTAAGCGCAATTATTAAGGTCAAGAAATCCAACATTTCTATAAAGTCTCTATTTCAATGCTTCAATTTCATGTTTCTAATGCTTTAATTTTCCCTTTTGCCTGAGCCCTCATTTCTTCTTTGAATATCCTTTGTTGAAACCTGGACATTTTGATATTTTAAAGCATTACTGCTGAAATTTAGACTGAGGCATCTGTTCCTTAAGCTTGTATTCAGTTAGTGTTATGACATGGCTTTACTTGCATGCCAGGATTGAACTAGAGGGACCTGGGTGAGTGTTCTCCTTCAGGCCTTTCCAGAGCACAGGGCCCCTGTCCTTTCAGCATAGGCCTTGCCCTCTGGGCATGCAAATGTGGATACCTCCCCCGGTCACGTGGTCACTGTCCCCTCCTTCACAGGAAAGGGAGCCCTCCTGGCCCTGCAGTGCACTACCAGCAGTACCATGCCCCAGGCAAGAGCAGCTGACTGCCCCAGCAGTGCCCTGGAGGGACCTGGGGGAGCTGCCCCGACAGCACAGTAAGTTCTGGGAAAGCGAGACAGCACAGTAAGTTCTGGGAAAGCGAGGCCCTCCGGCCACCGCCAGACAGACGGAGCCAGACAAACACGCTGTCGGTATGTGCACAAGGGTCACTCTGCTCCCCCTGGCAATGGGCCAAGGGATCCGCGCTGAGATGGGGCAGACTGCATGACGAGCCAGCGATGGCCAGAGGTGCCCTGAGACCCTGCCGCATTCTCTAAAAATTCACTCGTCTTTAAAAATAGAGACATTGTAGGTTTATAGAAAAATCACACAGAAATACAGAACACCCATATACCCCACCTCACATGCACAATTTTCCTCCTAAACACTTAGTGTTAGTGTAGTAACTTTGTTACATATTGAAAAAACAATGATTATAATTATACTATTGATGAGAGCCAATAGTTTACATTAAGGTTCACGATGTGTAAAGGCCTATGGATTTTTTGTCATAAAAATTTATTGAAGTGTATAATTCATACATGAACCACAAACACAATAAGGGTATAGTAAAAGCTGTGAACTGACAAAACAAATGGGTCTCCCATACATCACCCCACTACCACCACTTTGCATTACTATGAAACATTTATTACAAACTATGAAACAATCATCAAAATATCAGTACTAACTATAACCCATAGCATGCATTTCCCCCAAACCCACCCTGTATTAGTGTATTTGTTACCATTCATGAGAGAACATTCTCATATTTGTTCTGTTAACCACAGTCCATCTTCTACCACTGCATTCTGATTGTACAAGGCATGTTATATAGTCCCATGCCTTGTACAATTCATTCAAAGTGTACACCAGGGGCTCTCATTTTCATCACAGAATGGTGCTGTCATCACCTCAATTTTAGAACGTTTTCATTACTCCAAGAGGAAAAATCCCATTCCCCTTTATACCCGCCATTGTTGTCCTTTATTATTGAAAAAAAATTTTTCCTGCCATTGCTGCAAAATATTACAATATTACTGTTAATTACTGTCCATAAGTTACATTAGCTGTAATCTTCCCCATGCATCACCATATTCCTAACACTTTGTAAGAGAAGAGCATTTTTATACTATTAATCACAATCTTCATCCACCACTGAAATCACTATGCTATAAAGCCCCTCGATGATCCTCTAGCTTTCTTTCCATTGACAGTTAGGTCCTGAGATCACCCCTTTTAGACACAATCACATGTATAAATCAGCAGTGTTAGTTATACTCACCATCAACTCTAAAAAGAAGCCTTATTAAAAATTTCACGTCATCATCAGTTCTTGTTCTCAACCCACATTTTATCTCCTAGTAACCTACAGATGAGAGTTTATCTCCATGAGTTTACTCATCACATTTGGTTCATATTAGTGAGACCATACAATATTTGTCCTATTGTGTCTGGCTTATTTCACTCAACAGAATGTCCTCGAGGTTCGTCCTTATTTTTTTTTTTTTTTTTAAGATTTATTTATTTATTTAATTTCCCCCCCTCCCCTGGTTGTCTGTTCTTGGTGTCTATTTGTTGCGTCTTGTTTCTTTGTCTGCTTTTTTTTGTTTCTTTGTCCGCTTCTGTTGTCCTCAGCGGCACAGGAAGTGTGGGCGGCGCCATTCCTGGGCAGGCTGCACTTTCTTTTCACGCTGGGCGGCTTTCCTCACGGGCGCACTCCTTGCGCGTGGGGCTCCCCCACGCGGGGGACACCCTTGCGTGGCACGGCACTCCTTGCGCGCATCAGCGCTGCGCATGGCCAGCTCCACACGGGTCGAGGAGGCCCGGGGTTTGAACTGCGGACTTCCCATATGGTAGACGGACGCCCTAACCACTGGGCCAAAGTCCGTTTCCCAAGAGGTTCGTCCTTATTGTCATACACATCCTGTTTCTTCTCACAGCTGCACAGTATTCCATTGCATGTACACACCACACTATGTTTATCCGTTCATTGATTGCTGGACACTTGGGTTATTTCCAGATTTTAGCAATTGTGAGTAATACCGCCATGAACATCAGTGTGCAAATGTTAGTTTGCATCCCTGCTTTCGGTTTTCTGACTATATTCCTAGTAATGGGATCACACGGCCATTCTACATTCAGCTTCTTAAGGTACCGCCATACTGACTTCCACAGAAGTTGCACCATTCTACACTCCCACCAACAGTGAAGGAGTGTTCCTATTTCTCCAATTCCTCTCCAGCACTTGCAGTTTTCTGTTTTTCTAATAATGGCCATTCTATAATCTGTGAAATGGTATCTCATTGTAGTTTTGATCTGCTTTTCCCCTAATAGCCAGTGATACTGAACAGTTTTCCATATGCTTTTTGGCCACTTGTATTTCCTCTCTGGAAAAATGTCTATTCAAGTGTTTTGTCCATTTTTTAATTGGGATGCTTGTCTTTCTACTGTTATGTTGTACGATCTTTTCATATAACCTAGAAATTAAACTGTATCAGATATGTGGTTTCCAAATATTTTCTTCCATTGAGTAGGCTGCCTTTTTACTTTCTTGAGTCTTTTGAAGAACAAAAGTGTTTCATTTTGAGGAGGTCCCATTTATCTTATTTTTTTTTTTTCATCGCTCATGCTTTGGTTATCAAGGTTAAGAAACTACCACCTACCACAAGATCTTGAAAATGCTTCTCTACGTTTTCTTCCAGTTTCATGGTTGCAGTTTTTACAATTAGGTCTTTGATCCACTCTGAGTTAATTCTGTATAAGGTGTGAGAAAGGGGTCCTCTTTCTTTCTTTTGGATATCCAGTTCCACCAGTGCCACTGGTTGAATACATTGTTCTGGCCCAGTGGGCTTAACAAACAGTCTTTTCTGTGAAGCGGACTTGGCCCAGTGGATAGGGCGACCGCCGACCACATGGGAGGTCCGCGGTTCAAACCCCGGGCCTCCTTGACCCACATGGAGCTGGCCCACTCACGGTGCTGATGAGCACAAGCAGTGCCCTGCCATGCAGGGGTGTCCCCTGCGTAAGGGAGTCCCACACGCAAGGAGTGCTCCCTGTAAGGAGAGCCGCCCAGTGCAAAAGAAAGTACAGCCTGCCCCGGAGTGGCAATGCACACACTGAGAGCTGATGCAGCAAGATGATGCAACAAAAAGAGACACAGATTCCCGTTTCACTGACAACAACAGAAGCGGACAAAGAAGAACATGCAGCAAATGGACACAGCAGACAGACAACTGGGGGAGAGAAATTAAAAATAATAATAGTAATAATAAAAAAAACAAAACAAAAAACAGCCTTTTCAAAAATCACTTGACCCTAAATGTGAGGGCCTATTTCTGAGTTCTCAATTTGGTCCATTGGTCAGTATGTTCATCTTTATGCCAGCACTTGATGATTTTACCACTGTAAATAAGTAATAAGACTTAAAGTCAGGACATGAGTCCTCCAAAATAATTTTTCTTTTTAAAGACATTTTTGGCCATTCAGGGCCCCCTTACGCTTCCAAATAAATTTGATAATTGGCTTTTCCATTTCTGTAAAAAAGGCTGTTAGAATCTTTATTGGGATTGTGTTGAATCTGTAAATCAGTTTAGGTAGAATTGACACACTAACAATATTTAGTCTTCCAATCCATAAATACAGAATGTCCTTCCATTTATTGATATCTTCTTTGATTTCTTTCAACAGTGTTTTGTAGTTTTTTAAATACAGGTCCTTTATGTCCTTGGTTAAGTTTATGTCTAAATATTTAGTCACTATTGTAATGGAATTTGTTTTCTGACTTCCTCCTCGGATTGCTCATCAGTAGTGTAGAGAAACACTTCTGATTTCTATGTGTTAATCTTGCATCCCGCCACTCTGCTGAAGCAGTCTATTAGTTATAGGAGCTTTGCTGTGGATTTTTCAGGATTTGCAGGCATTGGATATCATCAGCACATAGCAAAAGTTTTAATTCTTCCTTTCTTATTTGGGTGCCTTTTATTTCTTTTCTCGTCTAATTTCTCTGGCTAGAATCTCTAGCGCCATACTGAACAAAAGTGTTGACAGGGGGCATTCATTTCTTGTTCCCCAGTCACAGCAGGAAAGTGTTCAGGCTTTCCCTGCTGAGTAATAACGCTAGCTATGGGTTTTTCATATATGCACTTTACCATTTTGAGAAAGTTTCCTTCTATCCTATCTTTCAGCGTTTTTATCAAGAATTATGCTGTATATTGTCAAATGTCTTTTCTGAGTCAATTGATGACCACGTGATTTTTTTCTATTTATTAATGTGATGTATTACACTAAATGATTTTCTTGTGTTGAACCACCCTTGCATACCTGCGAGAAAGTCCGCTTGATTGTGGTGTGTAATTCTTTGAATGTGCTTTTGGATTCGATTTTCAAGTATTTTGTTGAGGATTTTTGCATCTGTATTCTTTAGAGAAATAGGTCTGTAATTTTCTTTTTACACAGTGTCTTTAACTGCCTTTGGTATTAGGGTGATGTTGGCTTCATAGAATGAGTTTAGGAGCATTCCTTCCTGTTCAATTTTTTTGGAAAAGCTTGAGCAAGACTGGTATTGGGTTACTTTTTAATGATCGGTTGAATTCACCTGTGAAGCATTCTGGTCCTGGGCTTTTCATTTTGGGGAAGTTTTTGATGATCTTTCCATCGCTTTACTTGTGATTGGTTTGTTGAGGTTTTCTGTTTCTTCTAGGGTCACAGTGTAGATTGTTTATGTGTTTCCAGGAATTTTTCAATTTCTTCTACATTGTCTAGTTTGTTGGCATACACTTGCTTGTGATCTCTCTTATTTCTGTGGGGTCAGTGGTGATGTCCCCCCTCTCATTTCTGATTTTATTTGCATCTTCTCTCTCTTTTTTTTTTGGTTAAGTCTAGCTAAAGTCTGTCAATTTTGTTGATCTTCTTAAAGAACCAAATTTTCATTTGTTGATTCTTATTTTTCTGTTTTGCTTTGTTTCTTTTTGCTCTCAGTTTCATTTATTTATGCTCTGATCTTCATCATTTCTTTCCTTCAGCTTGGTTTGGGTTTAGTTTGCCATTCCCTTTCTAGTTCCACCAGGTGTGCAGTTAGGTCTTCAATTTTAGCTCTTTCTTCTTTTTTAATGTAGGCACTGAGGGCTATAAACTTCCCTCTTGGCACTGCACATGCTGTCTGTATCTCACACGTTTTCATCTGTTGTGTTCTCGTTTTCATTTGTCTCAAGATATTTACTGATTTCTCTTGCAATTTCTTCTTTGACCCACTGAGCATTTATTTAAGAGTATTGTTTAATCTCCCTATATTTGTGAAATTTCCCTTTTTCCATAGATTACTGATTTCCAGCTTCATTCCATTATGATCAGAGAAACTGCTTTGTATAATTTCAATCTTTTTAAATTTATTGAGACCTGTTTTGTAACACAACATGTAGTCTATTCTGGAGAAGGATCTCTGAGCACTTGAGAAGAATGTATATCCTGCTGTTCTGGGGAATAATGTTCTATAAATGTTTGTTAGGTCTAGCTCATTTAACATATTATCCAAGCTCTGTTTCCTTATTTTTCCTCTGTCCAGATGTTCTATTCAATGCTGACAGTGGGATACTGAAGTCTCCAACTATTATCGTAGAGACACCTATTTCTCCCCTCAGTTTTGCCAGTGTGTGCCACATGTATCTTGGGGCGCCCAGGAAAAATGCACATTATAGTTTTTTCTTCTTGGCAAATTGCCCCTTTTATTAGTATATAATGACCTTCTTCATCTCTTATACCAGTTGTGCATTTAAAATCTATTTTGTCTGATATAAATACCACTACTCCAGATCTTTTTTGGTTACTACTTGCATGGAATATCTTTTCCACCCTTTCACTTTCAACCTGTTTGTGTCCTTATATCTAAGGTGAGTCTCTTAGAGACAACATATAGATGGCTCATATTTATTTTTATCCATTCTGTCAGTCAGTATCTTTTGACTTGTATCTTTTGACTGAGGGTTTCAATCCACTAACATTCAGTGTTATTACAGTAAAGGCATTACTCTGTCCATTTTATACTTTGGCTTTCCACTGTATTATCTTACTATTGCTCGTCTTTTTACCATTTAAGTTACCCTTTACTAATAACCTTCACTTCTACACTCTTCTCCAAATCTCTCATCCTTGTCTTTTCCTTTCAGGCTTCAGCACGCCTTTTAGTATCCCTTATAAATCTGGTCTTTTGGTAACATACTCTCTCAGTTTCTGTTTGTCTGCGAAAACTTTAAACTCATCCTCATTACTGGAGGACAGGTTTGCTGGATAAAGAATTCTTGGCTAACAGTTTTTCAGTACCTTACCTTAAATACATCAGACCATTTCCTTCTCACCTCCATGGTTTATGACGCGAGATAGGCAGACACTTAGCCTTACTGCGCTCTCCTTGTATGTGACGTGTTGCTTTCCTCTTGTTGATTTCAGAATGCCCTCTTTATCTCTAGCATTTGTCATTCTGAATGGTAGTTGTCCCAGAGAAGGTCTATTTGGATTTATTCTGTTTGGGGTGCACTGCCCTTCTTGGATATTGATAGCTATGTTTTTCATAGAGGTTGGGAAATTTTCGGTCATTATTTCTCAAATATTCTTTCTTTCCCTTTTCCATTCTCTTCTCCTTCTGGGACAACTATAATACATGTTTGTGTGTTTCATGTTGCCATTGAATTCTTTGAGGCCCTGCTCAATTTTTCCATTCTTTCTTCTGTCTGTTCTGTCTTTTCAAGTTCAGTTCTCTGTCTTTTCAAGTTCAGATGTTCTGTCCTTGATTTCATTTATTCATTCCTCTATTTCAAATCTGCTGTCATATATGTCTAACATATTTTTTAAATTATTTTTTCTTTATTTTTTTAATATTACATTTAAAAAATACGAGGTCCCCATATACCCCCACCCCCTCACCCCACTCCTCCCCCCATAGCAACAATCTCCTCCATCATCATGAGACATTCATTGCACTTGGTGAATACATCTCTGAGCACCGCTGCACCTCATGGCCAATGGTCCACACCATAGCCCACACTCTCCCACAGTACAGCCAGTGGGCCATGGCAGGACATACAATGTCCAGTAACTGTCCCTGCAGCACCACCCAGGACAACTCCAAGTCCCGAAAACACCCCCTATCTAACATATTTTTAAATCTCACCTGTTTTGCCTTTTATTCCCGTAAGCTGTTATTTTCCTTTGCAGGCTTTCAAATTGTGTTTTATGTTCACCTAGAGTCTTTGTACTATCTTTTATGCCTTCAGTCATATTTTTCTTCAACTCCTTGAACTGATTTAAAAGATTGTGATTATCACTGATTTGCTGTCTTAAATTCTGTGTCTTGGGGAGCACATGTAGCTTAGTGGTTGAGCACCTGCTTCCCATGTATGAGGTCCTGGGTTCAATCCCCAGTACCTCCTTAAAAAAAAAATCTGTGTCTTGTCAGCATTTGGGTTTCTTCCTTTAGTTGAGCCATCTTTTCCTGTTTCTTAGCGTGGCTTGTAATTTTTCGCTTATGTCTGGGCATCTGATTATGCTGGTCAATTTACTTTGACAATCAAGTTTTTTCTTTTGCCTAGTGGTTTTGTTTCATGGCTCTCCTTTGATTTTTGGTTCAACTTATTCTAAGTCTTCAAAATAGGGCCAAGGACCCACTAATAGAGTACAGATCTGATCTAAGGAGTTTGGGACTTGGTAGACTCCAAAAAGTGGTTTTTCTTCCTGCAGTTTTCTGACCTGCCAGCAGACTGCGCTCTTCAGCAGATCTTTCCATGGAGGTTTGTCTTTCAGCCTCCACTTGCCTGTGATTCTGGTCTGGCCAGGCAGAGAATCAAAGCAGGCTCTCCTGGTCATACTCACTGAGGAGAAACCATCCTTCACCCTCAGCTGCACACTCTCTCTTCCCAAGGGTAAGAAGCCTGTTCCCCCTCAGTCAGCCGCAATGAGCCACGGGTTTTACCCTGGCTGTTTGCCTTGAGGGTGGGGGACGAGGGCTGTTCCTGGCTGCAGGGGCAACTCATGGTTTTCATTTTGGCTTCTTCGTCTCTCTGTCCCTCACCATCCCAGATGAGGTGCAGCATTTTCCTGTTCTGCAGAACTTCAAAGCAGGTCCTCTGGAGAGCTTTTGCCCTTTCCCAGTTGTTTTTGTAGGAGAGTTGAGCCCTGCCTACCTACTTTGATGCCATCATCCAGGTTTCAGTTTTTTATGATGCACTTACATTATTTTTGTGATCAAAGCACCCCACCCACACACCCAATTTTTCCCTTGGAGGAAAGGAGGAATTTAAGTATGAAAGCACACCCTGCCAAAAGGTCAAAGAAAATTAACTCTCGCTTAAAGTTTTAGTGTCAAAAAACACACAAAACACTCCTTCACTCCAAAGACAATGTGATAATCAGGGTCAATCGAATGAACTAAAAAAAAAAAACAACAAAAACCTCACACTTCACTCAGGAAAAGGTCTCAAGTCTGAGGAAGTGCCTTTTCTGCCCCGTTCCTGGGTTCACCCCATGCGCTGGAGAGGCCAAGACACATTTTCTTCATCCTGGAGGCTCCACTCCTCTGCGCCTCTTTTTTTTTTTTTAAGATTTCTTTCTTTCTTTCTTTCTCTCCCCTTCCCACCCACCCCAGTTGTCTGTTCTCTGCGTCTATTTGCTGCGTCTTCTTTGTCCACTTCTGTTGTTGTCAGCGGCACAGGAATCTGTGTCTCTTTTCGTTACATCATCTTGCTGTGTCAGCTCTCCGTGTGGACGGTGCCATTCCTGGGCAGGCTGCACTTTCTTTTGCACTGGGCGGCTGTCCTTACGGGGCGCACTCCTTGCGCTTGGGGCTCCCCTATGCGGGGGACACCCCTGCGTGGCAGGACACTCCTTGCACGCATCAGCACTGCGCGTGGGCAAGCTCCACATGGGTCAAGGAGGCCTAGGGTCTGAACCGCAGACCTCCCATGTGGTAGACAGTCGCCCTAACCACTGGGCCAAGTCCGCCGCCTCCTCTGCGCCTCTTAAGCCTCAGAGGTGCCTCTCTCCATAGACCTTCCTTTCCCAGAATCATGGGGAAAGAGCGGCCACCACCTCAACAGCAGCAAACACTTAGGAACGGGATCATGAGTGCTGGGGACTGGGCCATGGGCACCACCAGCTGGCTCGCTCTCAATCTTCTCAGAGCCCCGAGAAGGACACATGATCAGCAACCCCATCTTATGGCCCAGAGAAGCCCCCACCTGCAGCCACACAGCGGTCATTAGGGTGCAGGCTCCAGAGTGCACCCTCGGCCGTGCTCTCCCTCCTTACCCACTCTGAGTCACCCCCCACTGCTCACTGCCTCACCTACAGCTGATAAGGTTGCAATGAAAAACCAAATGCAGGGAAGCGGATGTGGCTCAAGGAGTTGGGTGCCTGCGTACCACACGGGAGGTCCAAGGTTCAGTTCCTGGTGCCTCCTAAAGATGATGAGCAGACACAGAGCAGACAGTGAGTGCAAACAATGGTGCTGGGGGGAGAGCAATAAATAAATCTTTAAAAGAATATCTAGGGAGCAGCTGTGGCTCAGTGGTTGAGTGCCGGCTTCCTATGTACAAGGTCCTGTGTTTGATTCCCCAGTACCTCCTGAAATATAAATAAAGATAAAAACCAAACATGACTCTAGCCTACCCCAGGGTACAAAAATCAACAGTGAACCCATCAATTTTTAAAAAAATATTTTTCTTCACATACATTTTTTAAAAGATTTATTTTTTTAGACGGTTTACTTATTTTTTATTTATTTCTCCCCCCCCCCCCAGTTGTCTGCTCTCTGTGTCCATTCGCTGTGTGTTCTTCTCTGTCCACTTGTGTTCTTGTTGGTGGCACCGGGAATCTGTGTCTTTTTTTGCTGTGTCATCTTGCTGCGTCAGCTCTCTGTGTATGCGGCACCACTCCTGGGCAGGCTGCACTCTTTTCACATGTGGTGGCTCTCCTTTCTGGGCGCACTCCTTGCACACGGGGCTCCCCTATGCGGGGGACACCCCTGCATGGCATGGCACTCCTTGCGCGTGGCAGCTCCACACGGGTCAAGAGGCCCTGGGTTTGAACCCTGGACCCCTATGTGGTAGGTGGACGCTCTATCAGTTGAACCAAATCCTCTTCCCATAGATTTATTTTTTGTTTATTCCCGCCCCCTTGTGGCTTGCTTGCTGTATGCTCTGTGTCCTTTGCTGCATGTTCTTCTGTGTCTGCTTGTTTCACTCTGTTGCATCATCTTGCTGTGTGCTAGCTCTCCGAGGGCGTGGGCCGTCAGCTCTCTGCGGCCGTGGGCCAGGCTGCCTTCATAAGGAGGCCCTGGGACGCAAACCCAGCCTCCCATATAGCAGATGGGAGCCCAGTGGATTGAGCCACAGCCGCTTCTCTGAAACCATCAATTTTGACCCTGCTCCCAGTGGTGTTCCATACCTACTGAGGCCGTTTTACAATCAACCAGTATTCACTTTCCACAACAGTTAGATCTTTACAAAACTTTTAAATAGGGACTCAGAGAAAAATCGCAGAACATAATACAAAACACTACCAATGCTATATCTGTTTTTCAGACACTTTTCTATGTAATGATCCCGTTCCAGTAGCATTGTGAGTGCAAACATCAAGTGTATATGGGATTGTAGTTACAATACAGACAAATTATGTGTATGATATAATGTATTTGCTGAAGCTCAAGAAAAGTGAAAGCCAGAATTCACAAACGACGTCGTCCAGGTCACGCCAGTCTTGGGTGTGCACCCTGCAGGTGTGCCACGGGGGCGCAGGCTCCCACTCCAGCTCCACTGCCGATGGCGTGAGCGGGCCCCGTGACTAGCCTCCAGGAGCTGCTGCGCCCCTACACTGGGGAAAGGACCTTCCCCCAGGCTTGTCCTGGCCCCCCAGCCTGCTTCACTCCAGGGTGGTCTCGCCTCCTGGGCTCTCGCCTGGGGGACCCTTTAACACTACAGCAAAGCGACCACCAGGAACAGAGGGTCTCCAGGGAACAGGGATGCAGCAAGCCCTTGTCCGGAGAGAGAGGCACGAGATTCTGGAAACAAGCTCATGCTGAACTCCAGCCAAACAGCCTCTATAAGAAGGAACCACACAGATGAGCAGACCCTTCGGAAGGGAATTTTCTTTCTTAACAGGAAAACTGACCATCCACCAACAGGATTCAAACAGAAACACGTGCTCAAAATCTGAGAACCTAAGACCCCCTCAGAGGGAGAATACTTCCATATTCACATTCCATCTCAACAAATCGGCCTTAAACAAAAGACCCTATGCTAAAGCCAGATGCTGCTGTAGTGTGTGGGTGCTACGGGGTGGGAACCCTCACCCGCATGCCCTTGGGAGGGAGAGACACTCGGGGGGCAGCACCTCAGTCCTCTCAAAGGCAGCAGCAGCTCAGGAGGACGCAGGCACTGCGCTGCCCGTGAGAGTACGCACACCCCACTCACCACAAAAGGAAAGCCCCAGGGATCCGGAAAGAGCACGGGGATTCGGGACACCTCAGACAGGGCACTGGGCCTTCTCAAGGCGGTGGGGGTGCCAGGCCCTATGGCAAGGGCCGCCCGCTCCCCCTCCCTGGCAGGGGCAGGCCACGGGGATGGGACCTCAGGGCCTCAGTACAGGACACCCCGACGCAGGGCTCGGGTGAGGGCTGGGAGAGCGCAGAAGGCAGAAGGGGTGGCCTCGCCTGCGGGTTGACACAATGGCAGCTGCCACAGGTGTCACCTACTCCCTGCGCGTGACTGTGATGCCTGCCTGCAGCCGGCCCAGGGTCCCCACCAGAGAACGAGAACCAGGCTGACCAACCGGCTCCAAACACGCAGCCAACCTCAGGGAGGCCCCCCAAATCCACGGGGAAGCCCCGAACACCCACGGCGAGGCCCTGAAAATCCACGGAGAGGCCGTGAAAATCCATGCGGAGGCCCCGAAAACCCACGGGGAGGCCCAGCCCCTGCTGAGAGGCCTGTGTTCAAGGAGAGGAGCACGACGTTCCCTCCAGGCCACCCCGGGCAAGCAGCCTGCGCGCGACATCTACAAACACGGTGGCAGTTCAAGCCCGATGCACACAGTGTGGCTCTCACACAGACCCAAAGAAGGGCAAGCGACGAGGTGGAGAAGCTGCATCTTCTCCCCGTGACACCTGTCCCACCCGCTGCGAGGTGAACCTCCTCGCGCTGTTCAAACTAGATGCCAGAGGGAATCTGCCAGGCCAGGGCTCCGTCACGGCTGTGCCCACTGGGGCAGGGTCCCTGGGCCCCAGTGTCCTCAGCTGACGGGCAAAAGTCTCAAGGGATATGGGGACCTGACTGCAGCTTCCAGAAGAGAAATGGAAGAGACTTCTACATCCTCAACCACAACTGCAAATAAAGTAGTCCTTGCAGGCGCCCAGGAGGACAGAGGAGAGAAGACTTGGGGCTCAGCCGGCAGGTGTGCTGGGGTGGGACAGAGGCAGCGAGAACCGGGGAGCACAGGGCTACTGCCCTCCTCCTCCAGAAGGCGAGCCCGGCCCGGTGGTCCCCGAGCCCCCTCTAGCTCTACAATCACCGTGCCTCCTGCCTGGGCAGCGGGAACCCTGTGTGTGTAGCCTCCTGCCCAGCTCTGTGAAGTCAGGGGGGCTCCCGAGGCCCCAGGAGACCCAGGAAAGGCCCTGCTAAAGCAGGAATGAGAAGCACCTCCACCTTGCAAAGAAGAGGTGCCGCCCAGGGCTCTTAAAGCTTTCAGCAGAGAAGCCTCAGGCCAGCAAGGACCCGACACCACAACCACCCGCCTTGGGCAAGCTGGAGCTCCTGGCAGACTCCTGAGGGCAGTGGGAAGTCCAAGGGGCCCAGCCAGCACCCCAGAAAGCTGCAGGTACAGCCCCAGGCAGCCTCCCTGCAGGGAAGCCCTCAGCAAACACGCGACAAAAGGACCCACACCTAAGCCAACCCAGAAACGGTTTAACTGACACAGGACCCCAGCACCACCGCCTGCCCCGGGCACGTGCCAACCACTCTGGCCAGCTGAGCGCGTCAACGGACTCCGGCTCCTCCACCCCCCCATAGCTACTCCCACCCTTCCCTTTGCAGTGAGACTGGGACAGGCTGCGGACCTGCCCCGGGGCTCACCCCAGCGGGCACAAGTGCCAGGACCACCCCGTGCCAGGACAGCCGAGCACCAGCACAACTCGGGCAGGCCAACCAGGCGCCCGAGCCCCCGTCCTGCTCTCCAGACCCCCAGAGCAGCAGGGCACCTTCCTGGCCTTGAGCGCCCAGCCGGGGCGCCACCTGTTTCCGGGGTGCTGCCTGCTTCCGGGGCCCAGCCCCTGAGGGGCCCAGCAGGAGGACTTCTCCCTGGAGCACAGCCCCAGCCCACTCAAGAGGCCCCAAAGCGCTGCTCAGAGCTCTCCTCAATAGCACGGTCGCCCCAACCCTCAGGCCTCAGCTCCGCAGGAGCCCCAGCCTGACGCGGGTTTGTGCAAGATGGACTCCCAGAGCCC
Source organism: Dasypus novemcinctus (assembly GCF_030445035.2). NCBI lineage: Eukaryota > Metazoa > Chordata > Mammalia > Cingulata > Dasypodidae > Dasypus > Dasypus novemcinctus. The sequence goes on along the minus strand of NC_080691.1, from coordinate 79,910,244 downwards.
AGCCCGTGCGGCGTCTCGCGCCCCCTGGCGGGGCGATGCCCCCGAACACAGCTCCCGGCGGTCACTGCTACTGAGGGCTGGCGGGACAGGGCGGGCCCCACCACCGCCGCCCTGGCAGGGCCAGGTGCGGGTGCAGGCAGCCTGGACACAGGGGAGCCAAAGCGACTTGCACGCCAGGGAAGGGACCCGCACCACTGCCCCTGGGGGCGCCTGTGGGAGGAGCCGAGGCCGGGGCTTGGGGGAAGCGCTCTTGTTATGCTAATCACCGGGCTTAAATACACAGATGTATACGTACACTTTCAGTGTTCAGAACTTCGGAAAGGGGAAAACAGAATTAAAATCCCCCATAATCCCACCTCCCAGTTAACCTCTGCGACCATTTCTGACATCTTTGATGACTGCGGCTCCTTTTGTCTGTAATTAACATACCTAAGACTTGCTCCTTCCACTCATCGGGTCATAAACCCTTCCCCCAGCTCATCAGATACCCTGCCTGGACGGCGCACCACACAGGTATCTAACCCCCTCATCTGCGGCCGGATCTCCAGGCTAGCTGCACATTCCCACCCTCTCTATGCCCCTGTGGCTAAGCCTGGGGCTCCCCACGCAGGCCCACGCACCTCCTTCAGGCACAGGACGGGACACAGCCCGCCACTCTCGGGAAGAGCTGCACCCGCTCGCACGGTCTCCTCCCGTGACCAGAGTGCCCAGACCCCGGCCTCAGTCCGAGACAGGAAAACCAGCACTGCCTGCCCTTCCTCTGACTCCAGCATCCCCGCTCACTAGCCACCGCAGCGCTTCTTCTGCCGCTTACTGGCCAGTGGGCCCTGCCTGCTGGCACCATTTGGCCGAGTCTCGGCTAAGGCGTGGGGCTTGTCGCGGCTGCCAAGGGCTTACCTTGGTTTTGAAGTGCACCTCGATGGGCATGATGAAGCCAGCGTAGCCTGACTCCTCCACTTTGTAGGGGGGCTCCTTGCACACTAAAAAGAAAGGGAAAACGCATCGTCAGCTTGCGCCACCAGCAGCCTGGCATGTGCCCTTGCCCAGCCCCGGGGATCCAGCTCTCAGGAGGCTGAGCTCCCACGCAGGGGCAGGGTGGAGAGGAGAGGGAGCAGAGCGGGGTAAGGTGACCCTGCCCCCGCCCAGGTGGGCAGCGGGGGAGAGCGGGAAAGGGTGTCAGACCTCCGCAGGCCCCGAGAAGGCCAAGGCCAGAGGAGCACCGGGGCTGCCACAGGGCCATGAGCTCAACCGAGTCACGTCGCCAGCATGAGCCCGAGAACCGGGGGCCGCACGCACAGCATCCACCTGGCCCGGGAGCTCACGCAGGCGCGGGAAGGGACGCGAGCCTGGCTCTGCCAGGGCGAGAGCATGCGAAATGGAGAAGGCTGGCCTCCTCCTGGGTGCTGTTTCCGTGCCATCCAAAGCACACATCGGTGATGGAAGCAGATGATGGTGAAGGAAATTAACGCCATGGAAAGGTATCCTTGAAAAGTGACTCAAATGAGAAATGTCATGTTGTAGCTATGTTACCACAAGAGAAATTAAAAAAAGAAAACTTACAAGAGACAAAAATAGAACCTCATTAACCCCAGAGATTTAGAAAGTGAAAATTTAAAAGCCAGTGTAGTACAAGTAAAATAATTTCCCATCATCTCACCCTCCGGGATAAACTGTCAATGTTTTGACATGTTTGCTTTCATTATGCAAGTAACATGAAAATATCATTCCCATCTAGAAGAAAAGAAAACTGAAAATCAAGAGCCCCCTGGCTTCCACCCCTCTCCCCACAGGCAACTGCTAGTAAGAGATGGGAAAAAATTCTGCCAATTTTTGAAGACTTACTGGCAATTCACGCTAAAAAAGTTTATCAAACATAATGAAACATGATTTTTTAAACAAAACATCATTAAGATTTTTCTTTGAAAAAAAAAGTCATCTTCAGCTGTCATTTACCTTACGTCTTTCCAAACAAAGCCGGCAAGCCGGGCAGGCTCAGGGTGGGCAGGGCACCTCAGGGCCAGGGCCACTCGGGCCTGCACTCGCAGCGCCGCGGGCCGGGCTTGCAGCTCAGGCCCCAGCCCCAGGGCCCCCGCCCCACCTACCCTGCCACCCTCCCTGGAACCCCGCCTGCCCCTACCTCGCCCACAGGCCACCTCCCCACCATGCTCCAAGCTTCTGGAGAGCTGGCCCAGCACACAGCTGAGACGCACGGTTGGCTCGGCTGCACTGAGGTCCCCTAGGGGATGGGAGGGTCCCCGAGTCGCCAGGGGGCTCACTGTGGCTCGGCCCCCCGCAGGCTGGCACTGTGCGCACTCCCCCGGCGCCAGGCCTGCACGTGCTGCTGCAGTGCCCACAGCACAGGTGCAGCTACCACTCAAGCCCCTCCAGCCTCTAACAGCCTAAGTACCGGGCGACAGCAGAGGCCACGAGGACACCCCTGCGCCCAGCAGAGTCACCACCCTCAGCGTGCCGGTCAGCCCGCCGTAAGGCAGCACAGCCCGGCCTCCAGGCCACAGGGTGCTCGGCAGCAGGTTCTGTGGCCGGGATCAGCTGTCCCCGGCGACCTCAACCCCGAAACTCTATTCCTTCCAGTCTCCTTCCTGCTCCTCTTACACCTTCGCAGGGAAGCTGGACAGGAAGCACAGATGCCCACCCCAAGCAACTCCTCCTTCCAAATCTGCACCTCCCCCAGGTGCCACAGCTCAGGACCTACCACTCACCCAGGACCTCGGACTGTCTTGCCCCCAGCCCCGTCCCCCACACAGCTCACCTCCCACCAACGCTTCCAAGCCTCCCTCCAAACCGCCCTGGAATCCACCCCACGCCCACCCCGGTCCCCACCCCCCACGGCCTCTGCTCCAGTCCAGGCCCCTCATCCCTGGCATGGGTGACTGTGCAAGCCTCACTGGCCACCCTGCCTCCAGGTTGCCCTGGGCATCGTCCTCTGGCAGCCAGAGGGCGGTTCTCACTTGCCGATCCACCTGTGTGCTGCTGGCCCTGTGCCTGAGCCCATGGACACGACCTGCAAGGGGCTTGTCTCCCCCAACCTCACCTCCCTGGCCCAGCCTCAGGGGCCTACGATCCAGCACCCTGGAGCATTCAGGTCAGGCATCCCTGCCTGTGGCACCCCCTGCTCTAACCTGCCCTGAGTCAGGGTCAGTTCCCAGCAACCTGTGTCACTCCACCCCAGGACCTCTCACATGCTCTACTTCCCTTAGTCCCCACCTCTAGGCCACAAAGCCCGTCTCGCTCAGTGTTGGGCACCCAGGACCTGGGGCAGGCTGGGACCTTTGGGAAGAACTCACTCGCTCCCTGCCAGACACCGCTGAGTGGGCCACAGGCCACGCTTCTGCCAGGGCTGCCCAGGAACCTGCGCAGGGACACCGGGCCCCAGCCTCTCAGGTCAGTCGTCCTGCTTGCAGACTCCGACAGGAAGTGAGGTCTCCCCAGCGGCATTGAAGCCGTCTGCTCTGTGCCTTGTCCAACCCCAGCAGCCACAGACGCTCTCTAGTCTGCTCACTGTACCCCAAGTCGAGCACTAGACGGAGACCTGGCAGCACAAACCCTCGCTGGAGTAGACTGATCTGGGAAGGAAAGCAGGGAGAGAGCAGGAGGAAGAGCCGTCTGCTCACACTGCAGAGGCCCCCGAGCCGGAGGTCCCTGTCAGAGGGCACAGGCCAGGGCAGCAGCCTGGCTCAGACGCCACCCCTGCCCCATCCTCTCCACCCCCGCAGTCGAAATCCCTGCCTGCCATTTGGGCCCACGGCCGAGCCCTCCCCCCAGCAGGGACACCCCAGGCGTCCCTTGGCCTCTGACCTCCAGGGCACTTACTCCTGCCAAGGGCAGTTATCTCTCCAGAGAGCCGTGCCACAGCTTACCTCACGGGGCCTCCTAGGCTACAAGCCCCTTGGGAAGGGGCCCTGTCCTGGGCTTCTCAGTCACATGACAGGCACTCCAAGACTGGAAGATGCTACCCTCCCAGAGCCGGAGGACAGAGCTGGCAGTTGCTGACCACAGGCACCGGCGCCCAGGCCAGCATGGGAGACGGAGTCCAAAAGGCCTCCAACCCACCTGAGGGCCCCCAGAAATCACAACAGCCCGTTACGGCGGAGGGTGGGGAAGGCAAGGCGCTCGCTCGACATGCTTCCGGGAGGCAGAAAGCAGATGAGAGCGGGCTGGCCAAGGACCCAGGAAGAGAGAGCCACAGCCCAGGTTACGGCCGGGGGAGCCTGCAGGCTCCATGAGGGCAGGAGTGAGAAGGAAAGAACCCGGGGAGGGAGGAAGAGATGGAGGTGACGGCTAATGGGCACAGGGTTTCTCTGCGGGGTGATGTGACTGTTCTGGAATTAGATGGTAGTGATTGCACAACTCTGTGAATATACTGAAAACACTGATATAAACACAACACGGTATAAACAGTACCCTAAGGTTAGACAGCGTTATTATAACACTATTGCTAAGAAAGGTGCCACACCAATGAAAAATGTTAATAATGTTAATAACTGGGAAAACTCTGGGGGGGGGGGGGTATGTGGGAACTTTGTACCTCCTGCATGTAAACTTGCAACTGTTCTAATAGAAAAAGTAAATCAAAAAATAAAAATAAAAACACTGAATTGCAGGTTCTGAAGGGGGGGGTTTGTGGGAATTATATCTCAGTAAAGCAGTTAGTTAAAAAAAGAAAAAATAAAGCCAAATTTAAAAAACATTTGAAAACCACACCAAGAGGCTGCACTTGGAACAACAGCCCTGGGTAGCTCCTTCCAGACGGTCCTGCATCTTGGGAGAAGAGTCAGCTGGAGAAAACTACAGCTTCCAGAGTGCAAATGCGTGCCCCCAGGAAAGCCCTTCTCATTCAGGAGTCAGGGAGGCCCAGCCCCTAAGCAGACACTTGCTGGTCAGCAAACCCTCTTGGCCCTGACCCTGACTCTTCTTAATTGTGTGTTTTTGTTTTTTTAACACAGAGCTATTACTTTTGAAGAGGACAATCAATTTCTTTAAAGACTAAAGAGTCTGCAGTGAACGTGGTGCGGGGAGGCCCAAATGGAGGGGCCGATATGAACTGTCACCTAGGTAACAGAAATATTTTGGAGTCCACAAAAGAACTGAGAAAAAAGAAGAAGGAGAAGAAGAAGATAAGAACAAAGAGGGAAGCAGACTTGGCCCAGTGGTTAGAGCATCCGTCTACCACATGGGAGGTCCGTGATTCAAACCCCGGGCCTCCTTGACCCGTGTGGAGCTGGCCCATGCGCAGTGCTGATGCCTGCAAGGAGTGCCGTGCCACACAGGGGTGCCCCCGCGTAAGGAGTGCACCCCGTAAGGAGAGCCGCCCAGCACGAAAGAAAGTGCAGCCTGCCCAGGAATGGCACTTGCACGCATGGAGAGCTGATGCAGCAAGATGATGCAACAAAAAGAAACACAGATTCCTGTGCTGCTGACAACAAAAGAAGTGGAGAAAGAAAAACACGCAGCAAATAGACACAGAGAAGAGACAACTGGGGCGGGTGAGAAATAAATCTTTAAAAAAAAAAAAAAGATAACAAAGAGAAAACTAGAATCAGTGTCCTGTTTTGAGTAGTTACAGCTATCAAATAAAGATATTTTCAAAAAATAAAATTAGAGAACAAGAACTCTCAGATATTAAAAATTTAGCACTTACTCTTTAGTTCAATAGAAAGACTAGAAAAAAATGTCAAGGAAATCTCCCCAAAATGTAGAGCAAAAAGATACATTTTTTTAGAAGATGAGAAGTGAAAAAACAATTCAGCAGATTAAATGAATCCTAAAGAGCAGCTAACATTTATAAAGTACTACCTGTGTGTCAAGCACTCTTCTCAGAGCTTTATATATATATTAATATGTAAACTCAGTGAATCCTTACAACACCCTTGAGGCCAGTACAAGCATTCCCATTTTACAGATGAAAAGGTTTAGGCATAGAAGTTCAGTAACAAGCATCTCAGAAAGAAAAAACAGAGAAAATAAACAGATGGATGGAAACTGATTCAAATAAATAGAAGAAAACTCTCCAAGGCTAAAATGAAGGACACCAAATGTCCAACACAACGAGCCAAAAACAAGACCCAGAAACACTGTCACAAAAGACATCCTAACTGCTTCTAGAGAGGAAAGCAGGTCATCTGAAATAGAACAAGAGCCCAACAGCAAGACAGGATGATGCAATGCCTTCAAAGCCCAAACCACCATTTGGGTGTGAGCACAGAGTAATGGCATTTTCAAACACGCAGGATTCAGAGAGTTTATTTCCCATACCCCTTTCTTAGGAAATGTCTTAGGTAGTTGGCTTCTTAGGAAACGATTTGAGCAATCACTCCAGTAAGACAAGAGAATAACCAAAACACAGGGTGATACGCAAATCCCCCAGGCGAGCAGTCACAGCAAGTCCCAGGATGATGGCTAAAGAGGCGGCCTTGAGAGAGGCCAGTGCAGCTCAGAGAAGGAAGACACAATGGCTGGGGAGAAAAACAAACTCCACGGAAGAAAAGGAATGATTAAGAGTCAGATGGGGGAAAAGCGAAAGTATGATGCAGGCATACAACACAAGGGGGTGGGGGGGGGTGGGGGGAAGCAGCCCCAAAGGGTATTCAGAAAGTCCCTAGACCCGTCTAGAATATAGGTCGCCAGACACAGGACGAGGGTAGAGATCGGGGAACTGCTGCTTCATTTGTGCAGAATTTGTAAGAAGGTTGATCGTAAATGTTTGGAAATGGTTAGAGGTGATGGTGGCACGTTACCGCGAGTATAATTAGCAGCCCTGATACGTGTGTGTGACTATGGTTGGAAAGGGACGTTTCGGGTCATGTTTGTCACTGCCAGGAAAGCCAGAGGATGAAACACGGGACTGTATAGCATAGTAAACCCTGCTGTGTCAATGAATGTGGTTAATTGGTACAAATAAAACAATGTTCTAGAACACACTAAGACAAATGTATGTTCCTATTACAAGGTCTTAATAATAGGGTGGTATATGGGCAAAAATACACCTAATACAAACTATGGACTACAGTGAACAGTAATATACTAATATTCTTCCATAACCTGTAACAAAGGTACCAAACTAACGTATCAGAGGTAAAGGGATTTTCTTTTTGGAGCAATAAAAATGGTCTAAAATTGATTGTGCATGATGAAAGCATAATCCCGTGATTATACTGAGAGCCACTGATTGTACACTTTGGATGACCATAGAATATACGAAAGAAACTGCTTTAAAAAAAAAAATCCTAACCCAAACATGAAGGAAACTAAAACTGGGCAGAATTTTAACCGAGAGTGAGAATAAAAGAACCCATCTGACTTTGACCCCCCGGAGCATTCTCCTTTGAGTGGCTCAGGTTTTACGACATGGACAGAAAAGGAAGAAGCCCTGGCATCCCAACCAGCCTGACAGCAAATGGTCAGAATCAAGAGTCAGTATTGTTTACTGGTTTTTAACTTTTGGGGTCAACCTGTGATCGGGGAGGGGAAGACGTGGTTTTAGTCCAAAAGCCTCCACAATGTCAGGTGTGCTACCAAAAGGAAAAGTGTAGAAGGTGTAAGTAACAACAGAATTGCTTGTGTCCTCATCTTCCCAAGTGCAGAGTTAGAAAACACTAACAGTTGCGGGGTGAAAGAATCCATTCATTCATCCATTCGCACATATCTAGGAAGCACCACTATACCCTTGCTGGCATGAGGGCCAGAAGAGCAAACAAAACAAACTCCAATCCATCACCTGCTGTGGGGAGATGTACAAGGTAAGTAGCACATGAAACGTGCTAAGATGGAGCTAAGGAGAAAAGTGAAGTGGAAAAGAGAAGGAGCCAAGGAGCCTGTGGCTGTGTAGGTGTCTCTGAGGACTGAGCAAAGAACTGCAATCGAGACTGGGTGGCCAGAGAAGGATTTGATAAAAAGGAGACATGGAAGTTATTTCTTGGAGGATTCGGGGATAAAGAGGTTTTCCTCATTGTCTGGAGTTACAAAGCTGACCAATGCCAAAACCAAATCATTCAGCCATCAAACATTTAGAGGAGAAGATGGGAAGAAAGGGAAGTTTTTAAGATGGATGCTAATCTTCATGCTGATGAGTAAATACATACTGTCTAAATTTGAAAAATCAAGAGATAAAAAGGGCAAGCCCATTAGTTGGTGTTAAGACAAAATCCAGAAATGGTTAGAAAAGTCTGCTCCTGGGGTGGGATGACTGGTGATGAGATGGAAAGCTACAGCTTTCCAACCAGTTCTATTCAATTTGTGTGCACATATAGTTGGTTAAAAATGCTCTTAAGTATGGAAAGTATAATTTCAGAGGCCGGAATCCACAGAGTTTCACTCACTCAGCAGGACCTGATCCAGTCTTCTCACAATTGGCGAGGAAGCCAGCAGTTTCCCTCCCTCAAGATACAGCCAAGGGGATATTTTCTATTTGATACATTTAGTACAGCTGGCTGGCTGCTTATCTGTGGCACAGATTTTGCAACAAAGTGTACTCAGCTACTAATTGAAAGGGTGCCTACAAGCTGATACTTTAGGAGAGTCAGCCTCAGGCATCCGAGCTACCTCACACTACCTCACACTGGCGAGGGATGTCACCAGAGCTAAAGGAATACAAAGTGCAGCATGCAGCACGCCACGAGCGCTGGGCTCCTGACAGGACATCTAGGGGCTGCTTCATTACTGGCCAAGAAGGTAAAGAAGGGAAAGAGCAGCTTAAGGTAGATGGAAAAAGAGATCGCTCGGAGGGTAAAAACTCTTCTGACAGAATATAGCAGAAAGGACGGTGTATGAATTCCAGGACGGGGTAATAGGAGGCAGCGGGGCTTCTTCCAGCTCCCTCTTTCGTGGACGGCTGGAGGACGCCAGCCGCCCCACGGAGAGGTCCAGGGGTTGAGGAGCTGAGGCCTCCTGCCCACAGCCAGCAGGAACCTGCCGGGCACTGAGTGAACCTCCGTGGAAGGGGACCCAGCAACCCGTCGCCC